>NC_089587.1:155916282-156263265 GCF_019320115.1 Miscanthus floridulus
GTGGTTATTCCACACTACCTTGTAGAACTTAATGACCTTGCTCCATGTTACTCTTTCCATTTCTTCTAGCTCACGGATTTGTTTCTCTTCATAGGTCAAATATGATTGGTGCTTAATGTTGGTGGGTGCAATGGCTTCCTCAGGTATGCAAAAACATCTTTTCAACTGAGAAACATGGGAGACATTGAATATAACACTCATCTCTAGAGGAAGTTGTAACCTGTAGGTGACATTTCCTTTCCGTTCAATAATCTTGTATGGCCCTGCATATCTAGGCGTAAGCTTTCTTTTTACTCCAAATCTCTACACTCCCCTCATGGGTGAAACTTTTAAGTACACATAGTCTCTCACTTCAAAAGTTAGTGGTCTTCTTCTTTTATTAGCATAACTCTTTTGTCTAGACTGAGCTGCTTTCATATGCTATTGGATAATGCGTACTTGCTCTTCAGCTTCGGCGATAAAGTCAATGCCAAAGTATCTTCTTTTGCTGGGCTCAATCCAATTCAAAGGAGTTCTACATTTCTAACCATACAAGGTTTCAAAAGGAGCCATCTTTATGCTCTCTTGATAATTGTTGTTGTAGGAGAACTCGGCTAAAGGTAGCCACTTCTCCCATGAACTCTTGGAAGATATAACACAAGCTCTCAACATATCTTCTAAGATCTAGTTCACTCGCTTGGTCTATCCCAAAGTTTGTGGATGATATGCTAAACTTCTAATTAGTTTAGTTCCCAAGGCCTAGTGCAAGTGTTCCCAGAAACAAGCTATAAAATTGTGGTCCCCGATCTAAGATTATGGTCCTTGGTACTCCATGTAGCCTCATGATCTGAGAAACATATAGCTCAGCATACTTCCCCACGTGATACCTTGTGTTAACCGGTACAAAATGTGCTAACTTGGCGAGGCGATCTACAATGACCCATATAGAATCGTGACCTTGCTGTGTCATCGGAAGGCCTGTACTAAAGTCCATAGTTATTTCCTCCCATTTCTAGCCTAGAATAGGCAACGACTAAAGTAATCCAGCAGATTTCAAATGAACGACCTTGACTCTACTACAATTATCACACCTAGTGACATAGGCAGCGATCTCCTTCTTCATCTTGGTCCACCAAAAACGGGTTTCCAAATCTTGATACATTTTGCTACTACCCGTATAGATAGACAACTTGGATGAATGAGATTCATCTAAAATTTGATTTCTAAGCTCACGGTCCTTTGGTACTACCAGTCGGTCCTCAAACCATAGCACACCTCTTTCATCCAACCTAAAATGTTTGGTTTCCTATTCTTTCATCTTTCTCTTAATGTGAATTATACCTACATCCGTCTTCTGTAGTTCGACGATTTTGCTCTTAAGTGAACAACTGATAGTGATATTATGCAGCACAACAGGATGTAACAAATTAAATCCATCTTCCAACAAGGCTTCTAAGGTGTTGCATGAGATTTCTGACTAAGTGCATCTGCTACAACATTAGCTTTTCCTAGATGGTAGTGCACTTCCAAATTATAGTCCTTGATCAACTCTAACCATCTTCGCTGCCTCATGTTCATCTTAGATTGAGTGAAGATATATTTGAGACTTTTGTGGTTAGTATATATGTGACATATGTTTCCCAACAAATAATGTCTCCATATCTTCAACGCATGAACAACTGATGTAAGCTCTAAATCATGCGTAAGACAATTAACTTCATGCTTTCTCAACTATCGAGAAGCATAGGCAATAACTCTTCCTTCTTGCATGAGCATAGACCCAAAACCTATACCCGATGCATCATAGAACACATCGAAAGGCTTTTCAATATTGGGTTGTGCTAAAACTAGAGCTGTAGTTAACAAGGTCCTTAGGGTGTGAAAAGCGGCTTCACACTCTAGCATCCAACTAAACTTTTCATCCTTCTAAAGTAGTCTAGTCATGGGCTTAGCTATCTTGGAGAAATCCATAATGAAACGATGATAGTAGCCTGCTAACCCTAGAAAACTCCAAACTTCATGAACCAAAGTCTAGGCCTTCCAATCCATGGCCTCTTATACTTTAGATGGGTCTACAGAAATTCCATCTTTAGATAAGATGTAACCCAAGAAGGGTACTTTGCTCAACCAGAATTCACACTTGCTGAATTTGGCATATAACATATGTTCCCTCAATCTAGACAAAAAACTCTCAGATGCTCTACATGGTCTGCCTCATTCTCTGAATAAATCAAGATATCATCGATAAACACAACCACAAACTTGTTGAGCTCAGGCATGAATACCGAATTCATCAAATACATGAAGTAGGCAGGAGCATTTGTCAGCCTAAAGGACATGACAAAATACTCATACAAGCCGTACCTAGTGGAGAAAGTTGTTTTAGGTATATTCTCTGGCCTAATCTTAATCCGATGATAGCCGGACCTCAAGTCAATCTTAGAGAATACCTTTACTTTTGCCAATTGATCGAACAAGACATCAATACATGGCAAAGGATACTTGTTCTTAATGGTCACAGCATTAAGCGACCTATAATCCATGCACATTCTCAAGGACTTGTCCTTCTTCTTTACAAATAAAGCTGGACATCCCCATGGAGATGAACTAGGTTGAATGAGACCTTTGTCCAACAATTCTTGTAACTGAATTTTAAGTTCAGCTAACTCATTTGGTGGCATCCTATAGGGTCTTCTTGAGATAGGTGCCATACCTAGCACTAACTTAATCTTAAATCCCACATCCCTATCAGGCGATAAACTTGACAACTCATATGGAAATACATCAGGAAACTCACAAACCACTAGAATATCACAAAGGGTAGTGGCCTGGATAGCACAAGACAAGTTTTGGAGATCAAAACTTTAGGGAAGTGGTACTAGAAAAGCATTATCTCCCTTTGGTTCTCTCAACATAATTGTTCTAGTGCTGGTGTCAATGAGAACCCCATGATCGCTCATCCATTTCATGCATAAGATCACATCTAGGGCTAATCTGGGTAATACTATTAGATTCACTATGTACTCCCTCTCTTGTATAGAGATGAGCACATCTCTGACTATCTGATTTGTAGAGATAGTAGCCCTAGCTAAACTTGTACTATAACCACCCTTGCTTACCTCAATTATTTTCTGATCTTAGATTCAAATGCTTGGCTCCTAAATGAATGAGAAGCTCTAGAATCAAATAAAACAAAGGTGGGATATTTGTTAATAAGAAACATACCCTGGAACCTTTCAACAGCTATGTAATGCACGTATCTAGGACATGCCTTTGGATTTGCCTATTTCTGATTACCTTGGTTTTGATTGCCATTCTTCTTAGGATGGGGGCACTCCTTGGCCCAATGACCCAACTAGTTATAGCTGAAGCAGGGTTGATTGCTCCTTGGTCCTGCTGAGCTTCCTTGTCGTCTATTTCCCTTGGGTAGGGCAATGGTGAACGCCCTACAGATTGTATTCTAGGGGTGATTGGCTTGAGCTTTTGGCAGAGGAGGCCTAAACTTAGGCACTGGTGAATAAAATTATGTCCTAGCCACCACTGGAGCTCTAGACTGGGAAGATCCTGAGGCGCCTGCCTTAGCTGCTCTTTTGTGGCCCTTTGCTGCTGCAAATTGTTATGGTTCTCTTGGGTCAAGGCATCACTGATGAACTCATTATATGTGGTACACCTCGAGTTAGCCATAGTCTTCATTAGCTTAGTGCCAAGGCCTCTCTTAAAGCTTTCTATATTCTTTTCCTCAGTATCGACAAACCCTAGGGCATATCGGGATAAATTGTTGAAGGCATGCATGTACTCGGTAAGGATCTTTGTCCCTTGTGTGAGTTGCATGAACTCGGCCGCTTTCATGCGCATTAGCCCTGGGGGAATGTGATGTCCCCTAAAGACTAACTTGAACTGCTCCCATGTGACCTATGAGTTGGCAGGTAGAGAGGACAGAAAATGGGTCCACCATATCCCAATCGGTCCATGCAATTGATGGGACGCATATTCTACCTTCTAATGCTCAGTAACCCTCAACAGATAGAACTTTTGCTCGATTGTGTTTACCCATTCATCCGCTTGGAGTGGTTCTTTGGCCACTTTGAAGATAGGAGGCTTGGTGTCTTAGAAATCCTTGAAAGAGATGTATTGGTTTGGCTCAGGCCCTTGATGTTGCTGATGGGCATGAGCAGTGTTCTACTCAATGAGGCATAGTGCATCCTCCATTGATCTTTGATTACCTAGGAACTATGCGAAGAATTCATTCATGGACGGTGACGGCGATGGTGGTAAGTCACCGTCGTTGCCACCTTAGTTGTTGCCTGCTCCAGCATGAGTGTGAGTCATCTGCAAAGTTGCAATAATAAGTGATTATTGGATGATATCAAGAGATTGCAGATGAATTGTGTAATCATGCCAAACTAAAATTATTAGAGAGAATCTTAAATTCATACAATAAAATAGAGGCATAATCATCCATTCTCGCAACATGACATCACCAATTAGATCACTTATCATACTCACAATGCGTTAACATGCATGTCATAATCCACTAGTAAAATGAAACTAGAATTTCATTAAAGTTCAACCCATAGTGAAATGACATGCAAAGTGAGAATATTACACTGAAGTCAAATCATGAATACCGAACTTCAAGCTATAAGTCCAATACATGAATAACAGGGATACATCTGATGCTTTAACTAGTCACTAGGTGACTCTAATCTTCAGCATGCTCGCTATCAAGGTCGGAGATAGCATCATCCTCATAATCTAGTTCCACTTCTTCTTCCTCCAAACCGCCATCCTCGACCATCATTTTTGGATCTTCTTCTTCCTCATCAAGGATCGGGTGCAATTGGTTGTTCAAAAAATGCTCCTCATGCTGAAGATCAACCAACACGTTCTGGGTTTGTGCAAGCTGCTAGTGGAAGTCCCTCTTGACATGGTCTTGCTACATGGTTAGAGCTTCAGCTCTATTTTGTGCTGCTTCTGCCAGGGCTGCACGGTTGTTTGCTTGGATCCACTGGCATGTTGCTATGAGCGCCTCAGCATGGGTGGCCTCTAGCTGCTCCCGTCATCCTACTAGCATTGCCTAAACATCCGCTCTTGCCTCTTGGGTGGTAGCTCTCTACTGATCAACTTGCTCCATCTAAGTGTGGAGATTTCCCAATGCTACATATGCCTAATCAGTTTCCCATCGAGCCTCACTTGCTGCTTTTTGTGCTTGCACACATGTTTCTTTAGCTTACGCTATGTAGCTTCGGCTCTCATGAGCCTATCCATGCAAGTGGTATAGGACTCCTGCTAGAAGTCCCTGTTGTCCTGATGAGTATAGAACATCTTCATCACTGCAAACATTGCACCCATAGTAGGACTAGAACTATCTACCCACTCATCCCAGTCTTAGATCAATGCATTATGGTTGCGCTGTGCCCAAACTACTATGGATGGATCCAACCAAGGAAAAGTACCAGCAGCACTACCGGTAAGCTCATCCCCATGCTGTTGACATATCTGACTTAGCACCTCAAAAGCACTACTTGGGTAGCATCCCAAGGAGTTCTTCCTTCAAATTTTGCCCTCCATTCCTGCCAGAAGGGTGCTTGGTTATGAGCTAGTATGGTTAGCTATACTTCATACCATGGTTGTCCCTCTAGGTATACTTCATTCTAGTAATAGAGGGGCGGTTCGTAATACCCCGCATAATGCAAGACTCTCCAAAGTAGGGTAGGAGTACCAAACATCAATAGGAAATTCTCACTTCCAGCTGGTGTCACCATCTGTACCAATAACATGGTGCAACTCTCATGAGACAACGTCATAATGGATAAGAGTTACATAACCAAGTAAGAGACTTATAAGGGGAGGAACAATGCAAGTCTATAATAATGATTTATTATGATGCATGCATGTTTTGTACGTCCTCACAGACTTAGGAAAATTAAAACATCTAACAGCATACATGGTGGCATACCAGCATTCTGTCATATATAACGTAACTAGTCGGGCTACACGTTTGGCTGTTAGTGTACTACACAAGAATTTCATTTCAACCCAACCCCATAATTATATATGCAAAATGTAAATCTGGGCTCTATGTTGCAAGCTAAATACTTACATATATATATACCCATATATAGATATATATCCATATCAAAGCATGGGGACCCTTGTTTAGATTATGCAAGAGTAAGGTAAACATGCTCATTCCATGTACATTATATCAACATGCATCCATCTAGACCAGTGGAAAAGTTTCATGAAGTTTGGAATCAAGAAATCACATGGAATGATAAGTTATAATCTTTCCTAGATTGCTTTATTAATTTAATGGAATTATAGGTCCTTGACCAAACCTTTCTACCTTTCCCAAATGACTCTAAATGAACTCTACAACCAAAGTCATGAAGGGTTCATGTTGAACAAAGGTCAAGAAAATGCCTCCATCTGTCAAAAACTATGATTTAAGCTTTACCGTGATGCTAGTTTGACCTATGTTGACCAATCACTTACATTTCTTGCATGGATTTTCACCTTAAATCAAAGTTGAAGTTTGATTGGAGTAGAACAAACTTTGTTTTTGGACCAGGAGTTGGATCAACTTGTAGGTAAGTCCAACCGAGGCTCAAACTTTGAATCAGCAGCTGTTTTCAGTACTTGAAATTTTTCTAAGTCTGGAATTCATCATCGTCGACATTGGCATCTCGCATTCTCATGATTTTGCTAAGCAACATGATCAGGCCCCACAATTAAAGTTGGAGTGTACATGATGGAGAAGAGCATGTAAAAAGATGGCCCTCATTTGACTTCGTTTGGACCATCAATTTGGATTTTTGTTTGTCGCTGTCAATATGTTGACACTATCACTTTAGAGCTTAATTACCTACTAATCCATAGCTCTAATGGTCTTGCTCCCTTAATATAAGTCGAAGAGCATTCAGAGGAGAGCAACTTTTGTATAGGCGCCAAGGTCCTAATATGCATGGAATCTGCCAAAAACGGTCTCCAAGTCAGGCACCACGACGCACGCCACGTGTTTGAGTTTATGTCTCATGGCGACCATGCACTGGCTGCACCCCCACCATGGCCAACGCGCATCCCCCTCCTCTGCCAATGCCACTACTCCTCCAAAACCGAGCGCCCGAGCTCCCCATTCCCTCACTCGCTCCCTGCCTTCTCTCTTGGTCCGCTCTCTCGCTCCCTCTCCATGCCACGTGTGTATGCCGCCTATAACACCCTAGGTGTTAGGCTTGAATAATTGCACTTGCATTTGCATGAGCATAAGCATTAAGCATTCTTATATGAACTTTTACATATGAAACATGCACTTGAAACATGTGAAACATGACTTGTATATTGTGTTTTTCCTATGTGTTTGCTTATGATCATGTGTGATTGAGTTCTTGTGATTGATGTTGGTAACTAAAATACCTTAGCTACACTTAGGATGTCTATTGGAACAATGTTCATGTTAATGACTTTGCCTAACTATGCTTCTAGGGTTTAGTTTGACTAGGTGCTCCTCTTGAGTGTTTTTGTTTGACTGAACTGGAACAGTGACATAGAATGTTTGCATGTCTGAGCAACCTAAAGAAAAGTTGTAGCAAATTATATATGGAACAAACTTTGTTTAGAGGTCAAGTTATGAAAATGTGTGGAATAGTCCCAAACATGGCCCACAAGTCAGATTTGGGTGCTGGTTCGGCACTTAGAAAATTTTCTAAGTCGTAGCTGCATTTACAGTTTGATAAAGCTGACTTTGGCTTCATGTAACTCATGATTCTTTGAGAATTAGCCGATACTTGCTAAAGCAATGTTGTAGCCCTATCATAGCTCTACAACTTTGGTTTAGATTGTTTGTGCTAATACTTCACGGTTTTGGAGGTTGGGTCTCACAAATTTACGCTGTCAGGCCGGTACCGGAGCTCTGCTGATCGAACTGAATTGCGTCAACAGTGACCTACCACATTAGGGCTTCCATGCCGCATGGCCACCGCATGTCACCGGTGTCCTTCTTGGTCAGGCCATGTTGGGCTGCCGCACGCCAACTCAAGCGCCAGCGCTCGCTCGTGACCTCTCTACATTCGCATTTCCACGCCTGGCCTCCTCCTTTGCCTCAGCGCAGCAGCTCTGCAATAGCTCCGTCGATGCCATTGTTGGCTGCCTTGCTCCGCTTTGTGCCCGTGTCGCTCCTCCACCACCATAGCTGCTCCATTGTGCTTCCACCATTCCACCGCACCAGCATTGCTAGCTTGAAGCGCATGGTAAGCCACCGTGACATGCGCGGACCTCGCCGTTGTTCCGCCGCCGTGCTCCGTCGCCATGGCCGCACTGCCTTCGTCCATTGTTTGCCATGATAGTGGTTGAGATAGCTTCGCCGTAGTCAGTATAGTCTTGGCTGAGCCGTAGATCGAGCTTCCGTGGCCAGCTCCGGCACCTAGCCATCGAGCCGCTCTGCGCGTGCCGCCATTGATGCCACCGTTGTTGTTGGCTCAAGCAATAGGTCTAGCTAAGTAGCTCAATAGGTTCGGGAGGACTTGAGGATCACGGTCGTGCCAGTGACGTCGCTGGAGAGGCTCGCCACCGGCGAGATAGCATCGTCCCACGCCGTGCTCTATTTTTGCTGTCGCTGACGTGCGGGCCCGTCTGAGGCGTGGACCCCAGCTATCAGTGACTATGAAGTGAAAAGATAGTTCATTTATTTACTGATTTGTATGCTAACTTTGGAAAATATATCTAGGGCTAGGAGCATCCTATTTGTGTGAACAAAATTTTGTTGGGTTCCACATAAAGTATAGTATTTGATAAAAATATGTAACACACTATTTCCTATATTTTTCTAAGGGAATAAAATAGAGTTTGACAAATGCTTTTAAATGGTTTCAATTTTGGTAAATCTATAACTTGGGCTAGGAAAGTGCTAAAAATGTGATTCCAAGTTTGTTAGTCTTGTATTGTTATGTACTATAGGAGAAAAATATTGGTTGCACTGTGATCTTGCTGGAAATAGGAGTTTGCTATTTATCTTAAATAAATGCTAGATTCTTGTGCTACTTTTCATGGTAGAAATATGTATCCTTTGAGCATGAAACTTTTTGTACAGTGTTATTTTGTTTTAGTGAACCCAAGAAAAATATGAAATATGTTGCTTGACACTTTTCACTAGGGTTTCCTATTTATGCTATTATAAGCCTTGCTGGCTTGTTATTTTTGTGTAGGATGTTATATTTATTCAAATGATGTGAAATTTGTACAGTAGTTTATTGGGGACATGTATAAGCTACTGTAATGTTTGTGGAATTTTCTGTACACTTTGGATATGTGTTTATTATTTAACCTAATTATCTAAATAAATCAATAAAGGCATGAAAATAATTTATTTAGGAATGGCCACTATATTTTCTAGTGTTCATTTGATGTATGTTAACAGTTGGTAGCATTGGTAGTGCTCGTAGTGCTATTCTTGTATGTAATGAAATATTATTTTCACTATAATTCACTTATACTGACTTTCTAGATAGATTTTAGAGTTAAGCAAATTAACTGGTGAAGATGATGTTTGCTGTGAATTTGGTCAATAACAAAGTTAGAGGGAACTTGTTTATCTAGCTTGTGTGAAAATTTTAGGACATTTGGCCTAGTAGTTTGAGAGTTATATTAGTTGGAAGACAACACTCCCAACTGCCTGCTCTCTGGAATCCACAGATAGTTTTGTAAGATCAGTCTGTTTGACATACTTTAAATTAGAATTAGACTTTGGTGATTAAACAAAAGTTGTAGACAATTTTATAAGCTTTCCAAAAAGTCTTAAATCATGGTATTTGGACCTGTATAACTCCAGTTATGGATCAAACTTGTAGCTGCTATTTGCAGCCTAAAAACTGTTGAGTGCAATGAATGACTTGTTTGCTTTATATGAGTTGATGTGATGATTTAGATGCTAGGCTAATTAAGATAAATTGTTAGATGCAGGTGCTAGACCTCTTACTGAAGATGAACAACTTTATCTTAGGTTGTTAGAGCTTGGTGAGTGTGTGGTTCTTGTTTTCTAAAAAAGATATGCACCTACTCAGTAAAATAGATGTTAATCTTGCATCATCGTGTCTTTCATGCATACATCTATACATGGCTGTACATTGCATCATCACCTTCCATCTCTTATGCATGCATGACTCTTATGCTATGCATATGCATGCAATAGGTGTTCTAGAGGGAGTCACACTTCTGGAATTCGAGCAAGGTCTTCCGGAGGAGCAGCAACAAGCTCAGGAGACGGAGGTGCAGGCCCCAAAAGAATGATCCAACGAAGAAGTTCTTGAGTGTCCTGATCACTAACCTTCAACTTTTCTGAAAGGCAAGCCCCGGAGCATTCTAAGTCTCCTATGTTTTGAAAATGGTTACTTTGAGTATCTTTGTTTGTTGATGCATTAAGTGATAGAAATTGGATGCAAACACTTGTTGCATATATATCTATTCCTTGTCCAGTACACGTACCCTGAATCCTATTTAGGTCCAGGAGCGAATTAAAGCTTAGCCATGCTTAGACTGGTAAAGCCAGGTGATTTCCTGTCACCTGCAACCTAGGATGATGTCTGGGCACAATTGGCTATATTTGCCATCATGGAAAATAACCATGTGTTAATAATGAATTGAGACCGGGCGGGATGTCGATAGAGAAGCAACAAGGCAAAGAGGTTTTGGGTGTGTATCTATCCCCATCTGAGTCATTTAAGGACCGATTCGCTGTACGTCCTTATGTCATGTTGAACGCATGCCTATCACTTAGTTGGCCGGATAACTCATTTCGACCAGGAAGCCGAGTAGCTCAACTCAGGCCGGAGGGCTAGGAAGTGAAAGTGCACAATCTAGAGGAAGTAAGGATGTGCTTGGGGAGATTGGCATGAGTCCAAGGGGTTAGGTGCTTAAAATTCCTGCACTTTCTGGCAGAGTGTCGCCCTTGAGAATGCGGCGCTGCTCAGAACCATGATTCCTGAGTTGTACCAAAGGTGATCTAAGACTACCGTGGCTGTTAGACCTAGGTTTGTGTTAGGAATACCCCTCTAGCTGGATAGGAATCGATTCGAATCACCATCTCTCCTGGATAGTGAGAACTTGACTGAGCAGCGACAATGTAGATACACTTAATTGAACTTGATGGTTATAATGATGATGATTATGTTACAACGTTGTACCAGATATGGTTACTAATGTTTGGAGTTAATCAATTGCTTGCTCTAGTATAGGTGCTAATCTAGATGACAGGTTAATATTGATAACTTGCTGCTTACTTAATAAATTAAGTTATGTTCTTGTATCATTAAAGCTTTTATGCAAAATGGTTGTCAAGCAAGATCCACCGATAAAGCCTTACATACTCGTTGGTGTCATTTATTTTTAGTTTATGACGGGTAAGTCTAGCTGAGTACATTCTCGTACTCAAGATTTATTCTCTCTTGTTGCAGATGACGTGCTCTATAACGGCTACTGCAAGTATTGTCTCCACCCTGCGGAGGACGAAGACTAGATCATGGGGCATGATCATCTATGTTATCTTATCATGTTGCTTTTGCTGGATATGACTATGGAACTGGCTTGTATTTGAACTAAGTGTGTGTGATGGTCTCAAACTACTTTGCTTCCGCTATTTGTGAACTCATTTTGTAATAACTATGTGAACACCGATGTATGAGGTACTTGTGAACTACTTGTGAAATGGATGTAACATGTGGCTTGTTATGTTGAATTACTATGATCTTGGTTGTATGCAAGTTGGTTTGAAATCCTTCATGGTATCAGTTGACTACCAGGTTTATATGGGTTCAAGTATGATGGTTCGATCACTCCGGTGATTGCTCTCATACTTGTGCTCTCATAAATTGGTCGGTTCTATTACACCACCATTGCCTGCAGCTTGAGCATCCACCGCCATTGTTCCCTAGCCTCTAGTCTACCTCTACTCAGGCCAGCAACACCTTTGACTTCTCCAGTTTGCGCCGCCACCTCTACCCTGTCAGCTCCCTTCCCCACTCTTGCCGCTGCCTTCGCTGTTGCTACAGGCCGCCGCCGGGGCATGCCGCCCGCACACGTGGCCAGGAGGGCCATAGGCTATAGTTGGCTATGTTAATGGCTAGGCGTGGCCATAGACAAGCTAGGCCAGCCCCTCCCCGCTGTTGTCGGCTCTCGCTGGCCGAGCCCGGTCGGTCATAGCCCTGCTCTACTCCATGTCTGTGTAGAAGAGGATGCGAAGGACCATGGGCATGAATTAGAAGAAATTGGAGGGCCTAAGTGCAAAGTTGTGACTCAGAGGAATAGTGCCAGATAGTATATGTTTGTCCAAGTTTAATTTGTGAAAACTGCAGGCTCCCCAATGCAAGATCTACATCCCTTTTCTTTGGTTTTTGTAGATTTGGATGATCAAATTTGCAAATTCATAGTAAATTGTAGAAAATCATAAAATAGTAAACGAGGACTTTTTGGTATCCTTGTGAAATTATATATGCATTAGATCTATAATATGGCATGCTTTAGTTTAAAGTTTTTACTATAAAAATAAATTTATTCTGTTAGGTTTTTAATACTAGTTGTGTCTTGTCTTTTTCATAACTAAAGTTTTTTGCTCAAATAAATGTGAAATTTTTATTGAGTGCTACTAAGGTGATGATTGATGTTTGGTAAAAATTTGAGGAGATTAGGTTTGATGGTTTAAGAGTTATAAAAATAACAAATATCCTATGTTGCTTTGCTCCTATTCTGAATAGGCCTACATGTTTGAATTAATTGGCTTAGTTAAGTTATGAATCATGACTTGATGACAATACATTAGTTGTATTACTTTTCTTAATATTTTCAAAAAGCTAAATAGAATAATTTTTGCTTAAGTAGATTTGTAGTTATTGTTGCTTCAATTTATGTGGTTATTTCTGCTCAAACCCAGATAGGGTTACCTTGTTGGTTTTGTGAGGCCTTTTTAATTGTAGAATTATCTCTAGGTGTTTATAACAAAGTTGTTTAGAATTTTCTAAGATTTCTAAAAAGTCTAGAACCACATTTATTGGACATGTATAACTCTAGTTACAGCTATTTAAATTGGCATGTCAGATTTTGTCCATGTTTTGGACAGAGATGCATTCATTGGATTAATTAACCTTGTTAGTTGTAGAATCATCTTATGATGATAATAAGAAAGTTGTAGGTAACTTCATAATATTTTCAAAAAGTTATAATTCATGTTTGTTGGAGGTCTAGAACTCTAGTTATGTTTCTCTGAAATTTCTATCAGTTTTCTATACCACTGCTGTGTGGACTGCATGTGCAGTTTTGCTTGTGCAATTATTTTTGTGGTGTAAATGATGTTTGATGTGGTTGTATTAAATACCAAAGTTGTAGTTAATTTCATTATCTTGCTTGTGTTCAAATTGCATGACCATAGGCCTAATAATTTAGGAGCTATAGATTTTGTAATTTCATTGTCAGATTTTGCATGCTCTGTATATAGATCTAAATGATTGTGTTATTTGACTTAGCTACCCTTTGAATCATGTCTTGGAGATAATAGAAGAAGTGTAGTGCATTTCATGAGCTTTATAAATTGTTAAATATTACTCCTTTTGGTGTTCTAAATCTCCAGTTATAAACTTGTGAAGTTGCATGGCAGAATCTGTCCAAGTCTGGATAGAGGTGCTCAATTGTGCTTGATTGACCTTGTTAATTGTGGAATCACCTTGTGATGATAATAAACATGTTTTAGATAATTTAATAAGATATATAGAAAGTTAAGGTTCATTCTTGTTTGATGTCCGTAACTCCCATTATGCATTGTTGAAATTACTACTACTTTTCTATCCTAGTTCTGTGTAGATCTAAACATTGTCATGTTTGATCTGTTTAGCTTTGGAATAAGCTTTTGGTGATAATAACAATGTTGTAGGAAATTTCATTAGATTTCCATAAAGTCTAGGGTCACCCATGTTCGATGCCTATGTCTCTAGTTATGGTTAAAACAATTGACTGATATGCTTATGTTTAGATTTCTATACATGTGCTAGGTGATTGTTTTAGCTTGCTCTTGTTTTGGCTAAACATGTTGGTTAGTTCTTGATCGACGCATGTGTGCAATATCGGAACTTAAGTTCACATGGGTGCCATGCCTAATATGCTTGCTATCCCTCTATAATAGGTTGTGTGATGCTTAGTTAATTAACTCTAGGTGCCTATGTCTTGCATGATCTTATGTTTGCCTTGAATGCTATTATGTGATGCATCTCATATTACCATTCTTCATATTCATGCACTTACATCTTGGATCCCATCTAGGTATGCTAGATGAACCATGTGAAGGATGTGATGTTGAAACCAAACCCAAAGACGGTGTATGGTGGACCAATCCCTAAGACGAAAGGACCCCTAGAGTACATGCCTAAACGAGAGATGATCGCCAAGCGGGTGTCATCTAACAAATACTAGCCTAGTGTTGGATCACAAGCAAGCCCCAGAGCATTCTAAGTCTCCCATGTTTTACAAAATACTACTTGTGTTGGTACAGAAAGTGACCAACTAGTAAATATTTGTAGTTTTACTACACGTTGTGATCGGAGGTGGCCTAGCACTCAATGGCATGAGATTTATACTGGTTTAGGCAACGTTCCCTATGTCTAGTGTGAGTCGGTTGGTGACTTTATTCCTGAGCCCAGGTGCTCAAAGTCTGTAGTGGGGTTACAAACAAGAGAGAGAGACAGGGTGTCCGGTCGGTCCGATCGGAAGGGCCGAGATCGACAGGAGTTATGCTATGAATGAAGTGCCCTAGCGTGTGCTTGAGGGGTTGCGACCTATTGGTCTAATGAACCTAAACTTGAAGAAGTCGACTTGGGTTAACTGTATGTGTTTGGAGGGAGCACATCCCCTTTTATAGAAGAAGGGGATGGCTTTACAAGTGAGAGGGAGAGTGAGTACGGATGTTTCTAAGCCTTGTTGCTCACGCCGATGGGGATGGGATAATGGTGGGCACCCGCAATACTGTTGATGTCACTACAGAATGTTAGGTACATGTGGGAGGTTGAGCTGCTTTCTTCAAGATTGGAGGACGTCGGTACCTGCAAAAATGCTGTCCCGCTGACTGTAGGCATGGCTTTACCTCATTCACCTGGCACGGTGAATTCTGGCACCCACAATACTGTTGATGCCCAGAGGCACATGAGGGGTCCTACCGTACAAGTGTTTTGACCGGTGCCTACAATACTATTCATGGCAGGGTGGTTGTAAAGTACCGTTCTGCAGGGTATGGTCCCTGGTGCCATGGTTTGACTTGCGAGCCCTATTTTGCCTTCCTTCGTAGGCCTTCTAGTTCTTTCTGAGTGGGCATCCCTGGTCGGATGGCCCTAGTCAGCTTTGGAGTGCTAGTAGGAGAATAGCGATGGGTAGGGTTTTCTATGAACCCTGGTCGGAGACTTGGGGTCGGAGTCGGAGGTGGTCCTTGGGTTAGGCTTTCTGAGTGGAGACCGTGTGGAGGCGGCCGGGGCCTAATGCTAGCGCTCCTATCGGAGAGGCCATTCGGAGTTGGCCTGAGCCTGAGCTAGTGCTCCGGTTAGAAAGATGGGCTGAAGGCGGCCAGGGCCTGAAGTGAGTGCTTCGGTCTGTTGAATTTAGACTCTCGAGCCAGTCCAAAAGAAAAGAAGCCATCCTCCTAGGCCGAGCCCTAGCATGGAAGCCGGTCCCCAAGGGATCCTGGGTTTATGAACCCGACAGGAGCCCCTGAGCCCCCGGCAATTCGTGCTGAACTAGCTAGGGGTGCTTCTGAGTTTGTCAACGGGGGAGTTTTTCTATTTTGTTGATAGGTGCATGCGAGCGCACCCATGGGTGTAGCCCCTGAGCCCTAGGTAGTTTGGGCCAAACTGGCTGGGGGTGTTGTCTCATCAAGCATGTATGCGTGTTTTTTTAAGCAAGGCGTCGTTGCGCAGCCGAGGCGGTGAGGTGTGGGGGATAGGATAAAAAGCAGAACTCACTGATCCTAGGTGTCGATGCATGCCTTGGGATCGGGTGACTCAGATTATGTGAACAGACCATGGCGTCGGTGCGCGTCGTGGATGGGGATAACTTAGTTTGGATGCGACAGAGCTCACTGATCTTTGGCGTCGATGTGCGCTGTGGGATCGGGCGAGGCGGAGCCATGAACAGACCTAGGCGTCGGTGCGATCTGTGGATCGAGAGAGTTAGTTTAGTTAGTTCAGGAAGCCATTATGTGAGTTTAGGAGTCATGGTCCTAGGTTTTATTAGAGTGCAGTGAAGCCATTTGAAGCTGTTACGCGAGTTTAGGAGTCACGGTGCCAAGAGCCATAGCCAGATGTCGTCGATCCTATCAATGTGAGTTTAGGAGTCGTGGTCCTAGGGTTTCTTTGGAGCACAGTGAAGCCGTCTAAAGCCATTACAAAGATGTTGTTAGTTTAGTTAAAGATTAGACAAGGTGGTGCTCGCGGGTCCTGGCATCGGTGCACGCTGGAGACCGGGCGAGTCATAGTCGTGGATCTAGCGAGTTTGAGGTCACCTTCCTTGGCATTTTTCTTGAGCCCCCAAGCCCTATTGGGCCTTCATAGGGGTCGATGTGAGTTTATGTGTGTTACCCTATCTAGTTCCTCACAAACTAGGGGGGCTAAGTTTTGTCGCCTGTCCTAATTGCTCGGGCTTGAATAACTAGCTCGGTGAGTTCACTAATGGGTGTGATCGAGTGGAATCCGGGTCTATCGTTTGTGATAGGGTTGGCATAGCCCTCTTGT
This sequence comes from Miscanthus floridulus, assembly GCF_019320115.1. Lineage (NCBI taxonomy): Eukaryota > Viridiplantae > Streptophyta > Magnoliopsida > Poales > Poaceae > Miscanthus > Miscanthus floridulus. Next base: position 155,933,013 of record NC_089587.1, read on the forward strand.
GACATTCTACTACTCCTTTACCTACAACCCAACAGATACCTAGGTCGTTCTGGAGAGCTACCTCGGTGGCCTTTTGGCCTCCCCTCAATGGAGATTCTGTGGGCTTGGTGAGAGGTTCAGGATCGAACGAGAAGGTTGAGATGACCTAGTCTACTAGACCAGGCTAGGGCCACACGGTGCTCATCTATAGTTTTCTCCCCTGGCTCTGTTGGTTACTCATATCGAATGAGGCAACCGCCGCTTTGTGACGCAACACGGAGCGTTCTGATGCATTTCGATGCATGTGCGATGCTTAGTTCCTGAGCCCCCGGGCGGTTCATGCCCTAACCATCTGGGGGGTTTAGGCATATGGAATGAAATGCGCGTATGGATGTATGAATGTTTTAAATTGAATTAGAGGGGCTTTGATAGTGTTTTACCTTGACAACTGGAGTGACAGGGCTCAGAGAGCTTCAGTCAGAAATGTCCAACCGGGACTCGAGCTCGTCATTCGTGACAGAGTCGGCGTGGCCCACATGGGGCATCCCTTTGCTTCCTACCTGTGTCCCAATGTTTATCCTGAGTGAATCGATCGACTCAGGAGGCTGGTTGATCTCTCTTGGTGGAGATCTCACTGTTGGATCTCTCTAGGTCTAGCCTTGATGACTGGAGTGATGGGGTTCGGAGAGCTCTAGTTAAAGACATCCGACCAGGACCTATGCTTGTCAATCATGGGTTAGCCCTTGTGTGAACAGTTTTGTTTTAATGAACACATGCTCACCTTGGTGACCTGAGAGACGAGGTTCGGATAGCTTTAGATCAGAATTGTCTGACCAGGACCTATATCTCAGGTGCTTATCTTGAGTGAATCGATTGACTCAGGAGGCCGATTGATTTCTCCCGGTGGAGATTTTGCTGTTGGATCTCTCTAGGTCTAGCCTAGGGAGACGGGCAGTTGTCCATGTGTGGCGGCGCTTTGGTTTTCATGCCCGACGTGCGGTAGTGGTTGGTCGTGCGGTAGTGGTGGGCCATGTCCCGATCACGTCCTGCCTAATCAAGAGCTGTTTCATCGTGCTGGGCACATCCCATCGGCTAGGGGGTGTCCCATCTGCAATAAATGGAAAAGAGAAAGAGAGAGAGAGTTTCTCACCCTGCGGCTTCGCCTTCTCGATCGGCATGTCCTTTCCTAACCGCTACTCCCCTTCCTTTAAGTAGGAGAAGAGAGAGGGTGTTCACCTTGTTCTTTTGCTTGTTCGTCATCTGCTGTCGCCGCCTTTCTTTTTCCTCCTCATCGAGAGCGTCCTTGAGAGTTGCGGAGGTCTCTAGGAAAGGAAGAGAGAGAGAGCGAGGGAGAAGAGGAGAACTCACTGATCCTATTTGCAAGCCAGAGCAAGATGTCGGACTAGAGGTCATCCACCATGAGGAAGTCAGTGCTAAAGTCTTTCATCAAGAAGGGTTTTCTGCCACCATAGGAGGTGGCGCACTAGAGGGTCCCTGGGGAAGAGGAGTTCCCGTGACCTCGTCCCGGTGAGGTGGTGTCCTTCCTTAAGTTTCATGAGCGTGGGCTAGGATACCCCGTGCACTGGTTCCTGTGCAGGCTCCTTAATGAGTGGGATTTGGAGCTGCAACACCTCAATCTGACAGGGGTGCTGCATATCACTAGTTTTGTCACCGCCTATGAGGCTTTCCTTGGGATGGAGCCGTAAGCAGATCTCTTCCAGTGATTCTTCTCTGGGAGGACCTTGATGGTGGGGAGCTCGGTTGAGGCCACGCCGGTGGGGGGTTTCGCCCTTCAGAGGAAGCCAAGCATAGGAGGTTCATACCCTGCATACACCCCTTGCAATTCCAACTGGGAGTGGCATAGGGAGTGGTTCTACATTAGGAACCCAGAGGCGGCGCTGTTCCTGGTGTTTACCAGTAGGAGGTCGGAGGAGCGAGAAAGCTAGTCATGGGGTTGTGGCCATAAGGGGAGGCACAAGGTGGAGGCCATCGAAGAGGAGCTCTAGAAGCTTGTGAGGCATGGCCTTGATGGAGTGCGGGTGTTCTACACCCTCTACCACTGCTAGATTGCGCCATTGGCGGAGAGGACGTAGCTGATGTGGGAGTACGGCGGCTGGTCGGACCCGAACCATGCGTCGCCAGAGGAGTTACCGGATGACAAGGTTTGGAGTCGCATCGGCCAGGTGCTATAGCTGAGGCCTAGGGAGACGGTTGTGGGAAAACCCAAACTGCTCAACGCCTCGATCACGTCCACATTGGTGCGTTCCCCTATTTTTGTTCGTGCTTCTTCTCTGCTCTTTTTTATTTCTTTGATCTGGTTCATTTGTTCTATAGGGGCTTGGGAGGTATAAGTCCCGACCACACCTTCCCAAGGGATCAGAGGGCATGGCTCAACAGACTGCTCAGAGGAAGGCGGCCAAGGCTCGGAAGAAGAAAAAGAATAAGGAGATCCTACGGAAGCAGGAGAAGGAGCAGGAGATCATCCGGCGCACGAGGGCCAAGGAACGTAGGAGCGATGTTGAGTCAGAACTTGTGTCAGACGATCCTATGGATCTGGATGATATGGTCTTCTCCAGCAAGGAGGAGAGCGGGGGGGGGTCATTGTGACCTTGGTGGAGCATCGTGATACCGCAATGTCGTCCGCTGGTGATGAGCTGGTGGCCACGCATCGTGCGGTGGATCCCTCATCGAGGAAGCGTGTAGCAAGCACGGACGTTGTCGGTGAGCAAGCGTCAAAGCGGACGCGGTCACCACACCGCTTGGTAGCATCATCGGCCCTATCCCCACCTGTCGTGGATGTGGCGGAGCAAGGCGGGCGGTCTACTAAGGGGCGGACTGACACCCACGCGTCGCTCAAACTGGTGCCAACGCATGACTCACGGCGGGGGGAGGACCTGCCTGCTATGGGCATAGTCGAGCATGTCGGGCGATCTGAGGGGTGGACCAGAGCATGTGTGCCACATGAGTCGCAGTCGGAGGATACTACGCCTGTTGCTCCGGTCGAGGATTCCCGAGCCAGGGGTCAGGATGACCCATAGGTCGGGCAGGAGCCGGTAGGGACAACTTTGCCCCCTACCGAAGTAAAGGAGCGCAGGTTATGGTCTAGGAGTGGTCCTCAATGCACGTCGATGTTGGGGTCAGCCTTTAGAGTTGTGCCACTCACCACTCGGTATGTCTTTCTCCGTTTCCTTTTGGTTTTTTGCTGGTTAAGGTTTTTGTTGGAGTGTGACTGACCCATACCTTCTATCAGAGGCCTAGGGATGTTGGGGATGAGTATTGCCCTGACTGCCATGCAGAAGACCTGGAAGCCCATTCTGCAGCGTGTCACGGTGGGAAGACCTTCCGTTCCACGGATGGTGCCCTCCGGTTTGGCTTTTGATGATGCGATGCTGTGGCGTCGGTGTTGGCGGCGATCCCGGTGCCGATGGCGACGGTGGCGTCGGAGGTGACTCTCGCAGCAGAGGCAAGGGATACCGAGTTTCCTGTCTTGCCGGGTGGAGGGTCGCATGGCTCACCCTTGCCATCAGAGCCGAAGGTGCTAGGGGAAGATGTGGCCGGGCTAGGGTCGGGACGCCTGGCGGTGGCCTAGGCCAACGAGGTGGTGGAGATCCCATCTGATGATGAGGTGGATGTCCTAGCAAAGCCATCGGTGCCATTGCGGCAACCCACTAGTGATGTCACGGCGGAGCCATTAGTGCCATCGCGGGGCCTAGCGATGGTCCAGTCGGTGGCTGGAACCTCTGGCGGGCCGATGGTGTCACCGCGGGACCTGGCGGTGGTACGGTTGGAGGCTAGGCCCTCCAATGAGGTGCCGGAGGGTGACCTAGAGTGGCCCTGCCCTAAGCACCTAGCAAACACGTGGTTCATCCTCTGGGACTCCTGGGAGCATTAGCTCTAGGACATCTTTGGGGGGCAAGGGCATGTCGCGGTATTTGAACTCACCAAGCTGACCGTGCAGCTTGAAAGCGCCCGAAAGCAAGCTCTGTTTGCATGACAGTTGGTTGAGGGCGACATGCAGCTCGCAATGGAGGTCTATTTCTAGTGCTTGTCCTTTACCCTTTTAATCCTTTATCAATTGTTTTTAGCGTGCTTGCCTTTTGTAGGAAATAAGGAAGATGTCATCTCGCAAGTCCCACTTCCTCTAGTTGGAGTACGCCCGGATGGCCGAGCTCAAGCGTCGGGCAGAGTCCACTTGCCACGAGACCTGAGACCGGATGGTCGAGGCGGCCATGGCACAGGCGGAGGGGTAGCGTATAGAGGAGCAAGCGACTGCGGCTGAGCAAGGGCTCGAGGCAGCAAGGGCCTGCCAGGCAAAGATTGAGGCAGAGTTGCGGGTGTCCTAGGTGAACACCAAGGTGGCACTTCAGGAGGCTTTGGCAGCCCTTGATCTAGAGCATGCCACCCTAGAGTTGGCGGAGAAGGCCCGGGAGGTGGAGTGGAGGGCTCGATTGGAGGCGGATCAAGAGGTGCTCGTGCTCCGAGGCCGAGTGATGGAGACAGAGGACATGAGTGCCTGGCTGCGTGAGTAGGTGGCCTAGCTATGCGAGCAGGTGGCTCATCAAGTGGAGGATCTCTCCACCCTTGAGGCTTCTCATGTCGGTACGTACCCTTTTTGTTTTTTGTTGTGTTGGCTTTTCCCTCAGCCTATTTCTGAGCTTGTTGCTCTTCTTGCAAAGCTGGGCAAAAAAGTGGAGCTGATGTGTGGCAGAACCACCTAAAGTAGCATACTTATGGAAGCGCTCTTCTTCCACCAGACACTAAGCACTCCGAGAGCAAGCTACAGCGAGCGGTGTCCGTCGGGCACACCCTGAGGGAGAACCCAAAAGATCCACATTTTTCCTAAGGATCCAATAATGAGAACGAGTTACAATACAAGTACATTTCATACATTAGAGTTTCTTAAAAGGTACATTATTATAATACCAAATACTAGAGTTTGGAATGATAAACAGCAGAATTTAAAAATAACATCTAGCGGTAGGGGCAAGGATTCTGTCTGAGCCCACCAGAAGGATCCTCAACACAATGGTACTCTTCAAGCATTACCTGCAATAGGGGTAAATAAACCCTACGTACACAATGTACTCGCAAGACTTATCTGACTAGTGGGAATACTTTCCCGACTCCAAGGGATATGATAGGCTTTATGGTTTGCTAGAAAGCAATACTAATAGTGAGTCCTTATTGATGTATTATTATTACCAGCCGTATTAAGTTTTCATCTAGCCAGTCTATATAAGCACCTGTCTACTATCAAGGAAGGGTTGAGCAATCAGTTATATTTCTTCTCCTTTTCTACTTTTAGTTCTTACTACGGTGCTAAACCGTAGACAAGCCGTACCGGATCGCCCGGCGATTCGCGAATCAATGTGCCCAGCTGGGTGCCCCAAAAACACACGCCCCGCTTGCACGCCAGGCACAAGCAGGACTAACCCACCACTCTCCTGTCTCGGGTGTCTAGGTCCCCATCCAAACTTGAACTCCAAGCCCCCACCCTTGAGTCCTAGACTCAGTGTGGTGCAAGGACCTCCGCCACCTCCTCTTCCCATCAGTCAGTCCAGAAAGAGCCGGATCCGCGACAAGAGTGTAGCAAGCCTTCCCTATGCCCATACCCAAGTATGCGCTCACGACAATAATTTGTGACTTGCCTAGAGTCATATGCAACGACCAGTCCTTAATCAACATAGACAGGGAAAAAGTGTAACCGAGCTATGCCCTGTTGGTCGCAGGACACAACCCCTCACACCCACCAGTACCCAATCCATATCCTTGCCCGGTTACTATTTTCCTTTCCAATATTTTATCATGAGTAATCATATTTAATCACCTATTTGTGAGTAATGGCAGGTTACTCATGCTATCGATATCCTGAGCATAGCAGCTACTCGACCTGTACTAGTAGGAATCATAGGTAAATATATTTATGCATGTAGTTTCCATAAAATGCATGTAACTTAAATGCACATCATATATATATATATTCAGTGATCATAAAAATATGGGTTATGCATTGGGGCTTGCCTTGGCAGGCACGGGGTTAGCAGGGTCAGCACCAATAGGCTCCTAAGCGTCCTCCTATGCAAAGATCTCCTCCTCATACTCCTCGATCACCTCGTCGTACTCTGGCTCGCTGACGGGCACAAAATCTACTAGTTCATGATCTACATGAAATGATGATGCAACGTTTAAAAATATAACAATAGCAGCTCTTAAAATAGAAGTACATCGATTTAACTACTAAGCTATTGTTATCGACAACGAACATAAAGTATAGCATTTATCATCATTATAGCCACCACCGGTATTTCTTTACTCCTAACCCTGATTTATGCTATATACAAATAAACAAGGACAATATATAGTCTTATTTAACAACCCATTCTAAGACTACAAAACTTACAGAAAGTACTTAATAGCCTAACAAGTCTACTGCAAAGTTTTTGTGTCTATAACTATCCGCAATTACCCACGAATATTCCTACAAGTATTATTCTACCTCATATCAGTGCTCTAGTTTTGAATTTATGACCCAATACTTGGCATAGCTAACTGCAATCTAACTGTACTATCTAGTAGACACTATTTTTGCGAAACTAACAAAATTAGTTCCACTATTTTAGGACAACTATGCAATTTACTATGATTTATCAAAGCTCACTCCATAAGTAAAACAAATAAGCTTTTCTTATTTACTGGAAATGATGAAAACCGAATCCTCCTCATTCAACCCACTCACGCTGGCTTGGCCCAGCGCGCCTTCCCACTTGTGCATGTCAGTAGGCCACTGTGCGGCCCACATAGAAGCACGGCCCAGCCGGCCAATGGCCCGCGACGGGGGAAAGCCCGTGCGCGATGGCATCTTGCAAAAATGTCCCTGCTCTATTTGGTATTTGCTACAAGCTCTATGGTACTATTTTGCTAGTCTATAGTTTTACATCTGCACCCTTAGAAAATCTTATCCTCTCACCAACGACACCCCTATGGCTAGGCACGCGCACCGGCGCGACCGCGCTAGCACCGGCAACCTACGCCAGCCACAACAGGCCTTCCCCGCCCCAATAACCAAGCCGACACATACCTAGGAGCGAACGCGAAGCGATTAGTGGAGGAAACGCGAACTAGGATGTAGCAGGGAGGTTGGACCACGACAGCGGTTGACCTATAGGCATGGTGGTGCCGTTCCAGTGAACGTCAGCAAGGCCGGGGCCAAACAAGTGGCAGATGAGCACCAGTGACTCACCATGGAACCTTACGATGCAGTGACTCGACCAGAGATGGCTCAAACCAAGCTGGCCACATGCACACAATGTGGTGCGGCGGTGCACATCAATGGCATGGCTGTGCTAGGGACTGCTATATGGCGGGAGGGCTTAGGATGTGGCGAGCACAGTGACACCCGACTGGAGGAGAGGCTAGTAGCGCGAGGAATTGGACCGAGATGCCTTGGTTGCTTGGTTAGCCGATGGCGCAGGAAACCATGGTCTTATGGACCCGGCGAGCGGTGATTCAAAATTGGAGCATGGGACTGAACTACAGGCGGCGATGTGGGGTCGGTAGGGCTGCAGGCTACCTAGCAGAGTCGAACACATGGTCAATTTGAATCAAGACACCTCTACCATGGCAAATTTGAAAGAAACGTCTCAGTGGCCATGGAGATAGCGGAGGCAGGGGATCCTGTCATGGCTTGGCTTGGTCCGTCTGTGGCATCAACGCAACAGGCCAACACACCACTACAGGAATAGCAGGATAGGCAGGACGTGCCTAGATGGTTGTCTGCACGGCCACTATGGCAAGGCGATGAGCGCAGTATGGTGCCATCGCGACGGGCAACGCCAGACAAATGACGTAGTGCGATGCGACATGGAGGGGATGGCAGAGCAGGCAGACGTCCTTTGAGCGAGCAACCAAGGGAAGTTAGCAATCAGTACCATGCGTGGCCACTGGTGATGTGAACATGGGACCCAGTGCGCCTACGGCCAAAGCGGGGTAGGACAAGGCTCAGCGTTGCTTAGTCGGTGGCCTAGGCGTAGCGCATCAGCCGGTGAGGTGACCCATGCGCTAGCGAGGCAGCAAGCAACCAAGGCAGTAGCACAGGGTTAGTGTGCATCACCGACACGGTGGCATGAAGACGTGGTCTGCGCCTCGGTGCGTAGGGTGAGTCAGCAGCGACGATAGGCCAGGCAGTGGCGGTGGTTGAGCAGCAGCGGCGTGCGTCATCGGCAGCGAAGGCAGACGGCCTTGGTGTGTAGTGCCAGAGCTATGCGTGTGCACCGGCGTGGTGGTGGAACACGGCCGGTGTGGCAATGCGCTGGCGAGCCAGCAGTGTGCCAGGCCAAACGGTGACCGTGCCCATGCCAACTCCAGTGCCGTGCACGCATTCTAAAGCAAGTAGAAAACTTGTCTGCAAAGCTCCAAATGCCAAACTACTTGTTCGATGCGCAAGAGGGTACATCAAGCTATCAATCGAAGTAGTGACATTGCGCAACTTCCTAAGCCGATCGTTCTACAAAACTAGCCAAAGTTAGCTTCATCGACCTCCTTTCAAACCTACGTGAATGGGCGTCGTTCCAAACAGTTTCGCGTCAAACCCCAAATCTGGCCTACTCAATGTACTAACCAACTATCCTTGTCCACGACCACACCTATTACATCACCGTTAATCAAATGTCCTATAGCATTTTTATTTTGACAACCATTCGATTAGTAAACTAAACAATATTATATGAAATGTAACCTTTGTCTCATGTTTCGTATGAATGTTTCAAGTGCTGAACATCGACTTATAATTCATGTTATACACATATGCACATAATTATGATGCTCATGAAATGTTTTAGCAAAACAGTGCAATGTAACACCGAGGGTGTTACATGCTAGAGCAGGACCTGGAGACGACCAAGGCGACGCTTGGCCGAAATATGGAGGAGCTGGCGAAGTCCCATGAGGAGCGTCATGCTCTTGAGGGGGATCTTGACTAGATCTGCAACATTGCCCAACACATCGTTTTAGAGATCTTTGGGTCGGCGCCAAGCACCAGCGCACCCGCTGTCCAGCTAGCGGAGGTCCCGAGGGAGATCCGGGATCTTATCAAGTCTGGGCTGTTCTACGGAGTGTCGGGGGTGCTGACCATGGTGGGAATGTACCATCCGCACCTGGACTTCGCCACCATCTGTAGCGGATACGCTAAAGGCATGAGCATGGTGGACATTCAGTCCATTGGGGAGAGCTTGCTACCGTGCTGCCGTACGCGTGGTCGGTGGAAGACCAACTCTCCGCCGAGTGGGTGATGGACATCCACCATGAAGACCTGGCCAAAAGCATGCATGGAGAGGATGCTATAGAGCTCTCGGATGGCGAAGAGCCTTGGTCGGAGGTGAATGTCGCCCTGGTCTTGGCCGAGCCAGATGCTGTGGCGTCAGGAAGTGAGCAGCTCGCGCCTTCATCGGTTGCATCATCGTCGAATGTCGCCAGGCCAGCCCAGTAGCATGTAAAAATAATAGTAGTTTAGTGGAAGTAGAAAGTTTTAAGTTTGTGGGGGAAGCCCCCGTATAAAACGTTCGTGTGCTTAACAGCTATAATGGTATTTTGTTTTCTGTGATGGAGTCACTCCATTCGAGGAAGCTTGTTCCCTTTCGTTCCTTAGTTTTTCCCTTAGAATAATTTTGTTTTTTAGTTCTTTCTTTCTCGTACCTACCCGTTTGTTCCTACAGTTGCGATCTTGTGAGCCCGGGGCATGGCCCGCGAGGCTCGGCTGTTCGTAACCATAGGAAAGAGCGGGGTGTGATCAGTCGGAATTTTTAAAGCAAAGCTACGTAAGGTAAATTAAAGGAATGAACTACACCTTCGTTAGGGTAGGAAGGAATTTCTCCATACAACAGTAAACAAAAAAGAGAGGTAGTATTGTCCCCTAGCGGAGCCCCCGAGTGCCCCGAGCCAAAAAACGTTTGGGTCGGGGTGCTCTTACAGAAGCGTACATTAAGTAAATAATGGTAAGACTAAAACTTAGGGGAAAAGAAAAATGACATAGCTGTTCCAAGGTGTTTGGTGAGAGCATCGTCGTTGTTATCCTTTAGTCGGTAGGCGTCCGATTGGACCACTTCGCCCTTCAGTCGTTCTGGATCCCTGTCCGCTGTGCCCCCTTCTTCAGCCGCTACCTCTTTTCCTTTTTCTTGGCCTGCCAGCCTACCTTAGTAGGCGCTTGAGGAGTAGGTAGTCCTTGTAGAGGTGGTTCACGAGGTAGTTGTGGTTGGTGCATGGACTCTCCATGAGCTCGTGGAAGTGGCCGGAGGGGCCCTGCTGGGGCGTGCTTGCATGATCAGCCGTGGTGACCAATGTAGAGTTGGCCGGTTGGCGGCGATTCTTTCTATTCTTTTTCCCCTCTGAGTGGAGGGGCCCTTGTTTTGATCCTGGCGCTTGGCCTTTTCTTTGCCATGGCCTCCATTGAAGCACGGTGGGAATGGCGCTTGTTGGAGGTGTTGGGCGAAGGTTGGTGGCCCCGGGCTGTTAGGGCTGGGACTCCTATCGACGCCGCATGTGCCTCAGTTCGGTCCAAGGCGTGCGTAGACGGGTAGTCAGCATGGAGTGGTTGTTAAGTCTAGACGAGGTGCCATTGTGGCTTCCTATGCCATACTTGGTGGTTGTGGTGGTGGTAGGGCATAGTGCCCCATCTGCTGCGTCTCTGTTCCCCAGATGGGGAGCGAGGTCATGACTCAGCGTCACGATACGGAGCTCTTCACTTGTTGAACGATGACGATCTCCACTAGTGCCCGGAGGTTCCAGTGGATCACCTATTCAGGAGGGTCATTTGGCTTGGACAAGCTGCGTAGGAGCATTGCCGCGGTGGTAATGTTCTGGCTGGCCCGAGCGAACTATGGGGGATTAGTTCCCCTATTCGGGGTGTTGCACTGGACCCGACGGGCGTGACCCCGAGTGCCATTCGTCGGTCTATGCGTGTGGGGCACAGCGTGGTGCGCCGAGCGCGCTGGCGTAGTTGGTGGCCGATGCGGCCACTGTCGTTGTAGATCCTCCCCATGCTCGCGCATGAGCTCGGGGGTCTCCGCATGAGGGCCCAGAGGGGCATGAGTCTGTGTGGACTCTGTTACCCCTGGCAGCCATTCCAAAGCATCCGTCATAGCGCACTCATGGGACGGACGGTGGCTTGGTGCCACGTTGCCGATGCTAGAGTCGTCACTCCCGATGTCGTCGTCCATGAAGTCGAGATAGTTGGGACCGTAGTCCACCATCCCCATGATTTCAGACATGAGATGGGGCGCCATTGGCATCCGCTAGAGCCCCTGGCCATATGCGTCTGCGGGAGACACGAGGCCATAGGGGGACCGGCCGTATGGCGGCTATGATGAGGACAACGGTAACCCACCGGATATTCGGTGGAATATAGAACGTAGTAAGTAAATAACAGCATGTATATTACTCATAGCGGGGTTTGAGCAGAGAGTTTGCTTGGAATGAAGCGTAGATGTCAAGCTGTTGGAGTCACGTGTCCCGGAGTCGATGGAGGACGTCCCTCCGATGGGTGCTGGGTCGCGAGTCTCCTCGTGGAGGTGGAGTACGCCGAGCCGGTCGGCGGCGAAGTCTAGGCTTCCAAAGCGGAAGGCCTAGGAAGGCTCAAAGATGGGTGGAACCCACATCCTAGCGGGCGAGAGTGTGGGAAATTCCATCAAGCCGAAGTGAATCATATCGCCCGAGCCCGCCACGGCGGGGGTGGCGGAGAAATGGGCCATCCGATTACCAAAAAAGTGTTGAACGTACAATGTCTTCCCCACGGATGGCGCCAACTATCGGTACAGAAAGTGACCAACTAGTAAATATTTGTAGTTTTACTGCACATTGTGATCAGAGGTGATGAGGACATCACTCCTTTGGATGTACCAGCTGATCCTCCAACCGTCATGCAAGGTCCAATGACCCGGGCTCGAATGCGTCAACTCAATTTACAGGTGAGCTCGTTCTTAAGCGATCCATTTCATACTTTTGAGAATAGACTACTACCTAATGATGTTATCTTGCTTAGGAACATTGGAGAGGGTCAAGAGGGACTAAGAGGACGTGGAGGAGGTGATGATGACCAGCAAGGACGTCCAACACAAGCCGGAGGCCCAGTCCAACACGAAATCGAGTCTGCCTCGGCCTCCAGGACCAGTCTGCCTTAAACTGGTCGCCCAGGATGCATCCGGACTCCGTTTTTGATGATCCACATATGGATGGAAAGCTAATTTAATAAGGAAGCCAATCCAAGTGGTTTCACGTCAAAAGCTGTTCGGAATCAATGGAAATCGTCGAAACAAGTTAGCATCCAGAATCTGCCAGGGTGCTGCGACACTGTCTTTTGGTCCGTTGGACCATGTATCGAGTTTGGGCCCATTAGGGGCGCATCCAGGGGTCTTGCACGACCCTAGAGTCTTCATAAACAGCCGCCGCCCCTCCATTAGGGTTTGGGTTTTGCTTAGATTATTCTATCAAGAATAGTTTCGCCGTTCATCGGTTTGTGAGACCCCAACTCGTGAGATTAATCATTCATCTGCAATTTGGTTGCTTTCTTTCTTGTTCTTGCTTGTGTTCTTCGTTGCGCAGGCAGGGATTAGCCTTCTTGGCAAGGTCAACCTGGTCCGTGGCTTGGTTGATAACCAGAGGAGCTGTGGTGCTAAGATTGCAGGGTTCGATCTTTCGATCTGAAGCCGGATCGGTGTGTCATTCTCCACCACAACGATAGTTACCATCACCTGACGGAAGATCGGGATCCCCGTCTCCATTAAGTGGTAATCAGAGCTAAGGTATACCATTAGGTTCACTTTTTATTCCCTAGTTTGAGTGTTTCGTATTCGTCCCATAGTCCAGTGCCATACTCGTTTTTCCTATCCTAGAACCTTCCGCGCCATAGCCTTTGCATATTTCAGTTTCAGAGTCCGTCATGTTGAGTTTGTGTCCTGGTCGAGGTCTTGTTGCTGGTTAGGTCATGTTAGAGTCCAGTTCGTTGTTTTCCCCCATCGTTTCCATCAAATCTTGGCTGTTGTGACCAATTTTGCACACATTGTTCCCGTTTTGTCCTCTAATTCGGAGCCAATTCTTAAAACTGGTCGAGTTTTTGCATACGAGCTCCGTTTTCGACGTTCCAAATATGCAAATCGATCAGAAAAAAATTTCGGATCCATCCATCCCCTACTCTATCAGGGTTCGGAATTTTTAGATTGGCCAAAAAGTGATCACAAGATCCTCGTTTCATGGTCACAAGGTTTTTGTCAATTTTCATCTAGTTTTCTGAAAATTCCACAGGCCACGTCTTACACTTGTTTGAGCTCATATTTTTTGTGGTTACTGCTTTGGTGCTCCTAAGTAAATGAAAAATATCAAAAAAATAAAATAAAAAAGTCAAAATTTCCCAAAAAAACAACGACAGCCCAAAAAATAGAAAAAAAAGAGAGGGGCAAAAGAGGAACAATATCTAGAGGAGCACATAGAGAAGCCCAAAGTGAGCTGTGTTTGTATGTGCTGTCTGGGTCCTTGTTTGTGTTGCTGTTTCCATCCACCATACTTGTTTTTCTCATACCTATCACCTTGCTATCCACCATATTTTTGTCACAACCTGGTACTTGCAACACTTTAGACCAGCAACGAGAATAAGTACTTTGGACTATAATTCAGCATTACTTTCTGTTACTGACTTATGTGCCAGATATACATATTACTCTTTGTTTGCCTTCCAAGCTCCACAAATTCTTTAGATCAGTACAGACAAAGGGCCTTGCAATCTCGGTACCACTACCTCACAGGTATCACAAACCAGCCGCCGGTTGTACCGCCCACTGCTTGCGTTGGTAAGAACTTGGTAAGACGCTTCCACTTGCTGTGAAAAGTGACACCACTACAACCACGTAGTCATTTGGTAGGGATAACTTTCATCTGTTTGTTCCTGTTTTTGTGTTTTCAATGGCAAGAAGTGAATAGACTGCAGATAACAATCCTAAGGGTTTCAGCGAGTGTGTCAGCCAAGAGCAACTACAAGCTATTGAAGAGGATGCCCAAAAAAGGATGAATGAGGCCATCAGGAAGGCCATCACTGATGCACTCATTGAACTCAACATTGGCAATAGCATGGAGAGATTGGACAAGTGAATTTCCACGCTAACCAACAAGGTTACTGAGTTGGAAACCTTTGTGGCGGGCAACAACGACGTTTTCGGCAGCAACACCGATGGTCAAGACACGGTGCATGATGCCGCTAAAACATAGGTCAAGCAGCTATCTGACAAGAGAGATTACGGCAACGTCTTCACCGCAACACGACAGGTATGGGTGGTGTCCACCACCACCACCGTCAAGGTAATAATCACCGTGTGTCCGATGATCCTTATGCTAAGATTAAGTTCACAATACCATCTTTTTCGGGTCATTATGATGCTGAGGGATATCTTGATTGGGAGATGATGGTAGAACAAAAGTTTAGTGCCCACCTTGTACCTGAGCAGCATAGAGTTAGACAAGCTACTAGTGAGTTTAAGGATTTTGCCATTATTTGGTGGAATGGGCTAGCTGCATAGGATGCTTTACTTGGTACATGGGAAGAACTTAAGGTAGCTATGCATGATCGTTTTGTTCCTCCTTATCATAGAGGCTTGCGTAAGAAATTGATGCATTTAGAACAAGGAGATAAATCTGTACATGATTACTATGGTGAGCTCCAAAAGGGATTGATGCGCTGTAGTATTGTAGAGGGAAACGAAGATGCCATTTGTCGTTTTTATTCTAGTTTGAGGCGTGACATTCAGGACATTGTTGATTATAAAGAATTTAACACTGTCAACCAGTTGTTTTAGTTTGCTATGCTTGTAGAAAAGGAATTGCAGGGGCGTGAACAGCAGGGCAAGAGCAAGGTCAGCACTAGCACATACACGCCACGCTCGGCACCATCTTCGGGGCTGACCAAGCCAACCACTTTTCGGACGCCTCCACTAGCGAGCAAGCGACCAACAGCCTCTAGAGTTTCTGCTACACCTAAGACACCTCCCGCACGACCTTCAGATTCAGGTAAAAATTCTTTGCAGGTGCCTACCAAGAGTTCCTCATCTGTTGCATCGATGGGATGCACTTCGGGTATTCAGTGCCACCGCTGCCATGGCATTGGCCATGTGCAGAAGGACTGCCCAAGTCAGTGGGCATATATTGCTACAGAAGATGGTTACATCAGCACCTCTGACATTGAGGATGAAGAAGACCAAGATGTAGATGAGGAGGATGGCGAAGTCCTTGGTGACGAGGCCACGGCGTCCTATAGGAGCATTATTGTACAACGGGTGCTTAGCTCACAATTCCAGCAGCCTAAGAAGCTACAACGCCATAACTTGTTCTAGATTTTCTTTGTCATCAGCAACCGTCGAGCACGTGTCATTATTGATGGAGGTAGCTGCAACAATTTGGTGAGTCCTGATTTGGTCAAGAAGCTTAGCTTGACCACACGCCCACACCCACGTCCATATCATATTCAGTGGCTAAATGATTCTGGTAAAGCAAAGGTAACACAAACTTGCAGAGTTTCATTTTCCATTGGTTCTTATGCTGATTCTGTTGATTGTGATGTGGTACCTATGCAAGCTTGTTCACTTTTATTGGGTCGTCCTTGGGAACATGATAATGATGCTACACACCATGGTAGAAGTAATAAATACACTTTTGTGCATAAAGGAAAGAAAATTACTTTGGTACCTTTGACCCCTGCTCAAATTGTACAAGCTGATAGAGAACGCACTGCTAGTTTGAATGATGTTCAATCTGAAAATCAGCAAGTTGCTAATTCTATTTTCCCACCTAAAAAGGATAAGTCTACATCTATTTCTAAGGCTGAGGGGATTAAATTGAAGGGTGGTGTTATTCTTGCAACAAAATGTGACTTTGCTAAAATTTTTGATGATGATATTTGCTATGCTTTGGTATGCAAACGAGCTATGTTTTCACTTGATGATACTGTTAGCTCGGTACCTCCTGCTATCACTAACCTTTTGCAGGAGTATGAGGACATTTTTCTAGCTGAGATACCCCTAGGGCTGCCACCTATGAGAGGGATAGAGCATCAAATCGATTTGATTCCGGGAGCGACCTTGCCCAACCGAGCTGCATATCGAACCAATCCTGAGGAGACTAAGGAAATTCAGCGGCAAGTCCAAGACCTTTTGGACCATGGGTATGTATGTGAAAGCCTTAGTCCTTGTGCCGTTCCTGTACTTTTGGTTCCTAAGAAAGATGGAAGTTGGCGTATGTGTGTTGATTGTAGAGCCATCAATAATATTACTATTTGGTATCGTCATCCTATTCCTAGGCTAGACGACATGCTTGATGAGTTGTGTGGTTCTATAATTTTCACTAAGATTGACTTGCGAAGTGGCTACCACCAGATTAGAATGAAACTTGGAGATGAATGGAAAACTGCATTTAAAACCAAATTCGGGTTGTATGAGTGGTTAGTTATGCCTTTTGGTCTGACAAATGCACCTAGCACTTTCATGTGCTTAATGAATGAGGTTTTAAGAGTTTTTATTGTTCATTTTGTGGTAGTTTACTTTGATGATATATTGATTTACAGCAAGTCTTTTGATGAACATATGGATCACTTACATGATGTTTTTAATGCCTTACGTGATGCACGTTTATTTGGTAACCTTGAGAAGTGCATCTTTTGCACGGATCAAGTTTCTTTTCTTGGATATGTTGTAACTCCACAGGGAATTGAGGTGGACGAGATGAAAATTGAAGCCATAAAGAGCTGGCTGGTTCCCCAAACTGTCACACAGGTGAGGAGTTTTCTTGGTCTTGCAGGATTCTACCGCCGCTTCGTCAAAGATTTCAGCACCATTGCTGCCCCATTGCATGAGTTGACGAAGAAAGGAGTGGTGTTTCATTGGGGAGAGGCACATGAGGAGTCCTTTGACACTTTGAAGGACAAGCTTACACATGCACCATTGCTGCAACTTCCAAATTTTGGTAAGACTTTTGAGCTAGAATGTGATGCTAGTGGAGTTGGCATTGGTGGTGTTTTGATGCAAGATGGTAAACCTGTTGTTTACTTTAGTGAAAAATTACATGGTCCTGTTCTTAATTATTCCACATATGATAAAGAATTGTATGCACTTGTTCGTTCTTTAGAGACGTGGCATCATTATTTGTGGCCTAAAGAATTTGTTATTCATTCTGATCATGAATCGCTTAAGTATCTTCGCTCTCAAAATAATCTAAATCGTAGGCATGCTAAATGGGTTGAATTTATTGAGTCTTTTCCTTATATTATCAAACACAAGAAAGGGAAGGATAATGTGATTGCTGATGCTTTGTCTAGAAGATATACATTGCTGTCTCAACTTGATTGCCGGATTTTTGGTCTTCAATCCATTAAAGAACAATATGCGCTTGATCCTGATTTTAAGGATGTGTTGCTTAATTGTAGAGAGGGACGCACATGGAATAAGTTTATGATCAG
This sequence comes from Miscanthus floridulus, assembly GCF_019320115.1. NCBI lineage: Eukaryota > Viridiplantae > Streptophyta > Magnoliopsida > Poales > Poaceae > Miscanthus > Miscanthus floridulus. Next base: position 155,950,474 of record NC_089587.1, read on the forward strand.
CGATGGGTTTTTGTTTAGAGCTAACTGTCTATGCATCCTAGTTGGTTTCGTTCATCTTTTGTTGTTGCAGGAGGCACATGGAGGCGGATTGATGGGACATTTTGGTGCCAAGAAGACGGAGGAGGTGCTGTCCACACACTTCTTTTGGCCTAGGATGAGGCGTGATGTGGAGCGGTACGTGGCTCGGTGTGCCACATGTCAAAAAGCTAAGTCGCAATTGAACCCACATGGTTTGTATATGCCTCTTCTTGTTCCTTCTACTCCTTGGGCAGATATATCTATGGATTTTGTGTTAGGATTGCCAAGGACTAAGAGGGGGAGGGATAGTATTTTTGTGGTGGTTGATCATTTTTCTAAGATGGCACATTTTATTCCTTGTCATAAGAGCGATGATGCTGTTCATATTGCTGACCTTTTCTTTCAAGAAATTATTCGCTTGCATGGTATGCCTTCTACTATTGTTTCAGATCGTGATGCAAAATTCTTGAGTCATTTTTGGCGCACGTTGTGGAATAAATTGGGGACCAAGCTGCTGTTTTCTACAACATGTCATCCCCAAACTGATGGGCAAACTAAGGTTGTGAATCGAACATTGTTCACCATGTTGAGAGCCATTTTGAAGCACAATTTGAAGATGTGGGAAGAGTGTTTGCCGCATGTGGAGTTTGCATATAACAGGGTGGAACATTCCACCACCAAGGTAAGTCCTTTTCAGGTAGTGTATGGTTTTAACCCCCGTGCTCCTATTGATCTTTTGCCTTTACCTACTGCTGAGAGAATACATAGTGATGCTAGAGAGCGTGCTGATTTTATTCGTAAGTTGCATGAAACAACAAAAGCAAATATTGAAAGCATGAATGAAAAGTATAGAATTGCTGGTAGTAAAGGTAGAAAAGAGATTAAACTTGAAATGGGTGATTTGGTTTGGTTACATTTAAGAAAAGATAGATTTCCTGAGCTACATAAGTCTAAATTAATGCCAAGAGCAGCTGGTCCTTATAAGATTATTGAGAAAATAAATGATAATGCATACAAACTTGAGTTGCCACCCGAGTTCGGGGTTAGTCCCACATTTAACATTGCAGATTTGAAACCTTATTTGGGAGAAGAAGATGAGCTTGAGTCGAGGACAACTCCAATTCAAGAGGGGGAGGATGATGAGGACATCACTCCTTTGGATGTACCAGCTGATCCTCCAACCGTCATGCAAGGTCCAATGACCCGGGCTCGAATGCGTCAACTCAATTTATATGTGAGCTCGTTCTTAAGCGATCCTTTTCATACTTTTGAGAATAGACTACTACCTAATGATGTTATCTTGCTTAGGAACATTAGAGAGGGTCAAGAGGGACTAAGAGGACGTGGAGGAGGTGATGATGACCAGCAAGGACGTCCAACACAAGCCGGAGGCCCAGTCCAACATGAATTCGAGTCTACCTCGGCCTCCAGGACCAGTCTGCCTTAAACTGGTCGCTCAGGACGCATCCAGACTCCGTTTTTGATGATCCACATATGGATGGAAAGCTAATTTGATAAGGAAGCCAATACAAGTGGTTTCACATCAAAATCTGTTCGGAATCAACAGGAATCGTCGAAACAAGTCAGTGTCCAGAATCTGCCAGGGTGCTACGACACCGTCTTTTGGTCCGTTGGACCATGTATCGAGTTTGGGCCCATTAGGGGCGCGTCTAGGGGTCTTGCATGACCCTAGAGTCTTCATAAACAGCCGCCGCCCCTCCATTAGGGTTTGGGTTTTGCTTAGATTATTCTGTCAAGAACAGTTTCGCCGTTCATCGGTTTGTGAGACCCCAACTCATGAGATTAATCATTCATCTGCAATTTGGTTACTTTCTTTCTTATTCTTGCTTGTGTTCTTCGTTGTGCAGGCAGGGTTTAGCCTTCTTGGCGAGGTCAACCTGGTCTGTGACTTGGTTGATAACCAGAGGAGCTGTGGCGCTAAGATTGTAGGGTTCGATCTTTCGATCTGAAGCCAGATCGGTGTGTCATTCTCCGCCACAATGATAGTTACCATCACCTAACGGAAGATCAGGATCCCTGTCTCCATCAAGAGGTGTCCTAGCACTCATTGACATAGGATTTATACTGGTTCAGGCAATGTGCCCTACGTCCAGTGTGGGTCGGTCGGTGACTTTATTTCTGAGCCTAGGTGCTGGAAGTCTGTAGTGGGGTTACAAACGAGAGAGAGAGACGGGGTGTCTGGTCGATCCGGTCGGAAGGGCCGAGATCAATAGGAGCTATGCTATGAACGAAGTGCCCTAGCATGTGCTTGAGGGGTTGCGAGCTATCGATCTAATGAACCTGAACTTGAAGAAGTCGACTTAGGTTAATTGTCTATGTTTGGAGGGAGCACATCCCCTTTTATAGAAGAAGGGGATGGCTTTACAAGTGAGAGAGAGAGTGAGTATGGACGTTTCTATGCCTTGTTGCTCATGCCGATGGGGATGGGATAATGGTGGGCGCCCGCAATACTGTTGATGTCACTGCAAAATGTCAGGTACATGTGGGAGGTTGAGCTGCTTTCTTCAAGATTGGAGGACGTCAGTACCTGCAAAAATGTTGTCCCGCTGACTAGAGGCATGGCTTTACCTCATTCACCTGGCACGGTGAATTCCGGCACCCACAATATTGTTGATGCCTAGAGGCACATGGGGGTCTTACCGTACGGGTGTTTTGACCGGCGCCTGCAATACTATTCGTGGCAGGTGGTTGTAAAGTTCTATTCCGCAAGGTATGGTCCCTGGTGCCATGGTTTGACTTGCGAGCCCTGTTTTGCCTTCCTTCGTATGCCTTCTGGTTCTTTCTGAGTGGGCGTCCCTGGTCGGATGCCCCAGTTGGCTCTAGAGTGCCAGTCGGAGAATAGCGATAGGCAGGGTTTTCTATGAACCCTGGTCGGAGACTCGGGGTCAAAGTCGGAGGCAGTCCTCGGGTCAGGCTTTCTGAGTGGAGACCGTGTGGAGGCAGCCAGGGCCTGACGCTAGCGCTCTGATCGGAGAGGCCGTTCAGAGTTAGCCTAAGCCTGAGCTAGTGCTCTAGTCGGAAAGATGGGCCGAAGGTGGCCAGGGCCTAAAGCGAGTGCTTCGGTCTGTTGAATTTAGACTCTCGGGCCGGTCCAGAAGAAAAGAAGATGTCCTCCTAGGCCAAGCCCTAGCGTGGAAGATGGTCCCCGAGGGATCCCGGGTTTATGAACCCGACAACTTGAGTCCTTTATGATTGATGCATTAGGTTATAAGAGTTGACTAGAAACAGTCGATGCATGGAACTACCTTGTCTTGATATATATACACCTTTAACCCTATGTAGGACCAGGATCAAATATATGCTTAGCCATGCTTAGACCGGTAGAAGTCAGGTGATTTCCTATCACCTGCGAGATATAGGCAGATACCTAAGCATGGTTGGATATATTTGCTATCATGGAAAAGAACCATGGGGTAATGTAAATGGAGGCCGGGTGGAGTTTATGTGTAGGTTGCCTCATGTGATTCTGTCTGTGCCGATTAAGGACCTTACCGTTCTTGGACCTTTTGACAATATTGAATGCATGCGTATCACTTAGCTAGCCGGATAACTCGTTCTGACCACGAAGCCGAGTAGCTCAACTCAGGGCGGGCCTCGCTCTGTTAGAGTGCGCACTCTGGATGGTAGTAAGGATGTGCAGAGAGCCAGATGTGAGCCCAAGGGCAGGGTAGTCCTGATTGTCCTAGCAGCTGGTCATCCCTGATTGTGCGATGCTAGGTGAACCCATGAAATGTGTACCTGAGTTGTACCAAAGGTGACCTAAGACTACCTTGGTGCAAGTATGTCTAGGCTTGTGTTAGGAATAAATTCCTAGCTGGTTGAAATCGATTCGAATCGCCGTCTCTCCTAGATAGTGAGAAACTTGGCTAGCTCCAACATCATAGTAATTGTATTATAGAATGTGATGGTTCAGATAAACATGGAATTACTACACTGGCTATGGTTACTATTGTATGCTATCAAATGATATACCACATGTTTGGCACAGGTTAGTTGCTAATCTAGAGATGGATAGCTATAATTAACTTGATAACCAAAGTATAATTGTACTACTGAATTAGTCGCATTTTATGCAAAATGTTGTCAAACTAGCTCCACTTATAAAGCCTTGCATAATGCTTGGAGTCACTTTATTTCTAGTTTATGATAGGTAAGTCTAGCTGAGTACATTTAAGTACTCAGGGTTTATCCCACCATGTTGCAGGTGAAGTTTTGGCCTGCTAAAGATGGTGGCTAACCGCCAGTGGGCTCTGTGACTCTATATTTATTTCTCATCTATATGCTTTTTATCTAAGGATGTCACTTATGCTAGTAATGTATTTGGAACTTATATTAATGTAATCATTTGAAAGCTATGTTGTTTTCACTAATTAGTTTTGAAACCCAAACTTGTACTATTATTTATGAACCCATTTGTAATATTATTTCTGCTACAACTCTATGTATGTAATGTGTATTTGCTTAATCATATGGTCTTGGTTGTGATGTTGATTTACCGAGGTCCTTCGAGACACTCGACGGACTACCGGGTTTATATAAGTGAAAGTATGTGCGTATCAATGTGTTAGCGGGGACAACCGTACTTGATCTTGTATAAATTGGGTGGTTCTATCACAAGGAGTACCTTAAAAGGTTTAGAATATCCTAAGGATTAACTTTGGTATTCATGACTAAGGTTAGTTTGGTCTCTAAGTCTTAGTTATAGTGTAAGTCATCATTTTAAAGTGGTATGTTTGACCTAGGTTGAACTATGTCATAGAGTCTTTGCATGGCAAAACACCCTTAAGCAAAGTTGTAGTATTTGAGTAGAGCAACAACTTTTACTTTTGGGTCATGAGCTAATTCACTGCATAGCTTTGTCATTCTGAGCTCACAAAAATCTGTAAAGCACAAGTTTTCAACACTTAGAAGTTTTCTAAGTCATTTTTGGTTTTCAGTTTGAATTGTTTGACTTTGTGATGATTTTACTCCTTATTCGTTGAGAATTAGACCTTGATCTTTTAAGAGAAGTTGGAGATGGTGTATAGGGCTACAACTTTGGTTAAGGAAGATTTCACTTATGAGCCATAGATTAGGAGTTTGAGCTTCATCAAATTGTGCTGCCAGGCTCGGGTGCGGGCTCTGATGGCCTGTTCGGCCTGGCCATCAGTGGCTGGCTAGCGCAGGACCTAGCTGCCACTTGGTAGCCATATGATGCCGACGGCTTGGCTGGTCAGGCCACGTTAGGCCATGATGCGCCATCACCCACCCCGTACTCGCCCGTTCACAACCCATGCGCTCTCATGTCCTTCCCTGGCCTCCTCCTTCGCTCGCTCCTCCACCCATAGTAGCACTGAGCTCGCCGCCAATGCCATTGCCTGCCACCCACCTCGCACCACTTGCTTACCATTGGCATTGCTCCATCATGCTCCCACCACCTCACCGCACTTGCCTTGACCTGCTAGCAGCACATGGTAAGGCCTCCATACAGTGCATGGCCTTCACCATCGTTTCACCGTTATGCGACATCGCTGTGGCCAGACCGCCTCGGACCGCCATTTGTTGCGATAGTGTGTGTGCTAGAATCACTATAGAGTGTTGGAGCTTGGCAAAACCCTAATTTGGGCTATCTCGGTCAGCTCTAGTGGCTCATCGTCGACCTCATCCGCCGTGTTGCCATGAGCGCCGCCGTCACCTTTAGCGTCCGCAATCGGTCCAACTAGCTAGCCCTAGGTGTGCGGGATGTCTTAGGGATCATCATGGTGCCAGTGCCATCGCCAAAGAGCTCGCCGTCGATGAACTCTAGCCGGTTAGCGCCGCTGCCCTATTTTTGGCTCACTGACTCAAAGACACTAGCTGTTAGCGGTTTAGGTTTAGAAGCTAGCTCATTTATTCAGATTTGTATGTCAAATTTCAAAAAACATAAGTGGAGTTCTAGATATCCAATTCTTGTGAACCAAATTTTGTTGTAATCCTTATGAAGTTTAGTGTTTTATAAAAATATGAAATGTATAGTTTCTATTATTTTTCTTGGTGATTAAAATATAGTTAAATAAGTGCTTTCTGAATGTTAGTGATCTTATAAAATAGATATATTGAGCTAGAAAACTCATAAAATTGTAATTCCAATTTTGTTGGTCTTATGTTGACATGCTAGCTAGGAAAAATAATAAACTTGTTGTAAACTTGATTGAAGTAGGGTATTTCTATTTATCTATTAATAAATGGTATTTTCTGATAAAAAATTATAGGGATAAAAATATGTAACATATTGCTATGAAAATTTTTGTACAGTAATATGGCACTAATATGAAGCTAAGAAAAATATATATCTATTTTTTGACACTTTTCAAAGGGTTAACTATTTTCACTAAAATAGACCTTGCTAGCTTGTCATGTTTGTAAAGGATGTTATACATGTTCAAATGGTATGAAATTTTTAAAGTAGTCTATTGGGAGCACTTGGATGTTATACATGTCCAAGCGACGCCAAGTGGGGCTGAATGGCCCCACCAAGTGGGCCCTGGCCCCCTTGCTACGTGGAATGCCTCTTAGAAGCCTTGGATTGATGTGTGTTGACCATTTTTGCCCCTGCATACACAATCTTCCAAGTACAAGAGGAACCAAGTAAAATCATAATATAAATGTTACTTTTATCTTCATTTTATGCTAAAATGAACATCATGTTGATGGCCATAAATGATGAATAAGGACCATCAACAAATTCCCCCACACTTGGTCTTTGCTCGTCCCAAGCAAAGGTTATGATAATGTAGACATAAACATAGCTATTCAAGATATGGAGCTAGCATAAGAATTATTCCAAAATATACTTCATACCTGTGGGATATGTGGAGTGGCTAGCATATCTCCTTGAGCGGTTGAGAAGTGGAACGGCTCTAAAACAAAGTCATCTCTTCCCATTTTCACATCTTAGTACTTGGAGTTTTTGGAATGTTTTTAAACAAAAGCATAGTTCACATGTATTCCTCAAATGGTACTCTCAAACCTCTCAATGGTGTATGATTCCTCACCAAGCCATATAATAGATTGCCTTCTTTTTCTTCCTATTTCTATAAAGGCTTATGTGGAGCTTAGGTAGGGAAAAGATATGAAGGCATACATGCATTGCATATATTATAAAGTCAAGGCTTAGATCCAAGGAGAAAAATGTCATACTCTTAGATTAAGATGTGTGTGTGGAAAAATATGATAAACTTTTCCTATACTCCTTAATGTGAATGATCTCTCTCTAACTTTTTTATTTTGAGAACATGGCTACCTTTTCTCTTTTTTCTATGCTTGAGCCTTCATGTGCTGATTTTTTTCTTTTTTTCTTCAATACTTTTGCATAGCCCATGTCTCCTTTACAAAAACATTAGAGAGAGAGATCACATGTGTCATGGAGTATTTATTTGATCTTGATCTTAGGAGCATGATATATTTCTCAACAAGGGTCAACAAGACTTGACAAAACTCAATGCAAAGGCAAGTAGCATATTTAGAAGGGTTTTCAACATATATCACTAGATACGGCTCTAGTAGGAATTTTTCTCACCATTGAGGAGTATGTGAAGCTATGAATTTTGACATTTTATCAGAAAGAAAATTCTCCAAGTACTTTGAATAGAAAAGGTTGGATTTCCATGTCAATGCAATATCTCACTTCACAACAACTTAGTTAATATGCTTTTCCTATGTGATGTTTTTCCCACAACCACTAAGTACATGTAAGGAATAAAGATTATGTAGGCCAAACTCAAAGAGCTATATTCATATTCACTTTCAAAATTTTACTCTAAGTATGCAACTTGGTTCTTTTTATTTGCATATAAAACTAGTGCAGAACAGGAGGTAAGCATATGAACAGGTGGAAAAAGATCAAATCGAGTTATTGAAGTTGCGTGCAGGCTCCTTCAGCAGTTCATGATGTGCTTTGGTGCAGTTGTTCCCAATGGGGGTGTGGCACACCCCCACACTTCTTTGAGACTATATCTGGCTTTTATTCATAAATAGAAATGGTGAAAACAAAGGGGACTCTTCTGGTGAGGGACACCAGAGAGTCAACAATTACTAAACTAAAGGACTAAACTAAAATCTAATAAAGAACAGGAATAAGATTGAAATTTTTAGATTGGATCATTAAATTGCATGAATTCAATTAAGTCAACTTCTTCTAAGTTTTTTGGTTCAAGAAAAACTTTCAAGCGTTGACCATTTACCTTGAATAAGTTACCTTCATCATCTTGGAGTGTGATAGCACCATGTGGTGAGGCTTCAATCACCTTGAATGGCCCTTCCCATTTTCTTCGAAGTTTTCCATGACCAAAGAGCTTTACTCTTGAGTTAAAGAGTAGGACCTTGTCTCCAGGCTTGAACTCCTTGTGCTTGATTCTCTTATCATGCCAAATTTTTGTTCTCTCTTTGTAAATCTTGGAGTTGTGATAAGCCTTTTCTCTACATTCTTCAAGCTCTGATAGCTGCATCTAATGATTCTTACCAGCTAGATGGAGATCCATGTTCCATTTCTTGATTGCCCAATGGGCCCTGAAATCTAATTCAATAGGCAACTGGCATGTTTTTCCATGTACAAGATGATATGGTGACATACTTATGGGTGTCTTATATGTTGTTTGGTATGCCCAAAGTGCATCATGAAGCTTGTACTTCCATTTCTTTCCCATCTCATCCATGGTCTTTTGTAGAATGTTTTTGATTTGCTTATTTTATGTTTCAGCTTGACCGCTTGTTTGAGGATGATATGGAGTTGCAACGTTGTGCTTGACTCCATACTATGCCAAGAACTTTCGAAAGGTCTTGTCGATGAAATGGGGTCCTCCATCACTTATGACCATCTGAGGTGTTCCAAACTATAGGAATATCACTTCATGGAACATCTTCTTGGAGTGCTTGGAGTTGGCGGCAGGACATGGTAATGCTTCCACCCATTTGGACACATAGTCCATAGCCACCAAGATGTATTTGGCATCTCTAGACTTTGGGAATGGTCCCATGAAGTCAATGCCCCATACATCGAACAACTCCACTTGGAGGTTGTTCATGAGTGGCATTGCATCTCGAACATTAATGTTTCCATGTTTCTGGCATCTGACACATCTTTTGACAAACTCCTTCAAATCTTGGTACATCATAGGCTAGAAGAATCCACTTTGCTAGATCTTAGCATGTGTACAGAATGCTCCATAATGTCCTCCATAGGGTGATGCATGACATCTCTCGATGATTTCATGGCTTCGGCCATAGGGACACATCTCCATAACAACCCATCGCACAGACCCTATAAAGATATTGGTTGTCCCACAAGTGGAAATGGCCTTGATGTTTGAGTTTCCTCGTCTTTCCCTGGTGCAACATACCCTGCAACTATATAGTTGACAATATTTGCATACCAAGGGTCCAAGTCTATTACCTTGAGGAGTGTGTCATCACTTAGATAGTCATTAATAGGTAACTCTTTCCCATCCTTATGTTGAAGCCTAGACAAGTGATCGGCCATTGAGTTCTCTACTCCTTTCTTATCTCTTATTTCTATGTCAAAGTCTTGGAGCAGAAGAATCCATTAGATCAACCAAGGCTTAGCATCTTTCTTAGTGAGGAGGTACTTAAGAGTAGCATGATCTGTATAAATGATTACCTTTTCCCCCACTAAGTAAGATCTAAACTTGTCTATTACAAACACAGACGCCAACAACTCTTTTTTAGTTATGGCATAATTGAGCTGTGGTCCTAACAAGGTTTTGCTAGTGTAGGATATAGCATAGTGCTTCTTATCCTTGGTTGTAATAGCCTAGGTGTTTGTCCCTAGTTAAGCAATGGGTTTGAACTCAAACATGACATGTTAGGTGGTGATGAAGGTGTCAAGATCAAATCTACAAGAGTGAGCTCCAACTTAAACTTGGACAACGCACCTTTGCTTACATGTGGACCCTTGTTAAGATTATGCAAGAGTAATGTTAAACATACTTATTTCATGTACATTACATCAACATGCATCCATCTTGACTAGTGGAAAAGTTTCTTGAAGTTTGGAATCAAGAAGCCACATGAAATAATAAGTTATAATTTCTCTTGGGTTGCTTTATTAAGTGAATGGAATTATAGGTCATCAACCAAACCATGCTACCTTGCCCAAATGACTCTAACTGAACTCTACAATAAAAGTCATGAAGGGTTTGTGTTGAGCTGAGGTCAAGAAAATGCCTCAATTGGTCGAAAACCCTAATTCTAGGGTTAACAAGATGCTGCTTTGACCAAGATGCTGCTTTGACCAAGATGAAGAATTGGTTTATGTACTAGATATGAAGTTTGACCTTTAATAAATATTGAAGTTTGAGTGGAGTAGAACAAACTTTGTTTTTGGACCAAGAGCCAGATCAATTTGAAACTAAGTCAAACAGAGGCTCAAAAATTGAATCAGCGGCTATTTTCAGACTTAAATATTCTAAGTCAGGAATTCATCGTCATCCCTCCCGCTGCCAGCGCCATCCCTCCCGCGCTACTTCTTTAGCTGGAACCGCCACCATAGCGTTGCTGTCATTGGAGCCATGGCCGCTGTGCCACCTGCTCACATGGCCAGTGGGCCTCAGGCCACTATGGGGCAAGCCGATGGCACCTGTGGGTGTGTGCGGGTTCCTCGATGCTTCCCCACCACTCGCCGCCATCGGTGAGCCCTCCCTAGCCAGCCCCCAAGCTTCCTCTGCTCCAAAATCCCGCCAAGGACTGCGCCCAAGAATTTGACCAAAGGGAGGCATCGATCTGTGAAGTTATGACTCGTTTGAATAGTGCTCATGAGGACCTCTTCGCTTGAGTTTAATTGGTGTTTAATGCAGGGTCCCTGATGCAAGATTTAAATTCATTTTCTTTTGATTTTGGCAGATTTGGATTATCAACTTTGAAAACTCATAGTAATTAGTTGAAAAATCATAAAATGGTAAATGAGGACTTTTTCGAATCCTTGGGAAATTATCTATGCAGCAGATCTATAATATTGCATGTTTTAGTTTAAATCTTTTGCTGTAAAAAGAGATTTATGCAGTTAGGTTCTGAATACTAGTTATGTCTTGTCTTTTTCATAACTACAGTTGTGCTGCTCAAATAAATGTGAAATTTTTATGGAGTGTTACTCAGGTGATTGTTGATGTCTAGTAAAAATTTTAGGATTTTAGACTTGATAGTTTAAGACGTATAAAAATAACAAATGTCCTATGTTGCTTTGCTCCTATTCTAAATAGTCCTCCATGTTTGAATTAATTGGCTTAGTTAAGTTATGAATCATGACTTTATGATAATACATGAGATGTAGTACTTTTCTTAGTATTTTCAAAAACTAAATATCATGATTTTTGGTTAAGTAGATCTTGAGTTATAGTTGCTTAAATCCATGTGGTTGTTTCTGCATAGACCTAGATAGGATTGCATTGTTGATACTATGGGGCCTTTTTAGTAGTTGAATTAGCTCTAGGTTCTTATAACAAAGTTGTTTAGAATTTTCTAAGCTTTCTAAAAAGTCTAGAACCACATTTATTGGACAGGTGGAACTCTAGTTATATCTATCTAAAGTTGCATGTCAGATTCTGTCCATGTTTTGGACAGAGATGCATTCATTGGATTAATTGACCTTGTTATATGTATAATCATCTTAATATGATAATAAGAAAGTTGTAGGTAACTTCATAAGATTTTCAAAAAGTTATGATTCATGTTTGTTGGAAGTCTAGAACTCTAGTTATGCTCCTCTGAAGTTCTTATCAGTTTCTATATCACTGCTGTTTGGGCTGCATAAGCAATCTTGCTTGTGCAATTATTTTCATGGTGTAAATAATGTTTGTTGTGGTTGTAGTGAATACCAAAGTTGTAGCTAATTTCATAATATAGCTTGTGATAAATTTTCATGACCATAGGCCTGATAATTTAGGAGCTATAGATTTTGCAAGTTCATGGTCAGATTTTGCATGCTCTCTGTACAGATCTGAATGATTGTGTTGTTTGACTTAGCTAAGCTTTGAGTCATGTCTTGGAGATAATAGAAGAAGTGTAGTTCTTTTCATGATCTTTCTAAATTGTTAAATATCACTCCTTTTGGTGGTCTAAATCCTTCAGATGATCATAGTGATGAGATTGTAGGATATGTTATCTAATTAAATCAAATAAAAAAAAATCTAAGGCCCATATATTATCTAATTAAATCAAATAAAAAATATAAGGGCTGTATTAAATAATGTGTGCAATATTATTTAGTCTCATACGAGATATTCTTTGGATGTTGACTCAACTTATATGTGAGGGTTGTGTCCGCCTACGTTGAGAAGTTGAGAAGAGGCATGGTATGGCGTGGTACAACCGAGCTCGAGCTTAAGACGGCCGTGGTGCGGCGCATGAGTTGGTTTTGCCACTCAAGCCAATTTTTGGGTGCTAATTATGGCCGGCCAGGAGTTTCTGAGTTACAGGAGTTTCAACTCGTGATGACGAGAGTTTCTGCCCCTAATGACGAAAGTAATGAGGAGAGTCATAGGAGTTTCAACTCATGATGACAAGAGTTTCTGCCCCTAATGAGGAAAGTAATGAGAAGTGTTATGGGAGTTTCTGGCCCTAACGAGGAAGTAATGAGAAAAGTTATGGGAGTTTCTTGGTAACATCTCCCATTGTGTCCTCTCCCCTCCCGACCCTTAACCTTTTGTGGTTGTGGCTCATGTGCCCATTTGGTTAATTTCCTAGCTGCAAGATAAAAAGCAAGACTCACTTCAACATTCATCTCCTTGTGGTCTCACGCACAAACAAATCCACTGCTTCTGCTGTGACCAAGTCTTCCCGTCTCGGTTCCTGCGAGAACGAGAATAGGGAGAGTAGACCTCTGAAACCGAGTCAACTTTGTGTCCACCTGCTCAGGTGAAGGGCGGCCATCAGGATTTTGGGGAGCGACTATGTGACTGCTCGATCTTTCGACAAACCTTATCTTCTTCCCGATGTTCGTGGCGGCGGCGGGAGATTGGCATTGCAACCTCTCTCCAATGCATCGAGCAGGATGACTACTGCAATAGGTGCTATGTCGACTAGTGCAACCGACTTTGGTGCCACTGGGTATGTACCAATTTAAAGTCAATGTGCATAGCTAGATTTTGTGCTATTTCCAAACAAAAAACATACATGCACTTGTATCTTTCATTAGAAAAGTAGATATTTTTTATTTGAAGTATATTTTATTTTTTATTACGCTTTGAGGATTTGATCATTTTATAATAAAATAACTGAAGGCTAAACAATTTTGCATTAGAAACCCTAATCTATTTTCAAATTCATTCAGGCATTGTTCAATAGGACTCTAGTGGACCTGCAAGTTAATTTTTGTCTTTTAGAGATGCAAGTTAATTTTAGTGTACCAGGCTCCATCCAAAGGCTTGGCATGTCGAATATTTTTATTGGTGCCCCACCCCACCCCACACCCACGAACGGTATTTCATCCTTCAATTTTCGCACATGCTAGCCAAAACGCCCACGTCTGTAGGATTAGATCCAATAATCACGGCACACAACCCCCACCATGCCATTCGTGTGATCAGTTTCCTAAAACCAAGCGTGTGGCCAGGGGGGGTCATATACTCGTATCCCTTTCACACTTGGTGTCGACATAGAATTTTTGTCTCCGTGCCGAGGACACACGCAGTAAGCCGGAAGGGTTTGCTTGATGGAGTAGATCCACCTAGCTTCAACGCAAGGATGGTCGATCCTGCGTAATCCTCTCAAGACATGCCAGTCAATTTGACCCTACAATTGACAAGGAGAAAAAGCTCATCAGTAATTAAGGGCAGAACATGCTGGTGTTGCCAAACAGTTCCGAATATGTGGCTCTAAGAGCCGATATGAGAGGAGATTGACTAAATAGTCGATTCCAGCATATTCATAAGAATAAATCGATTAAAGCTCACAGGGTCGTATAAGAAGAATCGGTTATCATTTAGGATAAATATTATTTAAGCAAATATTAATCAATGGCAATAAGATATCAAGGATGATCGGTTTATACTGAACCAACGATTACAAGTAACCGAACTCCTTTTTATATAAAGAGATAATTCAACACCACTTAACCATTTAATAAAGATAAATCTAATGAACATGTTAGATCTCATCCATCGCCATGACTAGTGGGGCATGAGGTAGAATCATGCAGGCTATAGTAACAACAATAGACTCGACGACCCTAACTCATTACTAATATCAGTGGGGCATAAGGCAGCATCATGTAGGCCATAATACAATAATAAGATCATGGGGCTAACATATCTCTTAACTTATCTCTACTTCAATGATCTCATAATGTAAACTGTTTGTGAAAGCACTCGATATCGACTAAATAGCCGATTCAGGCATAGCGCACAGTTAAGGTCATGCCTCCTCAGGAACGGGTCTACCAACTAATGATCCCCACTCCATGGTGCCAATAGTGGGGTGAGAGGCAGAATCCCATAGGCTGTGATGACAGGCCATGAAACGGTTTTCATTAACCAATAGATCTACTTGAGATCGGACATGCCTTAACCGCACGCTATGCACGATTAAGATTGATATAAAACAGCTGATAAAAGCATAATTCATCGTTTAAGGTGTAGATTAGATCAACTATAAATTAGCAAATGATGAGTTAAACAAGATATAAGGCCGATCCAGATCAATCTCAATCGGGCAGAGTGATATTGCTGCAATTAGATAAACGATGAAAGCAATAAGCAATATCGGTAACTTAATGAATCTACCAAAGACTACCATACTAAGGTAGAGCCGATAACTTTACCTTGATCTAATTCAAGCAGTGGGGTGTGAGGCAAAATCACACAGGCCATACTTGAATTAGATAAGAGTCGATAACTAGCCTATACCAGAGTCGCAGTGGGGGTTGACCGGATCGATGCAGCCATATGAATAGAGGTATAAACCATGACGGTACTTACAGACAAGCAGTGGAGGTCAACTGGATCAATGCAGTCGTACTCGCTGAAGAACTCACCGAGATCTACTCTACTCCTACTCCTAAGGGGTGGTCGGACCCAAAAAAAGTAATTGACCTATATTTGATAGAGTGTTGTCCTTTTACAATAGCTAGGGTTTGGTATTTATACCTGGAGCCCAAAACGAACCCTATTCGAGTACAACTCAATACAATCTTTGGCATAATGAAAACATTCCTAATTTAAGATAACTTGGACTCTAATCTTTCACTTCTTGTAGAGTCCAGCATATATCGTCCCAGTGCCGATCATAGCCTCTATCATTTTCTGTTGACGCTATTTGAAGAAAGCCAATTCTAGTGCTGCATCTGAATTAGCTGGTTTCGATCCACACGCAATTGATTCCTTGCTGACATGATTTTGGGAGCTCTCGAGCTTCTGAGATCCTCCTTCCAAATTCTGGTGTAAACACATGCCCCCCAATTTTGGGATAAAAGTAATTTTATTCCAAAATTATCCTATATGCATCCCTGATTGGTCCACAATCATGGTAGAGAACCTTGATCTGGGGTCCATAGTTTGTCGTCGCTTGCGTCTATTTAGGAGCCTATGCCTCAAAACTTTTGCAAGAGCACCACTGTTTCACGGGCATTTGTATTCATCTTCCCGGACCGGCTATAAAATGCTCGTTTGACCCTGGCGAGAGCAACTCGACACTTCAGCCATGTTTTTCTCCCATCCATCTTTTCGAGTGCTCCCAACTCCGCTGGACCCTCAATGGCCTATCCCTTTGTGATAAAGATCTTGAGTGGTTAGAAGAATCCTTATGCATAGGGTGATTATGTCGCCCATTCAAGCATCTTGTCGAACAAAAGGATCAGCTGCTGCGGCTAGAAGAAGTCTTGTGACACGCCTGCATCTTCTCACCATGCTCATAGAACTGTTCTAGTGTTTGCAAGGGCTAGAATGTGTGGACACTTTTCCCTTATTTGTTCCATCAAATGCCTATCGGCAGGACCACAAGCTTCTTTTTAACGGTTTCCCTAGTCACCGAGAAACCTATGGGTATCTGCTAGTTAGGCGGTCTTTCCCTTTCTTTGGCATAATCTTATTAATGGGCCAATGTGACTTGGTTTATGATGATCCTCGGCCTTATGGGGATCCAGACTTCCTTCAATCCAAAAGAAGCCTTGGTGGGTTGATCTTTGGTCCATGTAAATTCTTTGTATCCGTCCCGTGATGCTTTGTAACTTGGGGAAGTGATAAGTTCGAATCTGTTACCTTTCTATTATCTGTCCCCTAAATTCCTATTGTGTCGATCCATTTCCGTCTCTGATTTCAATTTCATATCTCTGGTGAAACTGATTTTGCCTTCTCGGGCTATATATACGGGCCACGGCTGAAGGTCAAACAACAATCTGCTTCATCTCAATCCCTTCACATCCTCAATATAGTCCCTATTTTTCTTGTAAGCTTGAGATCATGGAAACCAGCAAGAGGTCTGCTAAGGGGGCTCTCGACGGATCTGTAACATTGCACCAGCGCCTCCATCGTCGAGAGGGTGCAACCCATGATGTACCCACTGCCTTAGGTCATAGGACTGACTTCATTTGGCCTCTAGGGTCTTCCTTGTCAACAGCTTATCGCCAGCTTCCTTGCTACCCAGGGTGGTGGATCAGCAATGATGACCTACTCGCCACCATTGACAGCCACAGCTAGAGTCTTGCTAAATGCCTTTCTCTCGTAGAATCAACCCTGGCCATGGCTCGATGCCGATCGCCTCCCGTGGTTGATTCAGTGGATGATAAATTGGCCAAAGCCAAGGCTAGAATCATGGGTGAAATATCATAACCTTTGTTTCCTTTCAACTTCACCTTTAGGATTCTGATCATCTCCCTTTTGAACTTTTTAGATTTGTCTGCTCAACTATAGAGCCTTCAACTAGCTGCGGAGTATGCAGTAGGATTTGTCAATGCCAAAGGTGCTGTCCCAATAGTTTGCCTATATGACATCTCAAATTGCATCAGGGAGGTTGCTCTTCATGGCGTCTGTCATGGTGCTACCATGGCATTGGCTGCCGCACAGGCTCATTCTGGCCACAATCTTTGACTTCTTCCTCACGATTTTCTAGATGCGATGCACCTTGGGGATCATGACCATTTGACTAAGGATTTTCTTAGCGCCGCCGACTCCATGGCCTTCAACACCCTAGCCGATGATATAGTAGACAAAGTGTCTTCTGGCCCATAACTTGTAATAGGTGGGTTTTAGCAAACAATTTCTTTGTCTTGAGTGATTTCTCCTTTGTTTTATATTCCACATTACACGCATCACTCTGTCAGCATAATCGATACACATTGTACCGGCTTTCACCCCTTCAGGTTTACTTTCTCACTAGCAATGATACCCTTCCAGTTTGGCTACTAAACTGACGACCGAGCAAATCGGTTGTTAAGTATCAATCCAAATGCTAGGGTAATATTCCTTTAAATATTTCCCATTTGATCGCTCTACTGAATTTTCTTTCTCTTCTCAATATCTACAAGTATCACCAGGTGCATAACATTTGATCTGATAAGGTCCTTCCCAGTTGGCTAACCTTCCACCGAACCTGCTGTTCCCTGACTTGATCGGTGACTTTATTTTCTAGACTAAGTCTTCTTCAGAAAATTGCTTGATCTTGACCTTTTAATCGTAATACCTTGTAATCCTCAGTTTATTGGCTTTAGTGTTTTTTAAGAGCATGTAGCTAAAGGCACCTGAAGTCTTTAAAGTCATCCATCACGAAAATCTGGTAGACTTTGGCTTGATAAATCATTTTGCAACGTAACACGCCTTGATCCAATTTGAACTTCCCAAAGAAAGACTGCATTGTATTTATGCACAAGTCCATAAGGCGTTCATATTAGCTCCTCTACTCTTGGTTATCAAGGACAACCTATTCTTAGCCTTCCCTAGAGTCTTGTCTCCCTTTTACATTTTTGAAGATCAGGTCTTAAAGGTGAAACAGGCTCAAATGAGTTTGTTTGATCGTGAAACCCCTTTGGCCAAGGGGCATTCGAACAGGCAGGAGATTTAAAGAATCACTACAGTCGACTGATCACCTTCGCTTCAGCTAAAGAGCCGATTCTTTTGCAAATAACCAATTCCAGACTCCCAATCTCAATCCCACTTAGGTCTAAAAACATGGCTTTTGTCAAGAGAGCCCTTCGATCTCCTATCCTCAGTTATATGGCATCATATTTCAACATTTGTGGAGTGGCGATTCGCCTTCTATCAATTGTTGTTGCCTTTTGAGCGTCTCGAGGCATCTGCCTATTCACTTCATGTCTTCAAATATCAACCGAGGGCTTCGGCTTCAAATGCCTCTCTATCTGCAACTATTCCTTCACTTTCTTCCGTCTACCAAAACCTTGCAGTGGTTCCATTCCTCTTTTATGCAGATTCAATCATTCCTCATGGCCGGTGAAGGTAATTGAGGTAAGCGCATGGCAGAGGAGATCCCAGCAGAAGACATGCCAATGAACCAGCGTCTCCAATGCATAGGGTAAGATTGGCAACCCCTATTCATGATGATGATCTGTTCTGACTTGCCTATAAGCTCATTGTGAATGATAGCCTTCACCCTTTTTCTAGGACTGACAATCCCACTAACGCTGCATCTTCCACGCCGGCTTCATCATTGGATTCTTCTAGCTTGTATGATGGTGATGATGCCTGACGCTTCTTTTGAGAATGGAGGGCAGCCAAGGACCGCTATTCCGAGGTGATTTAGAACAACGACCAACTGGAGATTCGTCTGGGAGTCCTCCAAGCTGCTCTTAATGCAGCGAAGGAGGAGACCAATGTTGTCTGAGTGTTGTTGGCTGAGTCTGACGCTGCGATAGCAGGTAAGATGAGCTCCATGAATGTTTCCATTCTAGTTTCTGTTGCCTTCGTCTTGATATTCTTCTGTAATCGCTAGCCCAATGGTGCAACTAGAGTCTCTTCAATTGGCGGCAAACGTGGCTACGGACACTGTCAATGCTAGGGGTTCCCTCATTAACGCTCGTCTCCAAGACATCCTGGTCCATGTCTAGGAGATTGCCCTTCACGGCGTTTGTCATGGCGTGTTGGTGGCGCTAGCTGCGGCGTAGGTCCAAACCGGGCATGATCTCCACACCATGGAGGTTGGCTTCCTGATCGACAATGGCCCTAAGGGACATGAAGATTTGATAGAAGATTTCACCGCAGCGGCAGAGGCCATCGTGGACATCACACCCGCTCAGGATGTGGTGAACAAGGTCTTTGACTAGTTTGTATTTAGGATAAACTGATGAATGAAGACTCATGTTCTGTTATGATTGTGCTTCAGTGTGACATCCTTGCATATGACTATTTTTGCTTTTGTTTTTGCTCAGTAGGCGATACATATCGTATCAGCTTTTATTATCTTTAAAGATTTTTACTTTTTGAACTAGAGGCGATACCCTCCTAGTACCGACTATTAGAGCCGAGAACGAATCGGCTATCAAATTCAGATGTCAGGATAACATCTCTTCATGCATTTTTCATTCCAAAGATCAAACGATCGGTCAATCCAAGTTAGGCATCCTATTAAACAAAATAGAACTTCTCTTAAGAAATCCAATAGCTCTGAATCACACTTACACTTTAATTCAACATTGACATACATCAGCCTAAACCCATTTCCAAGACTCAATGTTTATTTTTCCTTAACTCAATGGCCGACACGACACCATGATTATTGATTAAAACAAACTTTTAGAGCCGATTGCTTGAACCGGCTGTTGGCCTTCATTATTAATCCTAATGAAGCCTCCTTCCCATGTTTTGCTAGAAAGGCATTCGAAGTCTCCTAATTCCTAAAACACTGGATCGGCTATTGCGATGCTCACAGACTCATCATCGCAAACCACCTCGACATTATCCCCATGCCATTGAATTAAACATTAATGCATGGTTGATGGCATGCAATAGTTTGCATGAATCTAGTCACGACCGAGGAGTAAACTGTATGAGCCTTTTCCATCAATGACAAAGAACGTGGTGAGCAGAGTTTTACTCCCTATTGCCAACTCAACATTTATTGCCCCTCGGGTCTTAGATGTTTTCCCTCCAAAGTCTCTAAGCATCATGTCAGTCTCAAGCAAATCTCCTGGTCCCTTGCCAAAAAGTAGTGTAAAGCATAAGATTGACAAAAGCACCTTCATCCACTAACATTTTATTCATCGGCTTCCCATCAACAAAACCTTTCTTATATAAAAGCCTTCAAGTGCCGATGTTTGACTGGCTTATCAAATATCGCTTGGTGTGTAACCATCAACTTGGCAACCATCTCTTCATACTCTGATTCATCGAAGTCTGAGTAAACTTCCTGATCTGTCGGAGCTCTGAATTCTAATGGCAACAGAAAAGCCATTTGGATATTAGCCGATGGTTGTTTCTTATCAGCTATTTGCTTAGTACGCCACACTTGAGTTTTACTGGATGGCTGAGCCTGTTCTATCTCCTTATTCCTTAGGCATTGCACTATTCTCTTCTGGCTTCTTATTAAACCTCCGGGGCACCATTGGCCTTCCTGCCAAACATGTTCCCTCTGGTTGCTTCCTTCTTCATGATCAGCCCAGTCTTGGTCAACAACTCTTTTTCCTAGCCGATCATGAATACTTTTATTTTTTAAGTGTTGATCCATGTTATTATGATGATATACATCCTGGGCATGGATAGACCGATGATTGACTTGAGATTGCCTAAACTTCTAATATTGATTGCTGCATTCTGGATAGTTATGTCTGGTAGGCAATTTCAAACCTTCGTTCCAGCAGTATCTGAAGAAAGGACAATTCTAGTGCAATTTGGATTGCTTCCTTTCATACCTCTCTTCTTCTAGTTGACGTTGGTATTCTTGATCCTCTAATCATCGCTGATAATCTTTTTCCTTCTACCACTGCCACTTGTTTAACAGGATCTGAGATGTGACTCGCGGCTTTGTTGCTCCATCCTTTGACGTTCCCCCTATTCATATCAGCTCCTTTGCTGATTATGATGTTTTCTAATCTCTCTGTATTCATCAGCCGATATTTGCATCTTGGGATCAACTGTTCTAGCTTCTATCGATTTTGCCGATGTTAGGACCTTAGTTTTACCTTTGAATAGCCCAACATCAACCATATTTTGATCTCCTAGAAAGGATTATCATCCACCTTCATCTTCTGAGGTGTATCAAACTTGAGCCTCCCTTGCTGAATAGCCCTCTGTATATGCTATCCGAAAATTCTGCATTCATTGGTGGAATGAGAAGTAGCATTATGGAACTTGTAGAACTTCTTATTCTTCAACTGTTAAGGGGGCAATATGACATGATTGTCCGGCAATTTGATCTAGCCCTTCTCAAGTAAGAAGTCAAAGAGTTTATCCAATTTTGTGACATCAAAGTCATAGCTCTCCTCGACTCCTCTTCCCCAAGGATTTAGCACCATTACTATCTTCTTGCCCCAATTCCATTCAGCTGCAGCAACCTCCTCTTCTTCATCTTCATAGCCATCATCTGTTGAGTATGGATCGTAAGCTTCGGCCATAGTGGTACTCTTCTAGAATCGGGTATCTCTACGTATACTCTAGAATTGGCTATTGAGCACTGCTACTCGTTGAGCCAATTGACCCAAGTTGTTAAATTCTTGTCCTAGCAGTTTTTCTTTCCACATTGGCAACATTCCTTGGATAGCTAAAGTAGTTAGCTGATCATCGGCCAAGTTCAATGAGAAGCACAAGTTCCTAGTCTCTCGGAATCTCTGAAGAAACTCAATGCCCGATTCATTAGTCTTCTGTCTCATGGTTGTCAAATCGGTTATCTTCTTTTCTCCAGTCCCAGTGTAAAAATATGTATAAAACTTCTTTTCTAGGTCAGCCCAATTGGCAATGGAGTTGACTGGTAGTGACGAAAACTAAGTGAAGGCTGGCCCTGATAGGGATAAGGAGAAGAAACGAACTCGATGGGCATCCTCAACTGATGCTTTGCCCAATTGTGTAAGATACCGACTGACATGTTCTATTGTGCTTGTACTATCTTGACCGGTGAACTTGGTGAACTTTGGGAGCCTATAATTTGTAGGAAGAGTGACCAAATCATACCATTTTGGATATGGGCATTTGTACGAAAAGGTCAACCCCTTTGGCTTCAGACCAAACTAATTCTTCATCATCTCAGTCATCTTCAGTAGCAACTCATCAGCTTGCAGATTTGGGTTTCTCGGTACTTGCTGACCCATATGTGGATTAAAATCCCATGTGCCTTGATATCCTGGATTTGGCATCATGTGGAGGGTGTTATAATCCGTGCCATAGTGATAGCCTTATGGAATCTCAATCTATTGGGTCCTTTGCTGGCTCGCTGCTTGAAGTCTCTGATTATAGACATAAGGATCTATATCTCCATGGATGCTTTGAATTGATGGTGCTATTTTTTGAGCTGACAATGGTATGTGGCCTGATGTGCCAAAATTGATCACCTAATTCTGACCTTGCCCCGCCGGCTATTGCACTTGCTGTATTGACAGTCCAGGATTTTACTATATCTGATTCATAGTTGTACCTAGAGTTTGTTCAGATGAACCTTGAAGTGTCTAGACATCACCATTATCAGCTGGTGCTGCTTCTTGATGGCTAGTACCGACTTGATTAGTCCCTTAAGTTGACAGATCTAGAATGTTGTAACAAGTCAATCCAACCTGATTAGCTGGAATTCCATGAATTGCCTCTTTCATGGCATTATGAAATGCGTCAACGAAAGCTTCATTGTGGCTTGATATCGCATCACAAACAGATTTGTCTATGGCTTCCATAAAGAAACACATGTCTTTAGCTTCAACTGTATCTGTCTACCCATGTAGTAGAACTCTTGGTAGTAGAAATTTCTGAATAATTGTGCTGTCATGTGTTTTGGTGTAGGACAACAAACACTTCTTCTAAAATTCTTCTGTAGCTTTGCTGATGGTATCCTTATCTTCATCAGGTAGGTCTTCATAATGTACCATAAGGATGTTGTCATTGTTGTGAGCTGCCATGACGATTGTGGGGTCCCACTGGGTGTGCCAGAAACATGTGTCGACATAGAATTTTTGTCTCCGTGCTAAGGACACACGCAACAAGCCGAAAGGGTTCACTCAATGGAGCAGATTCACCTAGCCTCAGCGCAAGGGTGGTCGATCCTACGCAATCCACCCAAGACGTGATAGTCAATTTGATCCTATAATTAACAAGGAGAGAAAGCTCATCAGTAATTAAGGGCGGAACATGCCGATGTTGCTAGACAGTTCCGAATGTGCAGCTCTGAGAGCCGATATGAGAGGAGATCGACTAAATAGTCGATTCTAGCATATTCATAAGAATAAATTGATTAAAGCTCATGGGGTCGTATAAGAAGAATCGGTTATCATTCAAGATAAATATTATTTAAGCAAATATTAATCAATGGAAATTAGATATCAATGATGATCGGTTTATACTGAGCCAATGATTACAAGTAACCGAACTCCTTTTTATATAAAGAGACAATTGAACACCACTTAACCATTTAATAAAGATAAATCTAATGAACATATTAGATCTCATCCATCGCCATGACTAGTGGGGCATGAGGCAGAATCATGTAGGCCATAGTAACAACAATAGACTCGACGACCCTAACTCATTACTAATATCAGTGGGGCATGAGGCAGAATCATGCAGGCTGTAATACAATAATTAGATCATGGGGTTAACATATCTTTCAACTTATCTCTACTTCAATGATCTCGTAATGTGAACTGTTCGTGAAAGCACTTGATATCGGGTTAATAGCCGATTCATGCATAGCGCACAGTTAAGGTCATGCCTCCTCAGGAACGGGTCTACCAACTAACGATCCCCACTCCATGGTGCCAATAGTGGGGTGAGAGGTAGAATCCCACAGGCTATGATGACAGGCCATGGAACGGTTTTCATTAACTAATAGATCTACTCAAGATCGGGCATGCCTTAACCGCATGCTATGCACGATTAAGATTGATGTAAAATAGCTGATAAAATCATAATTCATCATTTAAGGTGTAGATTAGATCAACTTTAAATTAGCAAACGATGAGTTAAACAAGATATAAGGCCGATCCAGATCAATCTCAATCAGGCAGAGTGATATTGCTGTAATTAGATAAACGATGAAAGCAATAAGCAATATTAGTAACTTAATGAATCTACCAAAGACTGCCATACTAAGGTAGAGCCGACAACTTGACCTTGATCTAATTCAAGTAGTGGGGTGTGAGGCAGAATCACACAGGCCATACTAGAATTAGAAAAGAGTTGATAACTAGCCTATACCAGAGTCGCAGTGAGGGTCGACCGGATCGATGTAGCCATACAAATAGAGGTATAAACCATGATGGTACTTACAGACAAGCAGTGGAGGTCGACCGGATCGATGCAGCCGTACTCGCTAAAGAATTCATCAAGATCTACTCTACTCCTACTCCTAAGGGGTGGCCAGAGCTGAAAAATGTAATTGACTTGTATTTGATTGATTGCTGTCCTATTACAATAGCCGAGGTTTGGTATTTATACCCGTAGCCTAAAATGAACCCTATTCGAGTACAACTCAATACAATCTTTGGCATAATGAAAACATTCCTAATTTAAGATAACTTAGACTCTAATATTTCCCTTCTTGTAGAGTCCAGCATGTCTCATCCCAGCGCCGATCATAGCCTCTGTCATTATCTGCTGGCGCTATTTAAAGAAAGCCGATTCTAGTGTTGCATCCGAATCAGCTGGTTTCGATCCGCATGCAATTGATTCTTTGCTGACATGATTTTGGGAGCTCTCAAGCTTCTAAGATCCTCCTTCCAAATTCTGGTGTAAACACTTGGCAAGGAGACCAGCGCTCGATCGATAGACATGACCACGACGGCGGTTGCCTCCTCCGACACCTTACGCAAATGCGGCGTGATGCCACCTCCTTCGTCCATGCCTCCATCTTCTGCGCTAGATGATCCACCATCATCTGCTTCACAAGAGAGGCGTCGTCCTCCTAATGAAGCCATTGTCCAAGAATAAGATGATGACACGCACGACGATGATGACTCTAGGAGAATACTACATTTTCTCTACATCAGGTACATACAGCGACATTTATATTTCCTTCTTGGATGTTGCCAGAATCGTTGATTAGTAAGTACCTTTCTTAGTATTCCTGGTTCATACAGATTCCATGTGGTGAGTGGTTAATACATACCCGTTAATTAGTTTTTAACTTCTCAATGAGTATACCTATACCTATACCTATACCTGCAAATCTGAAGCATTCAGGAAGATGTTAGGCACCACCAAATCTGCACATTGGTTGTCCCCGCCAATTGCATACCTGAAAGTTCAGAAGTAATAGATTGAATAAAAATTCCAATAAACACCATTCATCCATGATCTGTAGGATAGTCATTTAATCATTGGGTCATTGAATTGCACACATCCATTTTGATTTTAAAAGAAAATTCACAGTCATAAATAGATCCACATATACATGGTTAAATTTATAGTCAGGCAGTTTCAATGAACCCAACATAGCACTGCAAAGGAAAATTAATTTGCTGCACATACATAGACAAGGTGGGGGCGGGAGATGATGGGGAGAAGCATACAAGACTTCCTCTTGCCTTGCCGGTCACCAACCAATTTCCGCTAACCACCATGGTAGCACACTAGTGCATTTGAGCAGATTGTAGAAATGCCATCTACAACTTTAGAACCACATTAGCTATTCTTCAGTTAGTAGTGTGCACCCTCCTAAATGGTGAAAGTAAAGATGGATGGGAGATGGTAGGGAATGGCCAATGCCAAACTGAAAGGTGCATAATATACAATTAGAAACATTTTATATGCCATCTACTAAGCGCTCATGTCCTCCAAATTTCTGCTAATTTATTTTTTGAACGAACAAATTTCTACAAATTTATTAAGTACACATGCCATTTAATCTATTGTATAGGTGCAAGGGGTACATATATAGTAGCACACTAATAGAGAAATTATTAATCAAAGTCTCATCATAACGAAAAAAATATTGCCTCTTGTTTTGCAATCACGTTTTGCTAATTTTGTTGAATTCCAGTCAAAGTAATATCTTACACCACACAATGATGTTTTACTCCTAATATATATACTCGGTGATTATGCTATGCACACACTTTGATGTTTTTCTGCTCTCTATATGCACATAGTGAACCAATGACAGGTGACATGTGGACAATTCATTTGCAGTGCAAGGGGAGACCTGAGGAAGATGAATTCATCTCCGCTGATATGGATAGAGCTTAGATCTCATATTCTAACCTGGTACATTTCAAAGAATAGCTTGGGTATGGAGCCAGGGACTTCTTATACTACAAGAAGCGTTGTGGTGGGGATGTAGCTAGACTTGAGCCCATCGAATATTTATGCCACGCAAAAACAATACTACAGGACAATGCCGTGGATAAGGAAATCAGGTTGGTATTGTCAAGGGAGCCAGAACTAGAGGAAAATGTCAGCATAACACCCATTAAGCGACATGGGGGGAAGCGAAAACATGATCAATTAGGTACATATGAACACCTTGATGGCTACAAGGTGTGGCTAGCAAAATTGCAAGCCAAAGATCCAGACATAGGTAAGATCATTCTTTGCATCACTCATTCAAATTGTTATAACACAATGTTGCTTTGACAAATACATCTTGTTAATCATGACTCGCAAACTACATGGATGACTTCAGGGATGAAACAATTGTAATATACAAGGAATGGCTAAGGCATATAGGCCATCATCAACATATGCGTAATTAAATTGCTTTCATCATGTCATCAAATATATTACTAGCTCTTGTGCATTCAATAAAATAATTGACACATGCTGATTAATTTTTTTTCTAGTGTCATTATTGGAAGAACATGTGGATGAAAATCATTTAGCTGGTGGGGAGGGAAATCAGGAAAGGAGCATGACAAACAAAGATAGGCTAGCTCATGCAAGAAATCCAAAGCAACAAGAGAACGGTATGTGCTGGTCCTTCCATTTTGCATTATACATTCAAAACTCTTTTGCTCGTCATGTATATTATATTCATTTCATATGTTAATAAGGTGGATCCAAAACTCATGGACATGGATGTCTCAAAGGCTTCAAAGCAACTATCAAGAGAATTAAGAGCGGCTCTCAGAAATTAAAGATCGAATTTGATTCCTTGACGGAGGCCCCAATGGTGAGAACCACACATTTGTCGATGATATTGTAGTGTTTACTAGGAAAAAGGCTCCACTTATAGGAGTGCAATCATGGAAGGACGTGAAGGACATTGTGAAAATAGCAATAGTTGATGAGATGTTCATGAGTCAATTGTTTTCTTTAGCCAAATGTTATGAATTTAGTACCTCTGCTTTACTATTCTATTTGTCTTTTCATTCAAACATAAAATTTGGGACTTAGATGGCATTGAAGATGCTTGTGAAAAGATATGTGTAATTGCCAAAGAGAGGTACAAAGGATGGAGAGCTTCATTTAGTTTGACATACAAGGCATACTCCACTGACGCTCAATGAATGAAGCATAAGCCTGAAGATTTAGACAATGTGGATTTGTACTACTTGATCTAATATTTTAGAAGTGAGAGATTCTAGGTTCATTGGTGTCTGATTTCTTTTGTAATTCCTTCACTAAATACAATGTAAATAATAGAGCTCTGCTTGTACACTTTTGCAGAATATTAGCACCAAGAACTCTGGAAACCCATAGAAACAGAAGACTCAGCATCACATGGGATCGAAAATATTTTCCTAAATTAGTTTTGAATAGGTGATGACAACATTGACTAAGCTGATTACTTACTTAAATATATGGTCATTACCTAATGCTACATTATATTGTTGCCATCTCAAAGAAACTAGACTAATGGTCAACAACCTACTGATTTGCAACTTTGGATGCTGACTCACACCACCAAGGATGGGCAATGGTCAAATGACGACTCTAGGGATATCTACGTGAGTGCTTGTATATGATTGCAACTTTAAAATTACAACATGTTTCAAACTTATTTTGGAACTATTTGAAATTACACGATCCTAATTTATTTCTCATGTTTCACTTAGGAAAATGCCTGCATCTAAGTTATAGCAGCAAAAAAGGGAAAGGATAGGCCCTTCCTTACGGTTGAGGAGGAAAACACAGTTTTCCAACTCAACTACTCTAAAACTCTTGGAACAAAATCATTTAGATGTCACAGACGTGGATACATGGCGAAATATCCAACATGAATGCTCTACTGAAGCACAGAGAAGATGCAGCCCACAGTGAAATTTTAGCCCGACAAGAAAGAATGCAACACCAACAAGAGGTTGAAGAATTAAAACAAAAGCTTGCAAATGAAGTTTCAGCATGGGAAAGAGACAAGGAAGAAAGTATGAAACAAATTGAAGAATCAGGGAAGAATTTTGGTCAACACTACGACAACAAATACAATTGGCATTGCAGCAGGTACTAACTTTGGAACACGGTTCTCCTTTTTTTGGCTCCACATTTTTAGCTAATGTTCCTTGTCGTTTGGGCTGCACAGGCTGTCACAGGAACCATCAACACCACACAACTTCCAAATGGCCCAAGTGTCAACAACAACTTCATCACACCACTACACATAGAGGATGCAGCTATAGAGGTAATAAAAATGCAACAAGATTACTTACAAAAGATGCAACATGTTTACATATAAAATGCAACTTGTTTACATCAAAGCAATCATTTTGGCAGAATAATGGACCAGCAAGCGTGTTGACCATAGAAAAGGTAGCTGATGAAGGTACTACCATGACAACAAAGATTAGTGCAACCAGACCTCTTTTCAAGAAAAAGAATGGTGCCAATGGGTCATTGAATCATGTAATTTCTTCCAAACAACTATTAAGGACTCATAATCAAATGAAAAAAAAAACTATAGGTATGAATACTATGATCATTATATTTCATATCCCAAATCGTATACGATAATTTTGTAGGGTGTACCTTAAATTACTTTATATCTTTGCTTTGCCACTATGATCATTAAATTTGCAGTGCTTAGTTATTCCATGCACTTAATCACCAAGGTTCCTATATTAAATTAATAATAAATTCTATATGTGTTCATGAGTTGCAGAAAAGCGTGGACACCCAAAATATTTAGAGAAAGCTTTATGCCTATATGCTAGTGATGGACTGCTAGAAGAGTGAAGTGCTGACAGGCGATGGAGCTTGAAGCAGTCAATAAGGGAACTCATATTTAGTTCTATTTTATTATGCCAAACATAGTCGCAAACTTGTATACAAAGATGATGTTTTTATTGTACTATGGTCATGTTTATTTTAGCAGTACTTTGGTCGTTGTGTTATTACTTTGGTTGACACACATATTTGAAGTTAATGAAGGTTTGAGTTTTTTTATGTGATGATGAAGTCTATACTCAGGCACTATTATTTTGTAATAAAAATTAAATTTCTAGCTATGAAACAAAATTAAATGTGTTGGCCAAAATGCCCTCGTTGCAACAAACTATCATGCAACCACTGTTTGTTGTTGCAGTATACATTATTGCCACAAACTTTATGTGTTGCTATAGGATGTGTCTACCACCAACAATGATGTTGTATTTTTCATCTATTACCACCAATAATGATTCATTGCATTCTCCATCTATTACCACTAACAATGAGTCATTGTATTTTCTATCTATTACCACCAATAATGCTTTGTTGCATTTTCTATCTATTACCACCGACAATGATTTATTGTATTTTCCATCTATTGCTCCCAACAATGATTCATTGCATTTCCCATCTATTACCACCAGCAAATGAACATGGCAATTGTGACTCTAGCCACCAAATTTGTTATGTTGCAAGATTTCTATGATGCAATGGAGCACACTACATGGCAATATGGCCATATTCCCATGTAGCTATGGAGTGGCAATAAAGTTATTTTGCGACAAGTTCATTCATGGCAATAGTGTCATATTGTAGCCACATGCTTCGTCGCAACTGTAACTCATGCAACCATTCTACTGGTAGCAATATCTGTGCTTGCAACCATATCGTGGTTGTGTTAGTTTTTTTGTGCATTGCAAAACCATCATACTGGAACACCACATCAAAAGGATGCAAAAAGCTATTGCACCATTCCAAATGCAACCACTTGTCAATGACCATACATAGATGCAATTGATCCATATTGCAACCAAAATAGCCATATTACAACCCAATATAGGCATCACGACAGGGCTGGATCCTAGTGACTCATGTCAGATGGTTGACAAATTGCATTGGAAACATTACACTATTGATTCGAGTAGTAACGACGACGAGCAATGGAAACGTACTCGAGCGATGGCAAAGTACACCACTGAATGCGACTCTAGCATGGAGGATGATCTGGAGTACTACGACTCATCCAGCGAATTGCCAGAGCACTAGCGAGGAGGAGGATGTTTTTTTCTCTTTCTCTAGAAACTCAAATCCAGAGCACTAGCGAATTTTAGACAATGGTATTTGTGGTAATGTGATGGCCACATAAAAGCACAAAGAGTCGCCATCTCTGCCTCCATCTCCATTCTCCAGCCACACCATCTCTCCTCTAGCTCCAAATCCTAGTCTCATGTCCTCTCTCTCCACTCTCTAGCCTCCCCTTCTACCACCCTACTCCAGACAAAATGAGCAAATCAGTGGGAGAATTGAGGATGCCCATCTCTATTGCCGTGGGGAATAGAAGGCCACATGATCTAGTACAAGCTGCTAAGTTTGCCTCAGAGGCAAGTGTAGTAGTCAGGCATCAATTATCAATTTTGACACATTGGAAACATTACAAGAAGCCCTCTGGTGTCGTCCATTATAGGAATATTGTGGAGAGGCTAACTGTATGTATGGGTATCCTCTCTTGACATTCAACTCTACTTTGAGCAACTTTAACGGATTTACTTTTCATTTACACTACTACATGTAGTCAAGGCTAGACATTGATAAGGCTCACCCACCAACATAAGAAGCTTACTGGAATGTATTGCAGTGTGGGGTATGGTAGGTATGCTATAGGTTGAAGCAAACCTACTTCAATGGCATCCCTGCTAATTAGATCCGTATGACCTCTCTTGTCCTATGCATGAGCAATGCACAGTGGTGTGAACTTGTCGAGACTTGGTCTAGTGCTAAGTACAAGGTGTGTGTGTGTGAACCCATCGATTTCCTATCTAGTCTTGCTGTGGTCTACTTGTGCTATAGTCTAACACAAATGAAGCTATAGGAAACATCTAAGATGAACAAGCAAAACCTTGCAAAAGTGAAGTACCACCAGTCTATAAGATCACGCTCGTATGTTGTCCAGCTACAAACATTTGTAAGTGATGGTTGTGTTTTATTGTTACTCTTGCATTTGTATAAATATAAACAAAAGCTCATGTGTAATGTGAACAGAAGAAGAACAAGAGGAAGGTCGCATAACACGATTAAGGACTTGATGAACAGCATGATGATCTAGGACTTGAACAACATGGTCGACCTATGAAGATGTTATTGTTATGGAAGTCTTTAAGGACTTTCATACCAGTATGAAAAAGGGCCTGAGCGATGGTGCAAGAGCAGCAGTTGTAAGTACCTTCATTTTCTTTCCTTGAAATTGACTGAACCCATTGCCATAAAAGAAGGAAACGCATCAGGAGCCTAATGTGGCAACATCATTTAATTTTGTAGTTACAATTTTACGCCAATCAATATGGTACATGTACATTGTGCTTATGTAATCTCTATTGGCTGTAGGCTACAAAAGACCTATGCATTGTGCTTATGTAATCTCTATCAGCAGTTGTCTCAGGAAGTCCTATCCAATACTTGTTATGAATTAATCTCTTGGATTTTTAGTTGAAGTCTGATTCCATTATTGTAACACCCTGAGTGTTAGTCACAAGTTAAGTAGTGGAAATTGGAAATAAGTAGGATATGTCAAGCAATGATTATGATCTCTAGTTCATAATCTAGAACTAATAACAAAGGTGTTGAGGTCCAATCTATGAAATTGAGTCCCAACTTGAACTTGGACAACACACCTTTGTTTACATGTGAACCTTGGTTAAGATTAAGCATGAGTAATGTTATATATATGTTTATTAGGAGAAAGGATTAATAAAAGCATAATTATTGATAAAAGCTTGTAATTGTATTGGGTGATGCTTTGAGTGATTGGTGTTCAATAAAGTGTTGCTAAGTATATTAGTGGTGATTGAAGTTCTTGAATGGCTCATGTGTATATGCTCTTTGTTAGCCAAACAAGTGAAACATCAAATTGTTATATTCTGAAATGGCTGCATGTGTATTTTCTGTTGTGATGATAACTTCGTGATGCAAATGATGTTTTCTGTAGATATGTTAAATATAAAAGTTGTATATAATTTCCTTATCTTTCTTTTCCTAAACTTTCATGATTTTAGTCCTAATGGTTTAGGAGTTATAGATTTTATAAGTTTGATATCAGGTTTTGCATGTCCTCTGGATAGATCTGAATTTTTCTATTGTTTGGCTCATTTAAACATGCAATCGTGTATTGGTGATAATTGGAGAGTTGTAGTGCTTTTCCTAATCTTTCTAAAATGTTTAAGATCACTACTTTTGATGGTCTAGAACTCTAGCTATTGCTATTCAAAGTGGAATGGTAGATTCTATCCAAATTTAGACAGAGATGCCTTTTTGATGTTGTTTAACCTTGTTAGCTATAGAATCATCTTAATATGATAATAATAAAGTTATATATAACTTAATAATATTTCTATAAAGTTAAGAATCATATTTACTGGATGTCTAGAACTTTAGATATACATTTATGAAGTTACTATCAGATTTCTATCCTAATTTGTGCAGATCTACTTGTTAGTATTTTTGTAACACCCTAAAATTTGCTTCTCTTGAAATAGAGCTAAAATGATTTAATTTTGTATTTTTATGCTCATGAAAACATGGGGAAATAATAAATTATCATTAGATTAAAATTTATCTTAAGGTAAAAACATGTTTGTTGCATTCATGCCGGTCGCACCTTGTGTTTCTATGTGCAAAATGTGTTCTTCTAAAAATATGTTTAGGAGATGAATATCTATCTCTAGGAATTTTCCAACTTCTTTCTGGAATTTAATTTCTACCTCCTTCACCATAATCTTTATATTCCAAGTTCCCAATAATCTTTTCATGAGCTCCAAATACTTTATTTGGGTTCATCATATTCCAAAGTGTCTCTAGGAATTTTCCCCAAATTTTCAGAGGTCACAGAGTATTTTTCATGCCTTAAATATCAATTCTGGACTTTTCTAGAATTATTTTATTTGTGGAATTAATTAATTCTGAAAACAAATAATATATCTCATTTTCCAACCAACTCTCAAAGCCCATGTGAATTAATCCTAATAAATCTCAAAGGCCCATGTATTTATTTACTAATGGGCTTTAATGATTATTTAGGTCCATTAGTAAATGTGGAGGGTGCAACATTAATTAGTACCATATTGCTAGTTGATGTAGATGTGGGGAGTTTTTTTCCCTATAAATATGTGCCAACCCCTTGGGCAAAGCATACCAAAACTACCATAAGGGGAGCCCCTAGTTTGCGAAATCCCTCGTGTAGTAAATTAGATTTTTCTCCTCTCGCCGTCGCCGTCGCCGTCGTCGTCACCCGACACTGTAGACCCACCGTCGACCACAGAAAGGCCCTAGGTGAGTTCACCATGTTCTCCTCTTATTCCCTATGCTCTTGGCTCGTCAAACCGTGGCCTCTAGGGTCCAAACCAAGCACTCCGAGGAGCTTCTCGCCGCCGATAATGGAGCTCCGCCGTGCCGGTTTTCTTCTCCTGCCGGTGACTCTCTCCACCTCCTTTGTAATCTGGGCTATCCAGATTCAATCCAATGGTCCAATATCACCTGTACCCCTTTGCCGGGTTTATTTGCAAAAGAGCCCTTGCAGTTTCGCGTAATATAACCTATAGTCCATGGCACACTTATAGAATACGTTTTCCTATTCCGAAAGCGTAGTTTCTTTCTAGTAGATTTAGAATATGTTTTCTCTTTTAGAAAGTGTAAAATCCCTCTATTAGATTCAGAATAAGTTTTCTTCTTTCGAAAACATAGTTTCTTCAGTTAGACCCAAAATACGCTTTCATCTATTTAAAGTTTTGCCACTAGTCTTATTTAGGCCATAAAATCTTCATTTTAACTCCGTTTTGATCCATTCAAGTTGCGTTAGAATCATAATTGAGTAATCTACATGTTCATCCTACTACCAAATATATTTTAAACTTTTAAAATTCAAGGTTAAAATTTAATCTATTATTTTATTAAAGGAAATCTTGTTTAGTTCATAACTTTTCTGTTATTGCTCCGATTAGCGTGCTTTTCATGTCTGTGTGTTCGTAGTAACATATAGAACATCTTTAAAACCTTTTTATCTATTGTTTATTATGTTTGGTGTATTGTTATAATTTATTTCTATTGTTTGCTTCGTGTATGATTGCATGGATGCTTGTGTGGTGTTTTATGATCATGTCCAATAGGTGAGCTATATGTGGTGAATCCAGAAGCAATTCATTGAAGGTTTGGACTACAAGAAGGATCTAAGTTTAAGGCAAGTATAGCATGGGGTCTTCCTTATTGTCCTATTCACCTTAAACATTTTAATCATATGCATGTGTCTACCTTAGCAACCGTAGTAATTTTCCTAGCTATTTGATATTCTAGATTCCTTGATTCCTATGGGTTATTGAATTAGGTAGTATGATGCTAGTGCTCTACTACAACCATGATCTTGTAACTTGACTAATGGAATATGCAATAAACATTAAAAGATGCTTTTTAGAAACATGGAACAAGGGGGCTAGAGCATTGGGCTATTTTATGGTGCTCTAGATTCCTCTCCCTAAGGACTTATCTGTAAGCGAACATCCAGGACTTATAGTAAGCTATGAGGGCTACATGGCTCTGGCTTTAGCTCAGTATGAGGATATTTTCTAGCTTGTTAGTGGTTACCTTTATGGCACAAGAGGGGCTCCGATAGGTATGATCTTGACCTGCCAAGAGGGTGTACTTTGGTTTCTTGGTATTTTGTTAGTCACTCCTTGGAGGGGGGTTCATGCTTATTGATGGGGAAGCCTTAGCGGCCCTAACTTGTTAGATGAACCTTTGAAAGGCTTCATAGTGAACCCTACCAACCTTCCTTCGTAGTGGGTCAAGAGGTTGGCTGCCTCGGGCGAAAGGATAAATCATGACTCACAGTGAAAGTGTACAACCTCTATAGAGTGTAAAACTAGTATATTGGTCGTGCTCATGGTCACGAGCGGCCTTGGACCCTTATGGAATAGATGAAGAACATGGATGATACTGATAATGAAGATGCACACTAATGATTACTATTTATGCTATTCATTATTCATGTTTACCTAATCATGTGTTTATGTGGGCTTGTGGATAAACTTGTTGCCACCCTATTGCTAAAATCATGACTCATTAAAAGCTAATTGCAGTTAAACAGTGTTAGCCTTTTGAGCCTCATGAACCCCATGTTATATTTGTTGAGTATGATATGTACTTACACTTGCTTTACTTTTTAAATCTTTGGAAAAATCCTAGATGGGTACCAGATTGCTAGTTTAGAGAAGTTAGGCTTGTCATCAACTAGTTAGTTGTCCCTATGGATTGGAGTCTTCACCCAAAGAGCGGAGTTATCTTTCCGCTATTTGTTGTCTAAGGTTATATCCTTTATACTAAGTATGTTATATATTGAGCGTTGTCTTTCAATATTACCCTTATTTGTAGCTATATGTGAGATTTGACTTCCCGGGCTCACATATGGTGCGTATCTGATTTTGTTCTTAAAATCGGGTGCTATAATTTTTCAACCTTGTTAACCTTTAAATCAACTCTAGGTGTAAATAACAAAGTTGTCGACAATTTCTTTAGCTTTCCAGAAAGTCTAGGATCACCTTTATTGGATGCTAGGATATCTGTTTATGACTGAAACAAGTGACTGTTGCGCTAATGTCCAAGAACTACATGTGTAGGTTGATTGTTTAGCTTCCCCTGGTTGGTTAACCATGTTAAGTTGACATCGATTGATGAATACTTGCCATGGCTACACACAAGTAATTTGCGTGCCATGCTTGATGTGCTTTACATCTCCTATGTTATGCTTGAGTGATGATAAAATTAAATAGCTCTAGGTGCTTACATCAGTTTGGTGTACTTTTATGAATGCTTTACGTGTTGCACTTCCATGCATTCATACGTATGCTTTATTGCACCTCATTTAGGTATGCTAGATGCACCACGTGAAGGACATGATGTTGGAGACAAACCCAAAGATGGAGTTTGGTGAATCCATCTAGAAGATAGAAGGACAAAGCAAGTACCAAGATGGGAGATGCTCACCAAGCGAGTGTCATCCAACAAACACTGACCTAGTGTTGGATCCTAGGCAAGCCTCAGAGCATTTTAAGCCTCCTATGTTTTACAAATATCAACTTGAGTCCTTTTATGTTTGATGCATTAGGTTATAAGAGTAGATTGGAACCACTTGATGCATATAATTTCCTTGTCCAGAAATATACCGTGAACCCTATGTAGGTCCAGGATCGAATATATGCTTAGCAATGCTTAGACCGGTAGAAGTCGGGTGATTCCCTATCACAATGAAGCCAAGTAGCTCAACTTAGGCTGGGCCCCATTCTGTAAAAGTGCACTCTAGATGGTAGTAAGGATGTGTGGGGAGCCAGTGTAACACCCCAGGGTTTGTCACCAGTTAAGCAATTGGTTTAAGCTCAAACATGACATGTTAAGTGGTGATGAAGGTGTCAAGATCAAATCTATAAGAGTGAGCTCCAACTTAAACTTGGACAACACACCTTTACTTACATGTGTACCCTTGTTAAGATTATGCAAGAGTAATGTTAAACATGCTCATTACATGAACATTACATCAACATGCATCCATCCTGACCAGTGGAAAAGTTTCATGAAGTTCGGAATTAAAAAGTCACATGAAATGATAAGTTACATTCTTGCTAGAATTGCGCTATTAAGTGAATGGAATTATGGGCCATCAAACAAACCTTGCTACCTCGACCAAATGACTCTAA
This sequence comes from Miscanthus floridulus, assembly GCF_019320115.1. Classification (NCBI taxonomy): domain Eukaryota; kingdom Viridiplantae; phylum Streptophyta; class Magnoliopsida; order Poales; family Poaceae; genus Miscanthus; species Miscanthus floridulus. Next base: position 155,987,651 of record NC_089587.1, read on the forward strand.
TTGAACTCTACAACAAAAGTCATGAAGGGTTCATGTTGAGCAGAAGTCAAGAAAATTCCTCAATCAGTCAAGAACTCTAATTTAAGCTTTACCGTGATGCTACTTTGACTTGGTTTGAACTATGGCTTATAGTTCTTGCATGGAGTTGCACCTTAAATAAAAGTTGAAGTCTGAGTGGAGTAGAACAAACTTTGTTTTTGGACCAAGAGCCAGATCAACTTGGAACTAAGTCAAACAGAGGCTTGAAAATTGAATCAGTGGCTGTTTTCAAACTTAGAAATATTCTAAGACAGGAATTCATTGTCATCAGCGTTGGCATGTCGCGTTCTCGTGTTTTTGTTAAGCAACTTGTCTTGGTCCCAAAATAAAAGTTGGGGTAATCGCTATCAATGCATTGACAATGCCATATTGGAATGTAATTAACTGTTAATCTACTGCCCTAATGACTATGGTCCCTAAATAAAAAATGAAGAGCAGTGCACGGGCTTCAAACTTTGTTTTGGGCCCAAGGTCCAAATCAGCACAGATCTGACCCAAAACCAGCGCCGACCTCACCCTCGCCGACGCACACCAGCTGTCCAATGCTTTGCCTTCGTGGCGACCATGCATCGTGAGCGCTCCCACCATTGCCGTGCATCGTTGCCACGTGGCTTGCCTCCCTGTTGTGTCCCTGCTCTTCCAACCGAGCGCCTGAGCTTCCCCATGCCTCCCTCACTCGCTCTGCCACTCCTCGCCTCGCCCAGTCACTCTGTGCTAGAGCACAGACACCGAGCTGCGGCCATGGCCACCATTGCCGAGTGGCAAAGCTCCAGCGGAGCCATTCCCGTCGCTTTGGTCCTCCTCTGCTTGCTCGGACCTCATCCAGCCTACCCCCACCACCAAGCGCATGTGGTGTGCCTCTCCTTTGAGCGCCGCGCGCTGCCGTACATGGCGGCCACCGTCTCTGCATGCACTGACACCGCGACCAAGCTGGCCTAGGTCGTTGTGGCCGTGCTGTGCCGCTTGGCCAGCCGCGTGGGATCCCCTAGGAGTGTGCGCATGCCCCTAGCACCGCCACTCACCGCCGGCGAGCTTGACCATCCCGAGCCGGCCATCTTCCCCTGCTCTCTGCTGTGGAAGCTGAGAAGGACCATGGTAAATTAGAAGAAGTTTGAGGGTCTAAGTGTGAAGCCGTGACTCAGTTGAATAGTGCAGAGAGGAGCTTTTTGTTTGTGTTTAATTTCTGAAAACTACAGGGTCCCTGATGCAAGATTTATATTCCTTTTCTTTTGATTTTGACAGATTTGGATTATCGACTTTGAAAATTCATAGTAATTAGTAGGAAAATCGTAAAATAGTAAATGAGGACTTTTTGGAATCCTTGTGAAATTATCTATGCAGTAGACCTATAATATGGCATGCTTTAGTTTAAACTTTCTGCTGTAAAAATAGATTTATGCAGGTTAGGGTTTGAATGCTAGTCTTACTTGTCTTTTTCATAACAGCAGTAGTAGTGATTAATTAAATGTAAAATATTTATGGCATGTTACTTATGTGATGATTAATGTCTGGTAAAAATGTCAGGATTTTAGGATTTGGAGTTTAGGAGTTATAAAAATAACAAATGTCCTATGTTGCTTTGCTCCTATTCTAAATAGGCCTTCATGTTTAAATTAATTGGCTTAGTTAAGTTATGAATCATGGCTTGATGACAATACATGAGTTTTAGTACTTTTCTTAATCTTTTCAAAAATCTAAATATCATGATTTTTGGTTAAGTAGATCTTGAGTTATAGTTGCTTAAATCTCAGTGGCTGTTTCTGCCCAAACTCAGATAGGGTACATTGTTAGTATTGTGGGGCCTTCTTAATAGTACAATTAGCTTTAGGTGTTTATAACAAAGTTGTTTATAATTTTCTAAGCTTTCTAAGAAGTCTAGAACAACATTTATTGGACACGTATAACTCCAGTTATAGCCATTTAAAGTGGCATGTTAGTTTCTGTCCATGTTTTAGACAGAGATTCATTCATTGGATTAATTGACCTTGTTATATGTAGAATCATCTTAAGATGATCATAAGAAAGTTGTAGATAACTCACTTAACCATCTTCTGTTAAATTTTCATGGCATTTGGCCAAATATTTTGTGAGTTATGACTGTTCTAAGTTGGTCATCAGAAATTGTAGTTCTCTGGAATTTCTGGACCAGATTTGATAAATGTGACTGTTTGACCCTTTTAACTTGGGAATCATGCTGGGATGATTAAATATGAATTGTAGAAAATTTCATAAGATTTTCAAATTGTCTTGTTTCATGTAATTTGGATTTATAAATCTCCAGTTATGGTCAGTTTACTATGCTACTATATAGTCCCAGTTTGGCTGAAATATGAATGCTTTGTAGCATTGTTCTTGTTGATTGTTTAGGTGCTAGGTCCTTAACTGAAGATGAGCAATTGTATATTAGGTTGTCTAAACTTGGTAAGTTAAAGTGATTTGAATAGAACTTAAGTAATCTAATATGCCATGCTTGATGTACTTGCTATCTCTATGTTGGACTTGATGTGAATAGCTTGCTCTCTAAGTACTCATGTCATGTGGTGTAGCCTTATGCTTGTCTTGAATGTTTTATGTGATGCATCTTTTATTACCATTCCCCGCATTCATGTACTTGCATCGTGTATCTCAATTAGGTACGCTAGATGAGCCATGTGCCGGATGGGATGTTGGAGCCGAACCCGAGGAAGGTGCTTGGTGAACCTATCCCAAAGATGGAAGGACTTAGCGAGTGTCATCTAACAAACACTAACCTAGTGTTGGATTCCAGGCAAGCCTCGGAGCATTCTAAGTCTCCCATGTTTTTACAAATATCTTGAGTATCTTTTATTGTTGATGATGCATTAAGTATAGAAATTGGGTGGAACCAATTGTTGCATTATATCCTTACCTTGTCCAGATAAAATCCTATGAATCCTAATTAAGTGTAGGATCGAATGATGCTTAGCTATGCTTAGACCGGTAGAAGTCAGGTGATTTCCAGTCACCTACGAGATGTAGGATGAGCTCTTGTCACAGTTGGCTATATTTGCTATCGTGGAAAAGAATCATGTGTTAATAATGAAAAGAGACCAGACGGGATGATGGTAGTGAAGCAACAAGGCATGGAGGTCTTGGGTGTGAATCTATCCCCATCTGTGTTATTTAAGGACCGATTCGCTGTACTTCCTCATGTCATGTTGAATGTAGCCTAACACTTAGCTGGCTGGATAAGTCGTTCCAACCGCAAAGCCTAGTAGTTCGACTCAGGCCAGGAACCGGGGGGGACGTGTGCATTCTAGAGGAAGTAAGGATGTGCTTGGGGACATTGGCGTGAGTCCAAGGAGTCAGGTGTTTAAAAGTCCTACACTTCCTAGCAGAGTGTCACCCTTGAGAATGCGGCGCTGTCTGGACCAATGACTTTCTTTTTTTACTCATGAGTTGTACCAAAGGTGACTTGATTGCGACCCTAACAGGGAATGCAGGGTTTGTGTTAGGAATACCCCTCTAGCTAGATAGGAATCGATTCGAATCGCCATCTCTCCTGGATAGTGAGAACTTGACTAAGCAGTGACAACGTAGATTCACTAAATTTAAAGATATGGTTAAATGATGATGATGATTATAATGATAATGAGCCATAAAATACCTGATATGGTTATTATTGTTTGCAACTTAATCAAGTGATTGATTAGTACAGGTGCTAATATAGATGGTAGCAAATGGCTAAAAGTCACTGCTAGTATAGGTTAATAATACTAATGATTACTCAAGCTTTTATGCAAAGAGGTTGTCCAGCAAGATCCACTGATAAAGCCTTACATAATCCTTGGTGTCACTTTATTTCTGGTTTATGATGGATAAGTCTAGCTGAGTACATTCGAGTACTCAGGGTTTATCCCACCATGTTGCAGGTGAAGTTCTCGGCCTGTTGAAGATGGTGGCTAACCGCCGGTGGGCTTAGTGATTCTATATTTATTTCTCATCTATATGCTTTTGTCTGTGGATGTCACTTATGCTAGCAATGTATTTAGAACTTATATTAATGTAATTATTTGAAAGTTATGTTGTTTTCAATAATTGGTTTTGAAACCCAAACTTGTACTATTATTTGTGAACCCCTTTTTGTAATATTATTTCCACTGCAACTCAAAGTATGTGATGTGTATTTGCTTAATCACGCGATCTTGGTTGTGATGTTGATTTACCGAGGTCTTTTGGGACACTCGGCGAACTACCGGGTTTATATAAGTGAAAGTATGAGCGTGTCAACATGTTAGCGGGGATAGCCTTACTTGATCTTGTATAAATTGAGCGGTTCTATTACAGCTAGACTCTATGATGGGTATTCATGACACTCGATAGACTACCAGGTTTATATAAGTGAAAGTATGTGCGCGTCAATGTGCCAAACGGGGACCATCGTACTTGATCTTGTATAAATTGGGCAGTTTTGTCACAACTATCTATAACCTAATGTTTTACTGATTGAATTTTGTAGGAAGCTATGCAAGCAGAACCTGTTGCTGATGTCTAGGAACTGCATGTGTAGGTTGATTGCTTTAGCTTCCCCTGGTTGGTTAACCATGTTAAGTTGACATCGATTGATGAATACTTGCCATGGCTACACGCAAGTAATTTAGGTGCCATGCTTGATGTGCTTGCCATCTCCTATGTTATGCTTGAGTGATGATTAAGTTAAATAGCTCTAGGTGCTTACATCGGTTTAGTGTACTTTTATGAATGCTTTACGTGTTGTACTTCCATGCATTCATATGTATGCATTGTTCCACCTCATTTAGGTATGCTGGATTCACCATGTGAAGGACATGATCTTGGAGCCAAACCCAAAGATGGAGTTTGGTGAATCCATTCAAAAGACAGAAGGACTAAGCAAGTACCGAGATGGGAGATACTCACCAAGCAAGTGTCATGTAACAAACACTGACCTAGTGTTGGATCCCAGGCAAGCCCCAGAGCATTCTAAGCCTCCTATGTTTTACAAATATCAACTTGAGTCCTTTTATGTTTGAAGCATTAGGTTATAAGAGTTGATTGGAGCCACTTGTTGCATATAATTTCCTTGTCCAGGAATATACCTTGAACCCTATGTAGGTCCAGGATCGAATATATGCTTAGCAATGCTTAGACCGGTAGAAGTCGGGTGATTCCCTGTCACCTACAAGATTTAGGTGGATACCAAGGAACAGTTGGCTATATTTGCTATTGTGGAAAATAACCATGTGATGATGAATAAACAGAGACCGGATGGGATCTGGTGATTGAGAGGCAGCAGGACATGGAGGTCTTGTGTGCATGTTTTACCTCGTCTATGTCGATTATGGATCATACTGTTGTTGGCACTTTTGTTGAGAGTGAATCCATGCCTCTCACTTAGCTGGCCTAATAACTCGTTCCGACCACAAAGCCGAGTAGCTCAACTAAGGCCGGGCCTCATTCTGTAAAAGTGCACACTCTGGATGGTAGTAAGGATGTACGTGGAGCCAGACGTGAGCCCAAGGGTAGGCCAGGCCTGAATGTCCTAATAGCTGGTTGTCCCTAATTGTGCAGCGCTAGGCGAACCCACAAAATGTGGACCTGAGTTGTACCAAAGGTGACCTAAGGTGACCATTGATCTGGTCTGCCTGGGTTTGTGTTAGGAATAAATTCCTAGCTGGTTGAAATTGATTCGAATCGTAGTCTCTCTCGGATAGTGAGAAAATTGGCTACCCCAACATCATAGTAACTAGATTATTGAATATGATGGTTATGATGAACATGGAATTATTACACCGGCTATGGTTACTATTGTTATGCTACTAAATGATATACAACATATTTGGCATAGGTTAGTTGCTAATCTAAAGATGAATAGCTATAATTAACTTGACGATCGAATTACAAAATGTATAGCAGAATTAGTGGCTTTTATGCAAAATGTTGTCAAGGTAGCTCCACTTATAAAGCCTTGCATAATCCTTGGTGTCACTTTATTTCTGGTTTATGATGGGTAAGTCTAGCTGAGTACATTCGAGTACTCAGGGTTTATCCCACCATGTTGTAGGTGGAATTCTTGGCCTGAGGAAGATGGTGGCTAACCACCGGTGGGCTCGATGGCTCTATATTTATTTCTCATCTATATGCTTTTGTCAAAAGATGTCACTTATGCTAGCAATATATTTGGAACTTATATTAACGTAATCATTGAATGCTATGTTGTTTCCCTTAACCAGTTTTGAAACCCAAACATGTAATATTATTTCTGCTGCAACTCTATGTATGTGATGGGTATTTGCTTAATCAGGCGATCTTGGTTGTGATGTTGATTTACCGAGGTCCTTCGTGACACTCGACAGACTACCGGGTTTATATAAGTGAAAGTATGTGCGCGTCAACATGCCAAATGGGGACCGCTGTACTTGATCTTGTATAAATTAGGCGGTTCTATCATAGCTAGTATCAGAGCAAGATTAAGCATAATACCATCATGTACATAGTTTTAAAAGCAAAGTTTTGGTTTTAAAAAGACTATTTTTACTAAAACTTTAGCTATAGGCAAATTGTCAAAACTAATTTGCAAAACTATGCTAGCGACAACCTCCAGTTAAGCCCAATTAAGGACCTTTAGGTGGCAATAAGTAAACTAATACTAACTATGGGGGATTTACTTTCTTGCAATTTTTATTTCATCATCCATACGGTGTGCTATTATATGGATGTCATTCTCTTGAGTGGTGATGTATGGATCAATATACCTCTACGCCCAGGTAAGATGGTGAGTGGCATGGCCGCTAGGTGTGAGCGTGTGGTCAAAGGGGAGAGGTAGTTTTGATACTTAAGTATATATATCTCATATATATACAAAAGTATTTAATTGTGGGTTAGCTTTGGTACGACTATATATGCATATTCTATATGTATGTATAGATGTATTTACTTTTGGGTAGCTTTGATATGGAAGTATATATATGGATATATATATATGGAAGTATTTAGCTTACAACCTAGAGCCCAAACTTTCATTTATGCATATATAATTGTGGGGTTGGCCTGAAATGAAATCCTTCTGTAGGTACGCTAACCACAAATGCGTAGATTGAATGTAGCTGATGACTAGCTATATATCGAGAGAGCACATGTTATGCCACCGACATAGGACGTGATTGCCGCCTTAGGCTAGCAATTTTGTGAGGACGAATAGGACGAGCATGCATCATGATTGTTGCTTGTGCATAAACATGCTCCTCTCACCGTTGTTCTATTAATGGATAACTTGTTGTAACCATATGGTCATGTTGTGCATGACTAAAAACTAATTTGCTAAATGTAAGTAAAACTTGTTTTGAAGAGTTATCCACCAACTCAGTAAAAAGGAAATAAAAGATAACAGTACCTTACCACCATGTTTTGCATGATATGTGTAGTGGTGTTGCTGTAGGTGACTACTTGTTATATGCGAGCTTTGTGCTTAGTAATAGTTGCTTAAGCTAATTTGATTGAGTTTCTCAAATGCTTGCTTAAGACCATGATGCATGTGTGGATGCTTTGTTACCTAGGTAATATCATAATCATTACCTCTTTTGTCCACAGTGAGCATACAAGTATTGAAGAGCGCTATCCTCGAACAACGTCCAAGTTTTGATAATCTCATGGTTGTCGTCTCCAATTAAGTTCTCTCTTAGGAGCATGAGCCTATACACGTGGTTGCTAGCCCTTGAACATTGCGCTACGAAGACCTATATCCATGCCTTTGCTTGACCTTAAACCCAAGCTTAGTTCCCTTGAATGCTTGCATGTGTCGTGGTTGTCTCACTCCTATGTGGGAGGACCCTGCTCAAAAATCCTTGTCGGACCTCATTGCTCCTTCTCCTATAGATGATCTGGTGCAACGCTAATCACTATCTACCTTGGCTTTGGAACCTTTTCCTCGTAGATCATGTCATTGCTTTATCAACTGAATCCCTAGTGCATTGGCTCTGTCCCTCGAATCTCATTTGTTTTGTCTCCAACTCTTTCAAGTCCCTAGATATTTATTAGTCTTGATCTCATGTTGCTGCTCGGCAACACCAAATCTCATGTTAATCATTATCTGGTAGATCCCTTGGTGAACGCAAGGTGTGTGTGGAAATTTAAGTAAGAGTCTTATGCTCAGTTGTCTTCATTAGCTAATCAATGTTTCTCTTGTGCCATGTCTTTACCTTGGACCACCCCTTATTGACTCCTAACCTTGTGACTACTTTTGCTTACTATCCCTCCTTCGCATAGTGCTTGCTCCTATGCAACCCAATTTGAACCACATGAGAATTCTTGTGCATTGTAGGTTTGCTAATGGTGCCACGATGAAACCGAGAGCCTCCTATGGCAGCCGACACAAGGTTGTGCTACTCGGCACACGCTGGTATTGAGGTTTCTTGTCATGACCCATTATGGAACTACACCAATGAGTTGTCTTCTCAAGAGATTTTCCTTGGTCATCTCTCCTTATTTTGTTAGAAGATCTGTATGTTGGACCAGATGCTATAGGACTTCCTTCTGAAGTCATCTAGAGGATAACCTTTGAAGAATAGGTCACTGGCATAAACATTAACAGACTACAAGAGGTGGTAGACAAGTGACTCTACTTGACTGTCCCTATAATGACATTAGTCATCTAGTGAGCACCTTATGTCATCCCCATTGGATTAGAAGGCTACACAATATTTAAAGTTGGACAAGTTATCAGTTGGATGATGAATGGACCAGAATATTATGTCCTATAATAGGTCACTTGGTGCTTATGAGCTTTCTATCTCAGCCTTGATCTTTATGTGCTAGGTGTTCCTGCAGTAAAATAACCGACCTTCCTCGGTGACCCCTTTTCTACTAACTTTCATGGTGACTGTCTATTTGCACATCAAATACAATTGTTGCCATCAAAAAGGAAGTTTTGGAGCTTTTAAATGTTGAGAGACAGCCAATTAGTTACCAATAGGAAAGTTAAGTTACAGCTAGGTAATAATTCTTTGGTAGCTCAGAAGGCTGTCTCACAGAATAATGTTAGACGAAGAAATAGAAAAGCCGCAATGCAAGTATCGCTTTCTTCTTCAAACCCTATGCTATCAAGTCAATTCCATCTTGGATAATCACACAGATAGTACAATATGTTGCATCAGCTACGTAAAGAGCTAGAGAGAGCATGTCCTTAGTTGAAGACAACATCACTATGCATCTGGGTGCTGCAAAAGGGTTTGTTCAGGACTCTATTGGATGAAGCATAGAAGGATAGTCAACAACGTTCCCTTATCTTGTAGGACTGCCCCTCCACATGAAGTATGCATTGTGCCCTACAAAAATTGCCCACAACTCTAATGCTTGTTCATCGTCGAGCTAGTGTCTAAATCGATGGTCAAAGTTGTTCCCTAGGAAGCATGTGAGGAAAAATTTAGCCTCCATCCTCAACGTGAAAGCTACCGCTGTCATATAAAAGAGTTAGAGAGTGTGGAACACACTCCACAATGTGTGAAACAAAGGAAAAGAAGAGTGGGAAATCTATCGAGATTTCATGGCACTCAACCAGTTATCCTTAAGCCGGTTATTAGAGACTCAAACATAGTTGGATTGTCACAAAAGTTAACGAGCTCATTCCTCACTTAAGGTACTTCAATGTCTTAAGTTGGTTTGAGGATTGGTGGAGTAAAGCATCAGATTTGAGAAACGTTTTGATTGTACGTGTCACGGCAATTTTAGAACAGAGCAGTTTTGGTAGATGATTTATTTGGATAGACAAATGGTGTTTGTTTGAGCTGAATTTTGGTTAGTAATTAGAGGACTCATGGGTATATATGACTACCAAAATTTGTGCACAATGGAGTAGTAGTTTGTGACAGATGAACTAAAAACCAAAGTGTATAGAATCTGCAATTTCTCGGTGGATTGCTATCATCCCTCATATTAGAAGATTGTGTATGTAAATGATGTCAAGATTAGCAACATGGTCAATATTTTGTCGATTAGGTAACTCTCTAGATGCCCTAGAGGAGACTCCTTGCACCCCTTAGTGTCTTGCTTTTGCCCTCTCATATCAACAATGCTTGAGCAGTTAAGGTGTTCTACAAGTCAATTTGTGCCATTACGAGTCAAAAACAATTTGTAAAGTGCCAAACAACAGATTTCATATTATGATTTTGAGTTGTTGATTGACATTAGAAAGAAGCCTCATGTCAAAAGTAGTCCAACAAGGCTAGTTTTGCTCTAGTGCAAGTCAAGCCAACTTACTGTGCCACAGCACCATGAAGGAAAATTGTACTCAATCTTGGTGGTGTACTGTTTCTCCAGTTAGTGAGTACATGCAACCCTTGTTGTCCTCAAGACCTTGTTATCATCCTTCTTCAGTAATGACTTCCAAGATGGACTTGTACTTTGGTACCTTCCATGTGTTTTTACCCAAGGGGTTGCATCAGATTCAACCCAGATAACTGTTGTCGCTTGGATACGAGGATTCCCTCAAATAATGAATGTGGAAAACGCTAAGTCAACAGAGTTAGCTATCACATTCACTGCTCACTAAACGGACTCAGATAATACAATGTTATCATTTGAGAAAGAGAAATGCACACATGGAACTATTATGTAGTTTTCTATCGGTTGGCATCTGAGTGATTGAACAGTTATGACCGGCATAGACATTGTCTGTTGGTTAGTCAGTTTCTCATAGATTCATAGGATGCTTACCCCATCTATGATCTCATCCCTTATGAAAGGTTATACTCGAGCTACTTTGGTAGAGGACTGCTTTTCGAACTTTGTGAACGAACATGGAACCATTGTAATGAGTAGCTTTTAGAAGCTTGTAGTCTAGTGCAAAGTTCACATGGTCTATGCTATATTCACTAGGGAAATAGAAATTATGGGTAGTTAGTTTATGCTCTGTAGTACTCTTCATATCCTAAGAACAAAGTGTTGTGTTGTCTTGGATTCCTCCCAAGGTAACAATGCTTCATGGAAGTCAATGAAAGAAATTCTTCAGACAAAATTTACTAGGAAGAGCGAATATCATAAAGTTGTCTTGACCAAATTAGCATCTCTGATGCTCCAAAGTTAAGTAGCCTAATGCTATCACGGATGTTGGAAAATGGATGACATGCTTCTCTTCCCTTAAAAGTCTTTCGCACTGAATCTCAGGGCGAGATTCCCATAAGGGAGAGGGCTGTAACACCCCGGGTGTTAGTCACAAGTTAAGTAGTGTAAATTAGAAGTAAGTAGGATATGTCAAGCAATTATTATGATCTCTAGTTCATAATTTGGAACTAATAATGAAGGTGTTGAGGTCCAATCTATGAAATTGAGTCCCAACTTGAACTTGGACAACACACCTTTGTTTACATGTGGACCCTGGTTAAGATTAGGCATGAGTAATGTTAAACATGCTTATTTCATGTACATTACATCAACATGCATCCATCTTGACTACTAGAAAAGTTTCATGAAGTTTGGAGCCAAAAAGTCACATGAAATGATATGTTACATTTTTCCTTAAATTGCTTCATTTAGCAAATGGAAACATGGGATGTCGACCAAACCTTGCAACCTTTCTCAAACAACTCTAATTCAACTCATAAACAAAAGTCATGAAGGGTTCATGTTGAGCAAATGTCAGGAAAATGCTTCAGGGGATCAAAAAGGACAATTTGAGCTTTATCGTGATACTGTTTTGACCAAGGTGGAACAAAGCTTTTGGGACCATATATGAAGTTTGACCTTAAACAAAAGTTGAATTTTAAGTGTAGTGCTACAAACTTTATTTTTGGACCAAGACCTAATTCAACTTCTAAGTGTCTCATATAGTGGTATCAAGTTTGAATGCAGTGCTATTTTGGCCCCTCTGAAATAGTTCTAAGTCCCTAATTAACAGCAGGAAGTTGACATGTTGTGATATTTTTATCTTCCAAATTCATATGGTAACTCAACTGGATTCTTTAATATGAGTTGAAGTACACTTTATGAAGAAAACAACAAAACAAGTCTCGTCACTTTTGGAGCTCGTTTGGACCGCCAAATTCAATTCCCAAAACTACTAGTTTCACTAAATTCGTGGACCTTCGACTGAATATCTTAATCTCATTTTCAGTTTCATGTACTCCTCTTTGGGAATTTATATCTCACAAACCAGTTGGAATTTGATCAAGCACCTGTAAGAAATGTTGTAGTACTCTTGTAGTTGTACACAACGGTGTGAGTGGTTTAATAAATCATCAACCAGTTTGGGAGTTAGAGGAGGAGGAAGATAGCAATTTCAGTCGATTTTGCATATCACTGAACGTAGATGAAGTTCATCGTGGCCGACTGGTTTCAGGTGTCGCACGCCACATGGCCTCCCGTGCGTGCGCCACTAGCCAACTCGCCTCGCATGCTCGCCCACTCAACCCTGCTCGCTTATTTGGAGAACTGAGCGCCCTCCCTTTTATCATGCTCGCTCATTCTCTGCTCGCTCTCTCTCATCTTGCTGCTTCATGGCATGGTAGATGAGCTCGCACCACCACCACCATTCCCTTCCCCTTCCCCATCCCCCTCCACCTTGGCTCGCCACCCACTGCTCCTCCTCAACTCATGCCGCTCCCACAGCACCCTTCCTTGGCCAATGCCACCATCGGAGCACAGCTAACCACGGTGGCGCTGATGTAGACCCATCGACGTGCATGGCCGGGCCGCCTTGGGCCATATCCGGCCAGGCTAAGTAGCCCAACGGGTGTGCGCGGTCCCTGGGATGCTCCACCGCCACTCCCCGACTGTCGGCATGGCCTCCTTTGGCCTTAACTGGCGAGTAGTTGTGCCTCCTCTATTCCATTCGCGTGAAGGACGTCACGCTCAAATTTGAAGAAAGAGAAGGGGTTTTCTACAGAGTCATCATTGATGTGAATAGTGGCTAGAAGGACTGTTTTATTGGAATTTATTTTTGTGGAAGTTTGGGGTCCTCGGTGCAAATCTGTTTTTTCTTTTATGGCTAAAATTTGAAAAATCATAATAAATTGTAAAAAAATCATAAAATAGCAAATGAGGACTTTTTGGAATCCTTGTGAGTAAATCTACGTAGTAGAGTAATAATATGATATGTGTTAGCAGAAAGTTTCTGCTATTTTTATTTATTCTTATAAAGTACTTTTAGAAATCATTTTAAATTTGTCAGATGCATATCTCAAGGTAGGAATGTCCTCAAAATGTGATTCTAGTTTTGGGAGTCTTGCTTTGGCCTATGCTGGCTAAGAAAAATATTAAACATGTTGGATCACTGTTTTTATGATGTTTTGATTTAATCATGATTAATGGTTAATTCTATCTTACTTTGCTTGCTATCATCATATCTACTGTTGTACTGAACCAAATTATTTAAACATTTTATGCTAGTATAATTATAGCAAGTGTGACCTCTGGTTAAAATTTCATAATTTTTGGTGCATGTATTACCAAGTTATGAATTTAACTTCATTAATGCTTGATAAATTGTTTTAAATGGTTTATAAATAATTTATATATGCAAAAATGTGAAATGTGGTTCTTTTGACCTTGCATGGTGATATTGTGTCCTAAGAAATCATAATATGTCTACATGTTTGTCGGCGCAGAAAGTGACCAACACGTAAATATTTATAGTTTTGTCGTATCTCGTGATCAGATGTGGCCTAGCACTCATTGACATAAGGTTTATACTAGTTCAGACAACATACCCTATGTCTAGTTTGAGTCAGTCGGTGACTTTATTCCTGAGCCTAGGTGCTCGAAGTTTGCTGTGGGATTACAAACGGAAGGGAGAAAGATGAAGGGTGCAAGAGGTCCGGTCGAACTCTGGTCTGAAGGGCCAAGAGTGATAAGAGCTCCGCTATGTGCTAAGTGTTCAAGTGTGTGCTCGAGGTTTGAACCTAGTGGTTCTTGTTGTGGTGTGTGAGTGAACTGATCAATCACCCCTTTTTGGGAGACAGCGCATCCCCTTTTATAGATGAAGGGGATGGCCTTACAAGTGAGAGAGGAAGAGTGTACGCATGCTAAGTCTTGTTGCCCATGCCATCAGGTACAGGATGATTTGTAAGCACCCATAACACTGTTAATGTCAAATGAATGTGGGAGGTTGCATCGTCTTCTTCTGGTATGGCAGACGTCGGTGCCTACCATATTGTTGATGCCCAAAGGCATGTAGGGGGGTTTACTATATTCACCTGATATGGTAAATGCTGGCTCCCACAACACTGTTGATGCCCAAAGGATGTGGGGGGAGCCTTACCATGTTTGTCTGGTATGGGAGTTGATGGCGCCCATAATACTATAGGGCAAATGTCGGCGCCCACAACATTGCTTGGGTTTTGACATGCCATGAAGGTTGTAGGGTACCCTTCTAACATGCCCTGTTGGTACTGTGCTGTAGGTGTACAGGGTACGGTCCTCGATATTGTGGTTGACTTGAGTGCCCTACCTTACTTTCTCTGTTCGTTTCCTAGTCCTCACCGAGCGGGCGTCCCCAGTCAGTTGGTCCTAGTCGGCTCTGATTGTGCCAGTCAGAGAGGAGCTGTAAGTAGGGGTTCGACGCATCCCTGATCAAAGATGCGGGTCAGAGTCAGAAGTGGTGTTTGGCCAGGCATTCCAGTTGGAGAGGTCGTTCAAAGGTTGGCCAGAGTTAGAAGCGAGCGTCGTTCCTCCTTAGTGAGGCCTTCCGATCAGAGAGGCGGGCCAAAGTCAGAAGCAGGAGCCGTTCCTCCTTAGCCAGGCCTTCCGGTCGGAGATTGGATCGCCCTTCTGACCTGTCGTTTAGGTATTTGGGCCAGCCAAAGAATTGCATGTCGTTCGCAATGTAGTCTGCTAGACCGAGCTTTTGCTGAGAAGACGGTCCATGAGGGACCCTAGGTTTATGAACCCGGCAATGTTTATAGAAAATAATGATATTTAGATTTATCTTGCTTTTACATGTTTTCTTGCAATAGCAATTTGTCTTTTTCATAGTAATTAAATTATAAAACCTGAGCATGTGAAATTTAAGCAGTAGCCATGTTTTGATATCAACTACCACTCATAAAAGTCTCAGCCCCAAACTAGTTGTTCTCATATATCACTAAAATTATATATATGTTTATTAGGAGAAAGGATTAATAAAAGCATAATTATAGATAAAGCTTATAATTGTATTGGATGATGCTTTGAGTGATTGATGTTCAATAAAGTGTTGCTAAGTATGTTAGTGGTGGTTAATGTTCTTGAATGGCTCATGTGTGTATGCTCTTTGTTAGCAAAACAAGTGAAACATCAAATTGTTATATTCTGAAATGGCTGCATGTGTATTTTCTGTTGTGATGATAACTTTGTGATGAAAATGATGTTTTATGTAGATATTTTGAATATAAAAGTTGTAGATAATTTCCTTATCTTTCGTGTCCTAAAATTTCATGATTTTATTCCTGATGGTTTAGGAGTTATAGATTTTACAAGTTTGATGTCAGGTTTTGCATGTCCTCTAGACAGATCTGAATGGTTGTATTGTTTGGATTATTTAAACATGGAATCATATATTTGTGATAATAGTAGATTTGTAGTGCTTTTCCTAATCTTTCTAAAATGTCTAAGATCACTGCTTTTGGGGGTCTAGAACTCTAGTTATTGCTGTTCAAATTTGAATGGCAGATTCTGTCCAAATCTAGACAGAGATGCCTTCTTGATGTTGTTTAACCTTAATAGCTATAGAATCATCTTAAGATGATAATTATAAAGTTATATATAACTTAATAATATTTCTATAAAGTTAAGAATCATATTTACTGGATATCTAGAACTTTAGATATACATTTATGAAGTTGCTATCAGATTTCTGTCCTAGTTTGTGCAGATTTGCTTGTTAGTAATTTTCAACCTTGTTAACCATTAAATCATCTCTAGGTGTAAATAACAAAGTTGTATAAAATTTATTTAGATTTCCAGAAAGTCTAGGATCACCTTTATTGGATGCTAGGACCTCTGTTTATAACTGAAACAAGTGACTGTTGTGCTGTTGTCCAGGAACTGCATGTGTAGGTTGATTGGTTTAGCTTGCCCTAGTTGGTTAAACATGTTAAGTTGACATCGATTGATGAATACTTGCCATGGCAACACACAAGTAATTTGGGTGCCATGCTTGATGTGCTTTACATCTCCTATGTTATGCTTGAGTGATGATAAAATTAAATAGCTCTAGGTGCTTACATTGGTTTGGTGTACTTTTATGAATGCTTTACGTGTTGCACTTCCACGCATTCATACGTATGCATTATTGCACCTCATTTAGGTATGCTAGATGCACCACATGAAGGACATGATGTTGGAGCCGAATCCAAAGATGGAGTTTGGTGAATCCATCCAAAAGACAGAAGGACTAAGCAAGTACCGAGATGGGATATGCTCGCCAAGCGAGTGTCATCCAACAAACACTGACCTACTATTGGATCCTAGGCATGCCTCGGAGCATTTTAAGCCTCCTATGTTTTACAAATATCAACTTGAGTCCTTTTATGTTTGATGCATTAGGTTATAAGAGTTGATTGGAACCACTTGATGCATATAATTTCCTTATCCAGAAATATACCTTGAACCCTATGTAGGTCTAGGATCAAATATATGCTTAGCAATGCTTAGACCGGTAGAAGTCTGGTGACTCCCTATCATCGTGAAGCCGAGTAGCTCAACTTAGGCTAGGCCCTATTCTATAAAAGTGCGCACTCTGGATGGAAGTAAGGATGTGCGGGGAGCCAGATGTGAGCCCAAGTGCAGGCCAGGCCTAAACGTCCTGATAGCTGGTTGTCCCTGATTGTGCAGCGCTGGGTGAACCTACGAAATGTGGACCTAAGTTATACTAAAGGTGACCTAAGGTGACTATTGATCTGGTCTGCCTAGGTTTTTGTTAGAAATAAATTCCTAGCTGGTTGAAATCGATTCGAATCACCGTCTCTCCCAGATAGTGAGAAACTTGGCTAGCCCCAACATCGTAGTAACAAGATTTTGAAATATGATGGTTATGATGAACATGGAATTATTACACCGGCTATGGTTACTATTGTTATGCTTCTAAATGATATACCACATGTTTGGCACAGGTTAGTTGCTAATCTAGAGATGAATAGCTATAATTAACTTGATGATCAAATTACAAAATGTATAGCTGAATTAATGTTTTTTTATGCAAAATGTTGTCAAACTAGCTCCACTTATAAAGCCTTGCATAGTCCTTGGTGTCACTTTATTTCTAGTTTATGACGGGTAAGTCTAGCTGAGTACATTCGAGTACTCAGGGTTTATCCCACCATGTTGCAGGTGAAATTCTTGGCCTGAGGAAGATGGTGGCTAACCATCGGTGGGCTCGGTGACTCTATGTTTATTTCTCATCTATATGCTTTTGTTAGAGGATGTCACTTATGCTAGCAATGTATTTGGAACTTATACTAATGTAATCATTGAAAGCTATGTTGTTTCCCTTAACTGGTTTTGAAACCAAAACTTGTAATATTATTTCTGCTGCAACTCTATGTATGTGATGGGTATTTGCTTAATCATGTGATCTTAGTTGTGATGTTGATTTACCAAGGTCCTTCATGACACTCGGTGGACTATCAGGTTTAGATAAGTGAAAGTATGTGCACATCAATGTACCAAACAGGGACCGCCATACTTGATCTTGTATAAATTAGGCGGTTCTATCACAACTATCTGTAACCTAATGTTTTACTGATTGAATTTTGTAGAAAGCTATGCAAGCAGAACCTATTGCTGATGGGAAGCAACCAATGACTAGTGCTGATGTTGTTTCTATGGTCCTCTACCTCTATCAGGGGAAGCACCCCTCCAAGGCAAGCAGCAAAAACCTTTTTTGAAGAATGTTGGTATCCTAAGAAGCTCCACCAGAGCAGAGACATCGGTGGAGATGACACTTTGGGAGTAGCTTGCTGGTGAATAGGAAAGTACCACTGCCCTCGTCGAACTAGTGGATGAACTAAAGAGGAAGACAGAAGAGTCTGAAACGGAGTTTGAGGAATTCAAGAAACAGCGACATGAGGAGTACAATTGGCACTATGAGCAAGTCATGTGCTTAAGCTCTCCTAGTAATTAACTCTCAGTCTTTAACTCCTGTGGCTTGATGCGGTGAACATTTGTGGTCTGTTGTGTGGACTCATGTGATGGTTTGTTGTGGTGGAACTCTATCAGTGGCTTCCTGCTGACGTGTGAAATGTTAATTGATGGTATTTGATTGCCATCTTGAATAATTATGTTGTCAATCTGTGCAGTAGTGATGATCTCGAATTACTTTTCTAGTGTAATTAGTCCTGCACACGATAGAACGAGGACAGGCCATGTGATCAAATAAAAATGCGACAAGTGGACCAACCATTGCATGACATGTGAATTGGCTAGGACACGACACATGGGCTATTTAAAATCTGACACATGGAAGGAAATCATCAAGCCATGTGGATGTATAAAAATACAACACTAGGACAGATAGCATTGTGATGTGTGGTCAAATAAGAAATGGACATGTGGACCAATAAAAATACGACACATGGTCCAATGAAAAGTGACACGTGATCCAACTGGAATACGACACATGTGCCAGTAGAAAACTGGCATGTGGAACAACAAGGAACCAACACATGGTCCAGTAAGAACCTAAAATGTGCAAGAACCAAAGATGGCCACGTTGTGCAATAAGAAGGTGACACATTCCTGAACCATCTCCAATGCAATCGGCTATAGCTTGTACATGTGAAAAGAATCTCCAACGGAAGCACCCACTAGCGTGGTAGCCCCCTTGCCATGCATGCCAAAACAGTTCTGTGATGTTCTATTTTTGTCATAGATCAAGCCACTTCTATGATGATTTGCAAAAATCATCATAAAAGTTCAAGTATGACGCAACTTCTATGATGAACCGATTTTCATCATACATTCATCATAAAACCGAAATTATGACAAATTTGGCTCCTTCTATGATGAAAGTTGATCGTCATAGAAGTGGATATTCCTAGTAGTATCATCATCACTAGAATCATCATCCTCCGATGAGCCATCACTATCCCAAGTGACCACATAGCCTCTACCCTTGTCCTTCTTCTTGAATGTCATCTTCTTTTCTTTCTTCTCCTTCTTTTCCTTCTTCTTCTCATCCTCATCATTATTACTATTGTAGGGACAATCCGCTACAACATGATCCTTGCTCTTGCACTTGTAGCATCTTCTCACATAGTTCTTGCTCTTGAAGTTGTCTCTTCTCTTTCTTGCACCATAGCCCTTCTTCTTCATGAATTTTTCCATCTTATGCACAAAGAGAGTCATGGCCTCATCATCAATGTCATTAGCATCTTCATCATCACTTGATTCTTGTTTCTTGGACTTGCCCTTGTTCTTGGATGATGAACGAGCCTTGAATGCTACACTCTTCTTCTTCTTGTCTTCATCCTTATTCTCATCTTGATCATCCCCCTCCCTTTCCACATGGTATGTCTCTTGTGTCATGACACCACCTAGTATTTGGTTAGGGGTTATGTCCTTCAATCCTCCTCTTATGATGATCAATCTCAATGTCTCTAATCTTGGAGGTATGCACATCAAGAACCAATGAGAGACATCATCATCACTTAGCTTCTCAGCCAAAGCCTTCAAGTCATTGATGATCACTTGCAATCTATGGAACATCTTTGGAATGCTCTCATCATCCTTCATCTTGAACCTTGTCAACTTGTCCTTGAGGGGGTATAGCTTAGCACTCTTCACCACTAGTGTGCCCTCATATGTTTCTTCCAATATCTTCCATACCTCACTTGCTCTATCACAATCCTTGATTTGCTCAAACATGTTGGAATCAATAGCATTGTAGATGGTGTTGAGAGCCATTGTGTTGCATTGCTTGTTGGCCTTGTCTTGGTTGGTGAGATTGGTGGGATCAATAATCACATAGTGCTGGTGTTTTGGATCACTAGCTAGTAAATTTCTAGTTTGCACGTCAGCCCTGGATGGTGTGCTCGGAGGACACAAGGATTATACTAGTTTAGGCAGAACATCCCTATGTCCAATCTGCTGCTACTTGTGTTAATGGCACTATCTGTAGTAGGGGTTACAAATGGGCAAGAGAGGGAGAGGATCCTAGGTCTCTGGTGGAAGGATTGAAAAGTGCTGAGAGTTAGTTTAGTTGCTCAGCCGTGTGCTCATGCCTATGTCCCCCTATTGTGTTGCATTGTGTTCCCCCTTTTATAGAAGAAGGGGAAGATGTAGGTTACATTAGAAAAAGAGAAGAGAGAGAGAGGGAAAGAGGGAGAGAATCGATGAGAAGAAGACCTCTAGGACCGCCGTGTCCTTCTTCTCCTTCATATGGGTATCATCGATGCTGTAGATGGTGATGGGGATGGCACCACATCGGTGTCCTGTTCACCACTGGTGCTATGCCTCGATGTTATTAGCTGGTCGTGGCATTCCGTCCTATACTAGCGGACAACGTGGTGAACCAATGTGCCTATTAGCGGCCAGACGGGGATTAGGCAGCACAACACCCATGCACAAGTCACTGTTGGTGATGCAAAACCCTTAGGTGTGGCCTGTTGTGGCCATGAGTCAGGTCAAGGCATGCCTGAGCCCCTTCTAGTGTCATGCGACCCGTTACGCTTGGACCCATAGTGGTTACCAGTGGTACGGACGCCACCGGACGAGATGGAGCCTGTGCCTGAGCGGCTGGGTGAGATGGAGCCTACACCTAAGGGGTCGGGCAAGATAGAGCCCTTTCCTGAGGAGTCGAGCAAGATGGAGCCTGTGCCCTCAGGGTCAGGTGAGATGGCTCTCATACCCTCAAGGTCGGGTGACATGGGGCCTGTGCCCTCAGGGTCAAGTGACATGGCTCCCATACCATTAGGGTTGGGCGACATGGGGCCCTTGCTCGAGGGGTTTGGCAAGGTAGAAACTATCCCTTTAGGGTCGGTCGAGACTAAAATACATCATTGATTATCTAGGTGAGTTGTTATCCGTGGTCCTCAAATTCCTTCTTCAGGTATCCCTAATACTGATACCCGACAGTAGCCCCTGAGCCTATGGAGGAGTAGTATAGTCCTTCTTAGGCTTTTTTGGATGGAGGGACTTCGAGGGCTTTGATCTTCTACTACCCATGGGATGTCTTGGTGGGTTATGATCACTTTTTGTTGCGACCAAACTTCTTTGGAGGGCATGTAGCTATGGGATTTCGTTGGGGACCGAAGTGGATTTTCCTTAATTCTGGCCCCTCTAACGACCCGATCGATACGCCATTGTCATGTGACCACGTATTTGGTCTCCTCGTGCATTGCAGGGGTCTGATCGAGGGGGTTATCTTGTCTTGCAATCATTCTCCCTCAAGCATTTTTTTGACAAAGCAGAGGGGTTGAGCCTTGCCATGTTTTCCTTGGTGGATGAACCATGGTGCTTGGTTAACTATTAATGGGCTGGATTGAGTGGGGCCCTGGCGTCCCATTCATGGGGGTCTAACATGGGTCAGCTGGTCACTAACTCTAGATTCCTGACAGCCAATCCATATAGTTCTTGGATCCATTCATCTGGTCCCAAGGGATCACTACCTTTCTTCAAGGAAAAACCATGGACAGCGCACTGCCCAGGACTTGAACATGGACAGAGATGCCCATAGCACTCATGTGCTTGTGTATCGGCCGCTAGCGGGCCCATCATTTTCCACCCCTCGCTCTAAAGGTGCTCTAGAGCTGTTGTGAACCCATCGGTGGGCCAACCTTCGAACTCGTGGTCTATAATGGGCCATGGGAGCTTTTTTAGCCTAGTATCCCTTCCTTACCTACGGCGGTTCTCAACCCATCTATTGAGAGAACCGTCATCCAGTGCGTCCTTCGAGGGAGCGGCCAGAGGTAGCGTGCGCATGATCTTCGAGGGTGGGCAATGTGACATGGCACAGCAGGCACGTAAATCTAGGTGGATAGTTCTCCTCTCACCTCACCCCACCTTATAAATAGCGGCCTCCCCCTTCATGTTTTGGCACACTAAACTACAACCTTGCTTTCTTTGCCTTTCTGCCACCATCATTCAGATCTGCTGCCTTTGCTAATCCACCGCCAGTGCCCTAGATCCATAGCCTTTGCTTTTCTGGTGCTGCCAAAAGGTCCTTGCTCCTCCATCTTCGCTTTCCATGGAGTCGTGGTACCGCTCCGATGTCACCTACACATGCATGGAGGGCCTCGTCAAGTGCAGTCTTCTTCATGAGAGGACCAACAAGATGGAGTGGCTGGTTCCTAGCCACAAGGAGGTGTTGATGCCACCCGATGGTTACATCGTCTCCTTTGCGCTCTTCCACGAGTATAGGCTCACGACCCCCCTCATCCATTCTTTCGGGGGCTACTGCACCACTATCGGATTGAGCTGCAGCACCTCAACCCCAATAGGATCCAGCATGGCATGGCCTTCAATGTGATGTGCGAGGGGTACCTAAGGATCGAGCCACACTTTGAGATGTGGAGGTACTTCTTCACCATCTCCCTACATAGGAAGAAGGACAGAGGCATGGAGATGTCAGTGTCGATGGGATGCACGAGCATCCACCTCTGGGGGCAGTGAGCGACCAAGTATATGCCCTGCCACCTGTCCAGATCCAAACAAGTGTGGCACGTGCATTGGTTCTACTTGAAGAACAACCCTACCACCCCCTTGCCGGACTTCATCGGGTGCTTGATCAAAGAGGTGCCCCCAATGTGCCATGGGGGCCACCCGATAAGGAAAAGAAGAGGATGTGCAACATCCTCGAGGCTATCACATCCCTAAGGAGCCATGGCCTTCATAGGGCTGGCATCATTGGAGCATACCATGTGGGGAGGGTGGCGCTACTGATGGCACATGCCATCTTGTTGTTTGGGATGATGTCGGTTGTGGAACACAGCAAGACAGTGCTTGCCTAGTGGCCTCTTTGCAATAGCGAGATTGCGCAGTGCATCAAGGAGGTGATGAACGGGTCTGATGATGTGTTCTCAATACTAGGACATCTTGTGATGCAGCCGGAGCTAGGCTTTATTGAGCTACCGATGGATTTGGGCTTTTGGTCCTCTGTCGCACCACTCCTGAAGCACGCCACCATGAGGGTGGCGAACTGTGCCATAGATCAGCGGAGGAAGAAGGATAATGATGACAAGGAGAAGAAATAGTGGGTGAAGGAGTGGGCAAAGCTATAGTGAGGGAAGCGGTGCCAAGGCTCATCGGAGGAGGAAGAGGAGGAGGAAGAAGAGGATGAGGAGGAGGAGGACGGCTCTAGGTTGCCCATCTCGTGGGATGATCTAGCCTATGGGGATGAGGACCCGCCTTCACAATAGGTGGGGCCCTTCCTATGCCATCTCTTAGAGCAAGAAGGGGGAACACACCCCCAAAGATGGTGAGAGCGAGCCACCCCACTCTATCCGGGCCTTCTATAATGCCCTTGGAGCCAAGGGGAGCTAGCGGCTTGTCGAGGACCTAATATTGGGGTACCCAATGAGGTGGAACTAATAACCATCAAACTAGCCATCTTATTTGTGATATATTGTGAGACATGTGACATTTGTGATATATATGTGACGTTTGTGATATATATGTGGTGTTGGTGATATATATGTGCTGTTGATGATATATATGTGATGTTGGTGATGTTTGTTATATATATCTTCTATTTGTTTGGATGGAATGTAAAAAACAAATAAAAAAGGTTGTTTTTAGTCACTTTGCCGAGTGCAATGGCCATGACACTCGACAAAGTGACTACTTGGGAACATGCTTTGCCAAGTGCAAAGGCCATTGCACTTGGTAAACATCACAGATTTGCCGAGTGCCATGGGCCAGGCACTTGGCCAAGTGTCTTGCCGGTGGCACTTGGCATAGTGGCCACTTTGCCGAGTGTCTGAGTCAACGACGCTCAGCAAAGTGGCGACCTTTGTCGAATGCTTGACCTTGACACTTGGCAAAGCCACCATCACAGTGGCGCTTGCCGTCATGGTGACTTTTCTTTGCCGAGTGTTAGATTAGCACTCAGCAAATGCTTTGCCGAGTGCCCGATAAAGTGCACTCGGCAAAGAGGTCTTTGCTGATAAACTATTTACCGAGCGCCCTTTGCTGAGTGTATATCGTCCTTTGTCGAGTGCCTAAGGCACTCGGCAAAGAAGCTGAATCCGATAGTGGTGGCTCAGCCCCAACACCCAATCTAGCCGGTTTCAGCAACACTGAGGTGTTACAATATATATATATATATATATATATATATATATATATATATATATACTATATACTATATATATAGTATATATATTGTAACACCTCAGTGTTATGGTTGCACTAAAACACTTGCATCACATGAGCATGTGCATCATCATCTCATTCATAAGAATCATACCATGATGAATGTTATCATTTCATGTGTGTTTCTATTTGAATTGCTTGGTTTTATGCTAGCATTTGTGTGTGCTCATGTGTGGTCTATGCAAATGCAAGTCAAATGTCCTCTTAAACAACTTATCTACACTTAGAATGTCATTAGGAACAATGTTCATGTTGACCATATTGCCTAATTATGCTTCCAAGTAATAGTTTGACTTGTGTTGACCCCTAGAGCTCTTTTGTTTGACTGTTTAAAAAGTATAGCTTAGATTATTTGCATGGCTATGCACCCTTAAGAAAAGTTGTAGGAAATTTTATAAGGAACAAAAGTTATTTTATGACTATCTCATGAAAATGTGCAGAACATGCTCAAAAAGGGCCCACAAGTCAGTTTTGGGGGCTATTTGGAGACTTAGAAATTTTCTAAGTTTGAGAACTGATTTTTAGTTTCAAGTATCGATGTTTGGAGCCTTGTATCTCCCTAACCAGGCCGAACCAGCTCGAGATCCAATTGGGAAAGTTTTAGTCCTCACTTAGATCTCCAACTTTGTCAACTACGCCATGAGCTAGATCATCACAGTTTAGGAGATATGGAGCGAGGAACTTGCTTTGTTAGTCGGCACCGATGAACACTGAATCGGAAATTCAGACCGACACAGTGGCCGACCAGCCACAGGCCGCTACCGCTGCGAGGCCGCCATGCGCTGTGGCCGGCCTGGCACCACTGCTCGCTGTCGACCGCAAGGAGGCCGCGTCCGTCTGCCCTCCCACTCGCTCTCATTCGCTCTCTCCCTCTCGCGCGCTCGCCGCCGTGTCTCGCCTTGCTCCATCTCGCCCATAGCTCTGCCTTGAGCTCCTCTATCACGTCATCATCTCCGCATAGCCGCCCGACCTCTGTTGTGGCCACATTGTCATTCCTGCCGCCACCCGAGGCTCGCTGGAGTTGGAGCTCACCGTGGCCGACCACCACCGGAGCCCTCTCACTCCTTTTTCTGCCTTCCCTCAGTTTCCCCGCGAGCCCTAGAAGCTCGTACCGAGCTTAGCCACGCCCTACATGGCCGAACCCTGCCGATGCACTGTTAGATCTCCTCCGTTGTCTGCCATGCATGCCGCCATCCTAGCTAGAGCTTGGTAGCGGTTGAGGGGAGGGCATAGTTAGGTGCGACTCGTCGAGGCGAGCACGCCAGTGCCTGTAACACCCAAAATTCTACTGTAATTAGCAATTAAATTCTTGCCCTATTTATACATTTTCTAGGTATTTCAAACATAGGCTAAATAATAAATATTGTATAAATAAAATAAACTATAAGTTTAGGAACTTGTTTGTTGCATTCATGCCGAATCATATGGGTTTTGTTTGAGTGTAGGGCTAGATGATTGAAATTTGCATTCAAAACTTATTTGAATTTGACTTAAAAATGAAAATGGAGAAAATAGGATTGGATAAACATTTGATTTAAAAAAAGAAAAAGAGGAAGTCACCTTCTGGCCCAACCCAGCCAGCCTGGCCTTCTTCTCCATCCCCCTTTCTCGACCTGCTTTGCCTAGCGCGGCCCACCCAGCGGCTGCCCCGCGCTGACGCGCTGGCCCGCACCCTGCGTGGCCCAGTTTGCCACCCGCGCGCGCGCAGTCAACTCGGCTGGCCTTCACCGCTGAGCTAGCCCACCAACGCAGCCAGCTCAGCCATGGCCTGCCTTGGCTTCACCCACAAGTGCCTTGCCCTTCTCTCTCGCTGCGCGTCTAGACCCACTCGTCAGCCGCGTCGTCCACCTTCCTTCCCCGGCGCTCCCCTTCCTTCTTTTGCCCGGCCATGGCGCGGCACTGATGGAAAGCCACCGGCGCCCGTTTGGAAGGTGCCGAGCCCCTCCCTGCTTCCCTTCCTTTCTTGTCGCAGCCGCCTGCCTATAAAGGCCAAGCCTCCCCTCAGCCCTTCTCCATCTTTGCCCGCTATCATGAGCTACCGCCACCAGTGAGAACCCCCCCTCCCGAGCACGAATGCCGACGCCAAGGCCACCCGAAGCACCGCCGGACCTCCCCACGCCCATAGGTACTCCCCATTTCGCGTTTTGGTGTTGTTTTGCCCGGCTACACCATCACCTGCGCGCCTCTTCTCTCTCCAGCTCGTGGCCGCCGTCGACGACTAGCCTTGGAGCCTTCCCGGACACCGCGTTCCCCTCCAGACGACTCACGGTGAGCCCCTCCGCCTCCCTGTGCCCTCAGATCTTGCTTTGGTGCCCTAGGAAGCTGTAGCCCAAGGTCCAGTCACACCGGCCATGGCGCCGCCGGCCTCTCCTTCTTCCTCGGCGAGCCACCTCCTAGTTTTCACCCTGCGCCGTTGGATCTAGCGTGGATGGCCAGGATTAGGTACCGGTTGGGTTTAAGTGGCCGCTCCACCGTAGACTCATGGACCCGGCACACCGTGCCGCGTCAGCGCGCCCACGCCCGCGTGGTGCACCGCGCCCGATGAACAGCTGCCGCATGTCGATGAGTCAGCAGCCCCGGTCAGTCGTCGGGTCAAACCCCAGTCAACCGAGCGCGTTTTGCAGAAAAGCCCCCGCTTTTTCCAGTAATCAACCCGCGGTCCAGTCCAGTTCAAACTAATTTTTATTTAGTCCTATTTTTATTCGTTCAAGTCCCTAAAGTTTCCAGAAATAGTATGCCTAGTCCAAATTTCATTTAAATTCAGATTTTTAATTATTTTAATTCAAAAATAGGTTAGTTTATTTATAGAATTGCCATTACATCTTATTTCATGCATAACTTTCATGTTTTAAGTCCGATTTGAGTGATTCTTTCGCTCATGTGTTTGTAGAAATGCGTAGAACAGATCTGTAAGCTTTTCAACATATGTTTTCACTGTTTGGTGTACTGTTCTAATAGAGTTCTATCTTGTATGCATGTAATGATTGGAATGATGCTTGATTGATGATTGGATCACGATTAGAGGGTGAGCCATTCGAGGTGACTGAGGACCCCAGCAGGATCAGCAGTACTCCTAGGACGACTTTGAGGAAGGCAAGTGTACCAAAGGCCCCTTGTTACCTATGAACTACTACCACTTACATTCATGCATGAGTTTAATTTGAATTGCCTTTAAGGACTTTACCTAGATGATTCTTTGTACCACATATCCTTGATACCTGGGACTATTGGGTAGGCATTTTGGATAGATGCTGCAGCGCTTAACATGAAGTAATTGTTAAACATATTTAAAGACTATATGCAATGTGATAAAATGGAACTTTTTAGCAACAGATAGGGGGCTGGAGTACGGGGTTGAGTACTCTAGTGCTTCTCTATAAGGACTTAATCCTGAAGCGGCAACCCAGGAGGGACCGTACAACCCCGAGTGTCAAATGGCTCTGACTTTAACCTATTATCTAGTTTGTACTAGCTCGTCTGTAGCTCTAGTAAGGGGTAAGAGGGTATCTTTCCTTTTTCTATTAGGGTGTGCACCGTGCTGCGATGCCCACGTGTGCCATTCCTTTGTAGCTATGATTTGTTAGTGCAACTAGCTAAGGGTTTCATAGTGAAACTCTGCCACACTTCCTAGGAAGAGGTGTAGTGGATCTCACAAACCCCAGCATTGGGAATCATGGCTCGGTGGGTAAAGATGTACAATTTCTACAGAAATAATTAACCTATTATAACAGCCGTGCTCACAGATATGAGCGGTCTGGATCCTTCGAGATTAGTGGTTACTGTGGATGATGGATGGTTGGGAATTGAGACAAAGCTTGATGATACTTTAATACCACTTGGGAATTGGGACTGTTCATTAAAGTAGTAATTCAGGTTGCTAAAAATTGATCAACTAAAATTGTGAACCGCAGTCAAATAGTGTCAAGCCTATTTGAGCCTCATAGATCCCTTTGTCATACTTGCTAAGCATGGTGAGCTTACACTTGCTTTACATCCAATGAAAATCCCGGATGGGTAACAGATAATGGATATGAAGAGTTTCCGGAGGATGTCCAGGACTACTAGGAAGACGTTCACCAGTTGGAGTCCCTGTGGCAGTTGGGCTAGTTTTTCCGCTGTGTTTGTAATAATATTGCCTTCGAGCAAACTTTGTATTTAACTTTATGATGAGATATGTGATGTAATAAGTACTTTACTTTGATACTATTGCAATTTGTGATATATGTGTGTGTTTGGACATCCTAGGCGCACATATATGAGTACTTGGTTTTGCTTTGCAAAATTGGGTGCGACAAATTGGTATCAGAGCTATAACTGACTGTAGGACGAACCACCTAGATAGAAATGGACGTTTTTAGGATTTCATTATCTTTATTTTACTACTTTGCTATAAAATTTTTGCTTATATCCTGTTCTTTATCTGTTGCCAAAATTATTTTGTTCTAATACTCAACCTTTTCATTCTTGTAGATGGCCCGTACCAAGCAAACCCCATGCAAGAGGACCATCCTGATGCCCACTAGGAGGACCAGGTTCACTTTGGGCAAGTGTGTCCCGGCACACCTTGTGGAGGCTCTAAGGAACCAAGAGGAGGAACCACCTGTGGAGGTACCCATGGGTGAACCTCTGGAGGACTTGTTGGAGGATCTGATGGATGAAGAAACAGAGGAGGGACCCATGTTCGAGGGACCCATTGAGATAGAGGAGTCTGAGGAAGATCCCGAGGAAGTATAGGAACAAGGTGGCCAGGAGGGAGCAGGTGACCCCAATGATGGAGATGGTTCTGATGATTCTGATGCTGATGGAGGTGATGATGGTAATGGTGGAGACGGTGGAGATGGTGGAGATGATGGAGACGGTGGAGATGATGGGGATGATGACAATGATGATGATCACAATGCACCGATGGCTCAGGGATGGACTGCGGAGATCCACTACAACTTGGAGGGTGATGGCTACTACCACCCTAGGCTTCTCGCACTTGTGCATCGCTACCACCCTGGAGGCACTGTTTAGTACAGGATGGAGCATTGGACCCACCCCAACTATACCGGCTTCTGGGAGACAGAAGTGTACATCCGAGAGGGGACTCGGGTGCGCTACATCCACCACGCCACCACTGCATGGCTCACACATGCGGCCGTCATCAGGGATGCAGCTCGACAGGCGTTGATGGTCAACCACGACCGTCACTTCGACGACATCGCCTAGTAGGATGACCGTTATCTTCCTTGCCGTCAGAGCGGACAGTCTACGTGCAACATCGCTACACCACTTGGAGAGGCAAACCTGAGGCTGAGGCCTACCCTGTTGTGCTTGGCTGAGACCCACACTGACTTGGATCAGGCCCTGGATGAGCTCGATGTCATGGGGAGGGCCTACATGCAGCTGGCTCGTGAGAACGCTACACTGAAGCAGCAGCTAGGAGGTCCAGATGTGGAAGATTCAGGAGTACCCGCTCAGTCACCCCCGAGGACCAGAGGAGAGTCTGGAGACCCCAGCACCAGCACCACCATCGACCCATACCCATAGGAGAGTCTTAAAAATATGTAATAAGCACGCGTAGCTACGCGAGAGAGTATTTAGTTTCTTTCTTTTAATGGTTGGACAAGTGTTAGTTGCATGGTTGGATGTTTATCATTATGAATAATGTTTGATTTGGATCTTTGATATGATTGTGATGACTTGTGGGCATGTCCACGGTCATTTAGTTAAGGTTAAGGTTTAAGGATATTATGAATAAATAGTTGGGTTTCGTTTTATCATGCTGTCCATTATGTATCTTCCAGAACAGTCTGTCTTTATCAGTTTATATCTCGTAATCTAGATACTCAAAGGTCATGAAATTTTTATGGAGATAAGTAGACTTCAACATCTTTCTTCTGGTTCTGGAATCACCTCAATAGCTATTATAAATTGTGAGATACAGCTGTTGTAAGTTGAGGTTTCTGTGCTGTCAGGATTCCGGAACAGTACTTCTTATCGTCTGAATTTGACTAAGTAAACGTTGGAATCTGAAAAAGTGTTCTAAACGAAAGTTGTAGAGAATTTCATAAGATTTCCAGAAAGGTATGCTACGCAATCATATGATAAACAGAGAGTGAGATATACTCGTTTTACAGCACTGCTGTTATCCAACTCGCTGGAAAAGTTCAGAACAAATATCTTCTTGCATACCCTACATATATCTCTTGTCTACACCTACTCTTGTTACACCAGTATCTTGTAAGAGTTATATGCTTGGACATGTGAGACTTATATGATGCCTCTACAGATGGTGAACACCAGGAGGAACAACCAGGGAGGTGAGGAACCGCCACCACCACCCCCAGTCTCCATGGAGCAGCTGATGATGATGCAGACCCAGTTGCTTCAGCAGATGGCCCAGAACATGCAGAACATGGGGCAAGGGAATGGGAATGCACCCCCTCATGTCAGGGATAAGAGGGGAGAGTTTCTAAAAGGACACCCACCTATATTCAAGCACTCTACCGATCCACTCCAAGCTGATGATTGGCTACGTGCCATTGAGAGGCAACTGGAGATTGCCCAATGTGATGATAGGGAGAAAGTTTTATATGCTTCTGGACAGTTGCAGGGAGCTGCACAGGATTGGTGGGACTCATTCTGCTTCAGCCACACCGAAGCTAATCCCATCACTTGGGCTGAGTTCCGTAGTGCTTTTCGCACTCACCACGTGCCTGCAGGACTGATGAAGCTGAAGAAGGAGTTCTTGGCTCTCAAGCAGGGGAGCATAACTGTTGCTGAATATCGTGACAAGTTTATACAATTGTCACGGTATGCACCTACTGAGGTAGATGAGGATGGAAAGAGGCAGGAGCTGTTTATGGAGGGCTTGAATGATGGTCTCTAGTACCAGCTGTTGTCCCATACCTTTGCTAACTTCCAACAGCTGGTGGACAAGGCTTTAGTGATTGAGAACAAGCACTGCCAGATGGAGGACAAGAAGAAAAAATTTCAAGGACAGCAATCTAGGAGCAACTCTCGCTTCCGAACCAACCCTCAACAAACTCAACCTCAGCAGCGCTATCAAGGTCAGACAGGTCCCAACTGCAACCAGTAGCAGCAGCGTGCACAGTAGCAACAACAGCAGTACAAGGCACCAACTCAGCGCCAGCAGCAACCCAACAATGTACCAGTGAGAAATAATGCCCCCAATGCTCCGTAGAGGAATGGCGCACCAAAAGTGCCAAATGCAGTTAATGACAACAAGTGCTTCAATTGTGGAGAGCCGGGACATTACTCCAATAGATGCCCCAAGAAGACTAACTCACAGCAGAACTACGTTCGGGGAAAGGTGAACCATGTTACTGCTGAAACAGCTCAGGAGGCACCGGATATGGTGATCGGTACGTTTCTGGTCAACTCAAACTCAGCTACAGTACTTTTTGATTCTGGTGCTTCGCATTCCTTCATAACATATACATTCATAAAGAAGCATGGTATTCTAGTAAGTGTTATGAAGAAACACATGTTAGTAAGCTCACCTGGTGGGGTAATGAAAGCAGAGTGGATATGCTTAGCTACTAGTCTTAGCATAAGGGGGGTAGAATTTCAAGCAAATCTTGTAGTCATAAATTCCACCGGTATCGATGTCATCTTGGGTATGGATTGGCTAAGGTTGTAGAAAGCAGTTATTAATTGTGGTAATAGCTCGGTGAATCTTATCACTTCAACTAGAGAAGAAGTGGTGTTTGTGGCAACTTAGTCTGCTGTAGAAATCTGTTGGGTTAATCAGTTGGAGGGCACAACCTTAGAAGATATAAGGATAGCAAATGAGTACCCGGATGTCTTTCTTGAGGAATTGCCAGGTATACCACCTGACCGAGACATCGAGTTTATAATTGAACTTTTACCTGGAACTGCACCCATAGCTAAGAGACCCTATAGAATGGGAGTGAATGAATTAGCAGAACTTAAGAAACAACTAAGGGAATTGTTAGATAAGGGTTATGTTCAACCTAGTTCATCACCTTGGGGTGCACCAGTACTGTTTGTAGAAAAGAAGGATGGTACACAAAGGATGTGCATAGACTATAGGTCACTTAATGAGGTCACAATTAAGAACAAGTACCCATTACCTAGAATTGATGACCTATTTGACCAATTGAAAGGGGCTTGTGTGTTTTCCAAGATTGATCTTCGATCTGGATACCATCAGTTGAGGATAAGGCGTACTGACATCCCCAAGACCGCCTTTGTGACCCGCTATGGACTGTATGAGTTCACAGTCATGTCTTTTGGTCTGACTAATGCACCTGCCTACTTCATGTATCTGATGAACAAAGTATTCATGGAGTACCTTGATAAGTTTGTCGTCGTGTTCATTGATGACATACTAGTGTATTCTAAGAATGAAGAAGAACATGAAGGACATTTGAGATTGGTGTTGCAAAAGCTTAGAGAACATCAACTTTATGCCAAGTTCAGCAAATGTGAGTTCTGGCTAAAAGAAGTATCTTTCCTTGGTCACATAATATCTAATGGAGGAGTAGCAGTAGATCCCAAGAAGGTTAGAGACGTGTTGAGTTGGAAGCCACCTAAAGATGTTAGTGAGATTCGGAGTTTTCTAGGTATGGCTGGGTATTATAGGAGATTCATCAAGGGATTCTCTAAGTTAGCCAAGCCCATGACTGCGTTGTTAGAGAAGAATGCCAAATTTGTATGGACTAAACAATGCTAGGACAGTTTTGAGGAGTTGAAGAAGAGACTGACTTCTGCTCTAGTGCTCATCTTACCTGATCTCACCAAAAGTTTCTCTATCTATTGTGATGCCTCACGGCAAGGTCTAGGAGGTGTTCTTATGCAAGAAGGCAGAGTTATTGCCTACGCATCTAGACAGCTGAGAAAACATGAGCTAAATTATCTGACTCATGATCTGGAATTGGCAGCTGTGGTGCATGCTCTTAAGATATGGAGGCACTACCTGATTGGTCATAAGTGTGAGATTTATATGGACCATAAGAGTCTAAAGTATATATTCACACAGTCAGATCTGAATCTGAGGCAGCGTAGATGGCTCGAGTTAATCAAGGATTATGATTTGGATATCCACTATCACCTAGAAAAGGCTAATGTTATAGCAGATGCCTTGAGTAGAAGGAGTTATGTGAACATGGCCTATACAACTCAACTATCTGAAGAGTTGTGTGAGGAGTTCAAATACTTGAATTTGGGTATTGTGGCCAACACCATGGAGTTAGAGGTGGAATCCACTCTGGAACAAGAGATTTGTAAAGGACAGTTGGGTGATGAGAGGATCAAGGATATTGCAGAGCATATAGTGATTAGTAAAGCCCCAGGATTCCATATGGATGATCAAGGGATGGTATGGTTCGGTAAAAGGATTTGTGTGCCAGAAGTAAAATCTATTAGGGAGTCTATCTTGAGGGAAGCTCATGACTCAGCCTATTCCATACACCCAGGAAGTACTAAAATGTATCTTGATCCTAAAGAGAGGTACTGGTGGTATGGACTAAAGAGAGACATAGCAGAACATGTGGCTATATGTGACACGTGCCAAAGAGTGAAAGCAGAACATCAGAGGCCAGCAGGTTTACTACAGCCTATGAAGATACCCAAGTGGAAATGGGAAGAAGTTGGAATGTACTTTATAGTTGGATTACCCCATACACAGAGAGGATTTGACTCTATCTGGGTGATTGTTGACCGACTAACAAAAGTGGCCCATTTCATTCCGGTCAAGGTAACTTATTCGAGTGCAAAGTTAGCAGAGTTATATATGGAAAGGATTGTATGTTTACATCGTGTACCAAAGAAGATCGTTTCGGATAGGGGTACACAGTTCACATCACATTTTTGGCAGAAATTGCATGAGTCAATGGATACGAAGTTGAACTTTAGCTCAGCTTACCATCCTCAAATAGATGGACAGACCGAAAGGACAAATCAGATCTTAGAGGATATGCTAAGAGCTTGTGCTCTGCAGTATGGGACAAGTTGGGATAAGAGTTTACCTTATGCCAAATTCTCCTACAATAATAGCTACCAAAAGAGTCTTAAAATTGCACCGTTTGAGGCATTGTATGGTAGGAAGTGCAGAACACCATTGTTTTGGAATCAAATGGGGGAAAGCCAAGTCTTTGGACCAGATGTTTTGCAACTGGCAGAAAAACAAGTGCAAACAATAAGGCAAAACCTAAAGGTTGCATAGTCCCGATAGAAAAGCTATGCGGACACAAGGAGAAGAGATTTGGCATTTGAAATTGGTGATTTTGTCTATCTCAAAGTTTCACCTATGAAAGGAGTAAAGAGATTCCATACCAAGGGAAAGTTGTCACCCAGGTATGTGGGACCATTCAAGATCATCAATAGGAGAGGAGAAGTTGCTTACTAGTTAGAGTTACCAGAGCAGCTCTTAGGTGTTCATGATGTTTTCCATGTGTCACAACTTAAGAAATGTTTGAGAGTACCTGAGGAACAACTACCTTTGGAAGAACTAGATATCTGAGGGGATCTATCATACAAAGAATATCCAGTAAGAATCCTGGAAACAGCGGAGAGAATCACAAGGAGCAAAATAATAAGAATGTGCAAGGTTCAGTGGAACAGACACTCAGTGGATGAGGCAACATGGGAAAGAGAGGAAGATCTGAGAACTGACTATCCCAATCTCTTTGAACCATCCGAATCTCGAGGATGAGATTCATCCTAAGGGGGGTAGGTTTGTAACACCCAAAATTCTACTGTAATTAGCAATTAAATTCTTGCCCTATTTATACATTTTCTAGGTATTTCTAACATAGGCTAAATAATAAATATTGTATAAATAAAATAAACTATAAGTTTAGAAACTTGTTTGTTGCATTCATGCCGAATCATATGGGTTTTGTTTGAGTGTAGGGCTAGATGATTGAAATTTGCATTCAAAACTTATTTGAATTTGACTTAAAAATGAAAATGGAGAAAATAGGATTGGATAAACATTTGATTTAAAAAAAAGAGGAAGTCACCTTCTGGCCCAACCTAGCCAGCTCAGCCTTCTTCTCCCTCCCCCTTTCCCGGCCTGCTTTGCCTAGCACGGCCCACCCGGCGGCTGCCCCGCGCTGACGCGCTGACCCGCACCCTGCGCGGCCCAGTTTGCCACCCGCGCGCGCAGTCAACTCGGCCGGCCTTCACCGCGGAGCCAGCCCACCAGCGTAGCTAGCTCGGCCGCGGCCCGCCTCAGCTTCACCCACAAGCGCCTTGCCCTTCTCTCTCGCTACATGTCTGGACCCACTCGTCAGCCGCGTCATCCACCTTCCTTCCCCGGCGCTCCCCTTCCTTCTTTTGCCCGGCCATGGCGTGGCACCGATGGAAAGCCACCGGCGCCCGTTTGGAAGGTGCCGAGCCCTCCTTGCTTCCCTTCCTTTCTTGCCACAGCCGCCTGCCTATAAAGGCCGAGCCTCCCCTCAGCCCTTCTCCATCTTTGCCCGCTACCGTGAGCTACCGCCGCTGGTGAGAACCCCCCCCCCCTCCCGAGCGCGAACGCCGACGCCAAGGCCACCCGAAGCACCGTCGGACCTCCCCGCGCCCATAGGTACTCCCCATTTTGTGTTTTGGCGTTGTTTTGCCCGGCTACACCCTCACCCGCGCGCCTCTTCTCTCTCTAGCTCGTGGCTGCCGTCGACGACTAGCCTCGGAGCCTTCTCGAACGCCGCATTCCCCTCCAGATGACTCACAGTGAGCCCCTCCGCCTCCCCGTGCCCTCAGATCTTGCTTTGACGCCCTAGGAAGCCGTAGCCCAAGGTCCAGTCGCACTGGCCATGGCGCCGCTGGCCTCTCCTTCTTCCCCGTGAGCCACCGCCCGGTTTTCACCCTGCGTTGTTGGATCTAGCGTGGATGGCCAGGATTAGGTACCGGTTTGGGTTTAAGTGGCCGGTCCACCGTAGACTCGTGGACCCGGCGCACCGTGCCGCGTCAGCGCGCCCACGCCCACGTGGTGCACCGTGCCCAATGAACAGCCGCCGCGTGTCAATGAGTTAGCAGCCCCCGGTCAGTCACCGGGTCAAACCCCAGTCAACCGAGCACGTTTTGCAGAAAAGCCCCCGCTTTTTCTAGTAATCAACCCGCGGTCCAGTCCAGTTCAAACTAATTTTTATTTAGTCCTATTTTTATTCGTTCAAGTCCCTGAAGTTTCCAGAAATAGTATGTCCAATCCAGATTTCATTTAAATTCAGATTTTTAATTATTTTAATTCGCAAATAGGTTAGTTTATTTACAGAATTGCCATTACATCTTATTTCATGCATAACTTTCACGTTTTAAGTCCGATTTGAGTGATTCTTTCGCTCATGTGTTCGTAGAAATGCGTAGAATAGATCTGTAAGCTTTGCAACATATGTTTTCACTATTTGGTGTACTGTTCTAATAGAGTTCTATCTTGTATGCATGTAATGATTGGAATGATGCTTGATTGATGATTGGATCACGATTAGAGGGTGAGCCATTCGAGGTGACTGAGGACCCCCAGTAGGATCAGCAGTACTCCCAGGACGACTTTGAGGAAGGCAAGTGTACCAAAGGCCCCTTGTTACCTATGAACTACTACCACTTACATTCATGCATGAGTTTAATTTGAATTGCCTTTAAGGACTTTACCTAGATGATTCTTTGTACCACATATCCTTGATACCTGGGACTATTGGGTAGGCATTTTGGATAGATGCTGCAGCGCTTAACATGAAGTAATTGTTAAACATATTTAAAGACTATATGCAATGTGATAAAATGGAACTTTTTAGCAACAGATAGGGGGCTGGAGTACGGGGTTGAGTACTCTAGTGCCTCTCCATAAGGACTTAATCCTGAAGCGGCAACCTAGGAGGGACCGTACAACCCTGAGTGGCAAATGGCTCTGACTTTAACCTATTCTAGTTTGTACTAGCTCTCTGTAGCTCTAGTAAGGGGTAAGAGGGTATCTTTCCTTTTTCTGTTAGGGTGTGCACCATGCTACGATGCCCACGTGTGCCATTCCTTTGTAGCTACGATTTGTTAGTGCAACTAGCTAAGGGTTTCATAGTGAAACTCTGCCACACTTCCTAGGAAGAGGTGTAGTGGGTCTCGCGAACCCCAGCATTGGGAATCACGGCTCGGTGGGTAAAGATGTATAATTTCTGCAGAAATAATTAACCTGTTATAACAGCTGTGCTCACGGATACGAGCGATCTAGATCCTTCGAGATTAGTGGTTACTGTGGATGATGGATGGTTGGGAATTGAGACAAAGCTTGATGATACTTTAATACCACTTGGGAATTGGGACTGTTCATTAAAGTAGTAATTTAGGTTGCTAAAAATTGATCAACTAAAATTGCGAACCGCAGTCAAACAGTGTCAAGCCTATTTGAGCCTCATAGATCCCTTTGTCATACTTGCTAAGCATGGTGAGCTTACACTTGCTTTACATCTAATGAAAATCCTGGATGGGTAATAGATAATGGATATGAAGAGTTTCTGGAGGATGTCTAGGACTACTAGGAAGACGTTCACCAGTTGGAGTCCCTATGGTAGTTGGGCTAGTTTTTCCGCTGTGTTTGTAATAATATTGCCTTCGAGCAAACTTTGTATTTAACTTTATGATGAGATATGCGATGTAATAAGTACTTTACTTTGATACTATTGCAATTTGTGATATATGTGTGTGTTTGGACATCCTGGGCGCACATATATGAGTACTTGGTTTTGCTTTGCAAAATTGGGTGCGACAGTGCCCTTGGCCTCACCAGAGTCCTCACCACCGGCGAGCAAGTGTGGGTCAACCGCCGCTCCTCTACTCTACTCCCTCTAGCTGGTGGGGCCATTGACCCCACGAGTCCCACGCGTCAGTGACCCATATTTAGGTTTTGGTGATTTAAATGCAGATTTTGATGTTGTTTTGTAAAATTGATAACTGGAGTTTGGTAGATCCAAATTGGGTGGTTCCAATTTTGTTAGGATCTTGGTGAAGTGTAGTATTTAGGAAAAAATATAACATGAGCACTTGTAGTAAAGTTTCTAGAATAATTAAATTGCAACTTAAAATGTGTTTTTAAATGAATGCAAACTTGTTTAGCTCATATCTAGAGTTTTAGTGCTCCAAAAATTATGAAATTTGTATGGTGAGCTTTTCTCGATGAGCAAAAGCTCTAGTAAACATTTGAGAGTCAGAGCATGTATAGATTTTGAGTTATGAATTTCCCTTTTATAATTAGGTGATCCTTTGATGAATTTTAATAATTAATGTATGAATCCCATGCTCATGGAATTTATTGGAGGATGTCCTAGTTCCTTTAGGATGCTAAAAAAATATAAAATCTATTGTTTGACACTTTCAATATTGTTTCTAATTTGGGCCAAAATCAGCCTTGCTGCCTTGTTATTTTTGTGTAGGATATTTCTATTAGTAACTGTGGGTGAATTTTTTATAGTAGCCTACGTGGAGCATGTAGTATCTACTGTATTTTTTGTAGATTAAATGATGCAGTTTTCATATATGTTTATTATTCCTCTTAAATAATTAAATAAATTAAGAAAGGCATTACAAGAAATGAATTGGTGGTGAACACCTTACTTTCTGGTGTTCTTTTGATATGTGTGATGAGTTAGTATAGTTGGTTTTATCCATTTATATGTTTGCAACATAAGTTAATAATTATTTTCTTGCATTATGTCTTTCTGGATAGTTCTGGGAACTTTCCAAAGTTCACCATGATAATTTGGTTTTTTGGGAATCATGTGAATACCAAAGTTGTAGTTAACGTACTAAACTAGCTTGTGTTTAAATTTGGTGGTATTTGGCCAAGTAGTTTAGGAGATATGGCTGTTCTCATTTTGAGTACAGTTTTGGCTGCTCTCTGTCTTGTGAGGACAGATTTCTGTTGTTCAGTGATTTCTACCTGGTAAAAGTTGGAATCATGCCTTGAGGTATGAAAATGAATTTTAGGAAATTTTATAAGCTTTCTAAATTGTCTTGTTGCATGTCATTTGGATTTGTAAATCTCCAGTTATGGTAAATTTACTATGCTGCTATATATTCCCAATTTTGCTAAAATATGAATGATGGTGTGAATGCTTTGTAGCACTGTTATTGTTGATTGTTTAGGTGCTAGGCTAACTTGAGAAAATGCTTAGTTGCAGGTGCTAGTTCCTTAACTGAAGATGAGCAATTGTATATTAGGTTGTCTAAACTTGGTAAGTTAAAGTGATTTGAATAGAGCTTAAGTTAGAATATGTGTCCTGCAGTAAGCATGTGTAGTCCCTGAGCATCCCTAACTTCATTCATGTGCATCCATGATATTTATCTTGCGCATACATGCAATAGGTGTGCCGGAGGGAGTGACACTTCTGGAGTTCGAGGGAGCGAGCCAGGAAGAGGAGCCCGAGGTTCAGGCAACCGATGAAGCAGCCATAGAGGAGGAGTTGCCCAAGTGCCATGACCACCGCCCATCCTCTTTGCTGAAAGTCAAGCCCCGGAGCATTCTAAGTCTCCCATGCTTTTACAAATATCTTGAGTATCATTTATTGTTGATGATGCATTAAGTATAGGAATTGGTTGGAACCAATTGTTGTATTATATATCTATCCTTGTCTAGATATCACACTTGAATCCTATTTAAGTTTAGGAACGGGTTAAATGCTTAGCCATGCTTAGTGCGGTAGAAGTCGAGTGATTTCCTATCACCTGTGAGCTTTAGGATGAGGTGGGTCATGGTTGGCTATATTTGCTATCATGGAAAAGAACCATGTTAATAATGAATTAAGACCGGGCGGAGTCTTTGTGTAGGGTTGGACATAGTGACTCCATCTGTGTCGTTTAAGGACCGATATGTTGTACGTCCTCATGTCATGTTGAACGTAGCCTAACACTTAGTTGGACGGATAAGTCGTTCCGATCGCGAAGCCTAGTAGTTCGACTCAGGCCGAGAACTGGGGGGGTCGTGCTCATTCTGGAGGAAGTAAGGATGTGCTTGGGGACATTGGCGTGAGTCCAAGGGGTCAGGTGCTTAAAATTCCTGCACTTCCTGGCAGAGTGTCACCCTTGAGGATGCGGCACTGTCCGGACCCGCGACTCTGAAGTTGTACCAAAGGTGACTTGATTGCGACCCTGATGGGGAAAGTAGGGTTTGTGTTAGGAATACCCCTCTAGCTAGATAGGAATCGATTCGAGTCACCATCTCTCTTAGATAGTGAGAACTTGACTGAGCAGCGGCAACGTAGATTCACTTAATTTAGTGATATGGTTAAATGGAGGATGATGATAATGTTGCCACAGTTTATACCTGCTATGGTTAATAATGTTTGCATCTTAATCAAGTGATTGCTTAGTATAGGTGCTTATATAGATGATAGGTTAATGGCTAAAAGTCACTTCTAGCTCAGGTTAAGAGTTGATCATTATTACTTATGCTTTTTCGCAAAAAGAAAGTGTCAGCCAGATCCACTAAATTAAGCTATGCATGATCCTTGGTGTCATTTATTTTTGGTTTCTGATGGGTAAGTCTAGCTGAGTACATTCTCGTACTCAGGGTTTATTCCCTCTTGTTGCAGATGACCTTTTTTATTAGGGCTTCTGTAAGTACTGTCTCCACCTGGCGGGTGATGAAGACTAGATCACAGGCATGATCTCTGTTTATCTTATCCAAATGCTTTTGTGGGATGTGATCGACATGCTGGTACTTGTACTTGAACTCGTGTGTGTGAGTTAAACTATTTGC
This sequence comes from Miscanthus floridulus, assembly GCF_019320115.1. Lineage (NCBI taxonomy): Eukaryota > Viridiplantae > Streptophyta > Magnoliopsida > Poales > Poaceae > Miscanthus > Miscanthus floridulus. The sequence continues at coordinate 156,028,659 of NC_089587.1, forward strand.
TTTCGCTACTTTGCAAGACTTGGTTTGTAATAACTATGACTCCGATGTGTTGTAATCTATCTGTGAATTGTTTGTGAAATGTTGTAACGTGTGATGTGTTATGTTGAATCACTATGATCTTGGTTGTATGCAAGTTGGTTTGAAATCCTTCATGGTTTCAGTTGACTACTGGGTTTATATGGGCTCAAGTGCGAGAATTTGATCATTTCGGCGATTGTTTTTATACTTGTGCTCTTATAAATTGGTTGGTTCTATTACATATATATGCTTTGGTTGTTCTCCAATTATCCTAATGTTTAGCTGTATTGAATATACATCCTAAGGTTTTTGAACTCGGAACTGGAAGTAAAGTATCTACTTCGGTTCTGATGACATATATATACCGGTTGCTGAATGAATGCTCTACGCATTTTGTAACTCAGGGAAAGGTCAATTCCAAATTGGTCATGTACTGGTTTATAGAGTTAGTTTAATATATAGTCTGCATTTCTGCTTGGAGTACTACTATGTACTACTATGAATTACTACTGCATACTACTGAGAATTATTGAGTATTACTGAGAATTACATGTTCAGTAAGAAATTTGATAAGAGTACTACTGAGTATTACTAAGAATTACTGAGTTCATGTATATATAAACTTTATTTCCTAAAAGTATCTAAGATATGCACTGCAATTCTATTTTCACTTACGGATAGTGCTAATTTGATTCAGTTGGAAAATTATCAATATTGTCTGATGATTTGATTCAATTGAAAAATATATCTTGGGATAGTCACTAATAACTGAATGTGTACAGTCACTGATCACTGAATTTTTTGTAGCTACTGAATGCTTCTATCTTGTTGCCCGTAGTCCGTAGATGGATAAAGGGTGGTGGTAGAGGCGTTGGGCTAGGTGATGTCGCCGGCATCGGTGTTGCCATGGCCAGACCCCGCTGCGGTGCATGGCCACATCTATGTGCTACACCATTTTTAGTGTTTGATACCTCGATCGATTGTGCTTCGCTCGTAGAGTGCTAGGGAGGTGATGGTTGAGGGCGAGGAGGTCTGTGCTCGCCAGCGTTAGGCTGGAGGGGCTGCGACCTCTGTTAAGTTCTAGCCAGGGACATTGAAACGTGAATTCAAAACAAGCCAGGAGGGTTAGTGAGAGCGTCAGTGAGAGCAAAATAGTAGAAAGGACTGCGGGTCCATTTGATTGAAAGCTGAGGGCTCTTTTGCATAAATGTCAGTGCGTGCGTAGGTCTTCCCTTCGTGGGCCGAGCTGCGTGGGCCACGTCGTGCGTTGTGTGCACGCGCGCATTGCGCCAGAGTGGGATGAGCCACTTGCGCTTTGGGCCGTGCGGTAGATGTATGTTTTTCAATTTCCAGTGAAGTGTGAATGTTTATTCAATTTAGTTTTGAGCTGAACTTAAAAAAATAATAGTAAATTCTATAGATGTCCAAAAATTGTGAAACAAAATTTGTTAGGTTAACAAAAATGCTATCTATTTGTTAGTGTAGTTAGTTTATAGTTAGCTGTGATAATGATAGGTTCATAAGTTCAATTTAGAAAGCTTATTATTATTTAGCTTAATATTTGTAGGAATTTTTGTGGTAAATTGATGATAGCTTTAGCCATAAAAATTTTATAGTAGGTTCATTAGATTATTATGTACTCACTGTAAATTTTGTAGCCCTAGAGTAGGTTGATAAATAGAGTAGCCAGTACTTCTTGTTTTATCATATATAGAGTAAATCAGTATTAAGAGTAAGGATGCCTTTAGTTGCTAAGATAATATATGTCATGCTTCATAATCGTTAGTGGTAATAGTAGGTAACTTAGCACCTTAGTCGGTAGAACTAGCTTAGTAGCTTGATAGATGTATTTTTATTCTAAGAGTTGTTGCCGTATTACTAAGTGTTGCATCATCATTTCATGCATGTAGATCATGAGTTGGTAGAGTTCATGCCTATGGATGAACAGGACTATGAGGAGATTATTGAGGAGAATGAGGAGGAGGTTCTCATACAAGAGGGAGCCCCAAAGCCGTTCATTGCTGACTTTATTGAACCACTGCCTACCCAAGGCAAGCCCCAGTACATAACCCCTATTTTGAATGATTATTGAATATATATATGATGTGCATTTATGTCACAGGAATTTTATGGAAACTACATGCATAGATATATCTACCTATGAGTCCTACTAGTATAGGTCAAGTAGCTGCTATGCTTAGGAGTTCAGTACCGTGAGTGACCTATCGTTACTCACAATAGGTGATAATTGTGATCACTCATGATAAAATAGTGGAAAGGAAATGGTGACCGGGCAGGGATATGATTTGGGTATTGGCGGGTGTAGGAGGTTGTGCCCTACGACCAATAGGGCATAGCTTGGTTACACTTTTTCCCTAGCACATACTTGGGTATGGGCGCAGGAAAGACTTGTTGCTCTCTTATCGTGGGTTCCGCCTCTTTCCGGACCGACTGATTGGAGGCGGGGATGGTGGAGGTCTAAGCACCGCACTAAGTCCGAGACTTAGGAGCGGGGGCTTGGAGTCCAAGTTTGGATGGGGACCTAGACCCCATGATAGGAGAGTGATGGATTGGCCCTACTTGTGCCTAGGGTATAAGCAGGGCGTGTGTTTTTGGGTACCCAGCTAGGCACATTGATTCACAAATTGCCGCCGTGTCAGTATGATTTGTCTAAACTCTAGCACCATAGTAAGAACTAAAAGATGAAAGGTGAAGGAATGGAACTGTTGCTCAACTCTTGCTTGAAAGAGAACATGTTCTTACATAGAATGGCTAGATAATGAATTAATCATGGCTGCTAATAATAACATAAATGAGGACTCACTATTAGTATTGCTTTCTACAAAAAGGAAACTAGCAAACCATAAAGCTTATCATATTCCTTAGAGTCGGGAAATTATTCCCACTAGTCGGATAAGTCTTGCGAGTACATTGTGTACTCTGGGTTTATTTACCCCTGTTGCAGGTAATGCTTGAGGAGTACCATTGTGTGAAGGATTCTTCTGGTGGGCATAGACGGATCCTTGTTATTTATCGATAGATGTTTATTATCATTCCGCTGTTTAATATTCCGCACTCTGAATTTGGCAATGTAATAATGAATTTCTAAGAACTCTAGATGTATGAAATGTACTAAGTATTGTAACTCGTTCTCATTATTAGATCCTTGGTGAAAAATGTGGACCTTTTGGGCTCTCCCTTGGGGTGTGCCCAATGGAACCCGCCCGCCGTAGCTTGCTTTCGGGGTGCTTAGTGTCTGATGGAAGACGAGCGCCTCCATAAGTGTGTTATCTTGGGTGGTTCTATCACAGTTGGTACTAGAGCCAATAATGAGTTTATGAGTTTCATCACTCTTTTCTAAAACTTAAAATTTGACCAACAAAAGTTTTGCGAAAAGTAGGATGCGATAAAATTACCTAAATAAGTATAAGCCATAGCTATATGGTCTATCTAGAACAACGATGTTGGTTTTATCTAATTAGTTTTCTATAGGTACACTAACTTACATTGCGTAAGAAATTGCTTAGTATACGGAAAGTGAGTGTGTGATGTGCCAAAATTTTGTGAATGCCGCTATATTCCGGCCTGAGTGAACGTAATGTCTGATGCATGCATCATGATAATAGAATCTTGCTTAAATTAAAATTCCCCCGTACACATATAAATTGGATTAGTAAATTGATAGGCTTAACTAAAAGAATGCTTTAATAAATGCCTTATCATTGCTGGTATGGAGGGTTGTTCAAAATGGATGGTTCCTATCTCTTACAGATGAACCTTATGTCTGGTTGTGGGAGCACCAATGCCGAGGCAGGCCACGGTCTTGGCAAAGGCCAAGTTGAAAGTGGCCAAGCCAATGAGCACGACAACGGGGATAGCCATGAGGCTCCACTTCTGGCTCCTCCTCCTTCGCCACCGCTACCTCCGATGACCCATGCGGAGATGATGGCAGAAATGATGGCTGCTCGTCGCGAGTCAGCCCGTGCCATGGAGTTGCTGGCACATGCTATTGGTGGCTTCGCCTGTGGAGGCCATAGGGGCAATGGTGGGAACGGGGGTGGTGCCCATGGTCCTGAGGGACCCTACTCTTATCAGGATTTCTTAAAGACCCTAGATGCGGAGCATTGGCTTTGCATTCTAGAGCAACAGTTTCTGTTGCTCACTATAACGGATGAGCAGAAGGTGTGCTTTGCAGCGCAATAGTTGTTGGGGTCCACAAGTGCATGGTGGGATACCCTCAATGCCATGCAGCAGCTAGATCACCAGGTACCTGTAGGAGTTCACCATAGCCTTCAGAGAGTTTCATATTCCTACTGGTGTTCTCAATAGGAAGCTAACTGAGTTCCTAGACCTACGACAAGGGATTATGTCCATGATGGACTATGTCAATAAGTTCAACCACTTGTCCTAGTATGCTGTAACTCATGTGGATACAGATGAGAAGAAGAGGGACCGCTTCTATCGTTGCCTCTCTTGCAATTTACAGAAGGAGTTATACACTAGGAACTATTAGACCTTTGGGGCGATGATGATTGCTGCTATCACCATGGAGGGTTTGTAGCAGGATTCCCAAACAGAATGGAAGTGCAAGCAGCTAGCTACAAGGTCTTCTAGTCACCCCATGCCTAGAAAGTATAGGTTGTCAGGCAGGTGTCGTATCAATCTTTAGGCGGGCATTCATTTCAATAGCCTCAGCAAACTTTTTAGGCTCCTTCCACTCAGTATCATGCACCCACTCAGTAGGTGCAACCCCAGTAGCCCCATGGACAGCAGGTCCCACCTTGTCTAGGATAGGGAAACAAGTCAAATGTGGTAAGGAAGGCCACTATGACTAGGAGTGTCCACAAAACTAGCCAGCCCAGTCTGCTCAGCCATCGACTAATTCCAAGCTAGTCAAGTGGACAGTGATCAAGAAGAAAGTGCTAGTCAGCCGATCTAGACAGGTTAATTTCACAGAGGCTTAGCAGATATTGGAAAATGAATCGGTGATGGCTGGTATGTTCACCATTGATTTCCATCCAGCTTATGTGTTATTTGATTCTAGTACATCACATTCATTCATGAGCATGGGATTTGCACACCAGCATAATATACCTCTTATGGCTATATCGTTTGCCTATAGAATCAGTACTCTAGGTGCACAGATGTGCGTCAACACTCAGACGGACACAGTGAGCTTAGTATTAGCCACTCATACTTACCGTCTCTAGTTCATGATATTGCCTAGGCAAGGCATTGATGCTATTCTAGGAATGAACTGCTTGCGTGTATATGGGGTAGTTTTGGATTTGAAGCAGATGCTATTCTAGGAATGAACTGGTTGCATGTATATGGGGTAGTTTTGGATTTGAAGCAGAGCATTGTGGAGTTATGGCTTCCTTCTTCTGAGGATAGGATGTCTCTTCTGATACCCTCAAATCTAGCCTTACCTATTGCTGCTCATGCTGAAGCCTCTCCTAATCTTACCTCTATTCCTATGGTATGTGAGTTCCTAGATGTTTTTCCTAAAGATCTACCTTGGTTGCAACCGGACAGAGAGGTGGAGTTCTCCATTGAGCTAGAGCCTGGTACTGCCCCTATCTCCCAATGCCCATACCGCATGGCTCCGAAGGAATTGGCTAAAATGAAGAAGCAGTTGGAAGAGTTATTGGAAAAGGGCTTCATCCATCCTAGCTCTTCACCATGGGGTTGTCTAGCCATTTTTGTGAAGAAGGATGGCACTCTTTAGATGTGTGTGGATTACCACCCTCTTAATGTGGTAACCATTAAGAACAAGTATCCCTTGCCCTGCATAGATACTTTGTTCAATCAACTAGCTAGTGCCAAGGTGTTCTCCAAGATTGATCTCCGTTCAGGCTATCATCAAATCAAGATTAGACCACAAGATATACCAAAGATAGCTTTTTCTACTAGGTATGGGCTGTATGAACACCTAGTCATGTCTTTTGGTTTCACCAACGCTCCTGCATTCCTCATATACCTAATGAACTCAGTCTTCATGCCGGAGTTGGACAAGTTTGTAGTGGTATTCATTGATGATATCCTGATATATTCCAAGAACAAGGAAGAGCATGCCCAACACCTTCAGATAGTACTTGCTCGATTGAGGGAACATAGGCTATATGCTAAATTTAGCAAGTGTGAGTTTTGGTTGGATCGAGTGTAGTTTTTGGGGCATGTTTTGACACCTGACAGTATTTTTGTAGACCCCAGCAAGGTGCAAGATGTGCTAAACTAGAAGTATCCCAAGTCAGTGCACCAGATTCATTAGTTCATTGGTCTAGCTGGATACTATCAGTGTTTCATTCTAGATTTCTCTAAGATAGCTCAGCCAATGACCAAGCTACTCCAAAAAGAAGCCAAGTTTGATTGGAGTCCAGCCTATGAAGAAGCCTTCCAAGCTTTGAAGACATTTCTTACCACTACTCCTGTCTTGGGCCAACCAGATATTGATAGACCTTTTGATGTATATTGTGATGCCTCAAAGATGGGGTTGGGATGTGTGCTTATGCAGGATGGGCGTGTGATAGCTTATGCTTCACGCCAACTGAAAAAGCACGAAGTGAATTACCCCACTCATGATTTAGAGCTGGCTATTGTGGTCCATGCTCTAAAAATTTGGAGGCATTATTTGTTGGACAACAAAGTACACATTTTTATAGATTATAAGAGCCTCAAATACATTTTTACTCAGTCTGAGTTGAATATGAGGCAAAGGAGATGGTTGGAATTGATCAAGGATTATAACTTGTAGGTACATTATCACCCCAGAAAGGCCAATGTGGTAGCTGATGCCTTGAGCTGAAAGTCTTATTAGGTTGAGGAAACACCTTTGTCTCTCAACCATGCTGAGGTGCTGGCTCACATTGCCTTAGTCTCAGAATTACTTAAGCAGATTATTATGGAGCAAAGGCATGATACTTTAGAAATTCCTCACATCAAGAAATTGATTGCCGAAGGGCATGGCCCTCACTTTAGTGTTGATGAGCAAGATGTAGTGAGGTACAAGGATAGGTTGGTGGTTCCATCAAATGAGGAGCTAAGAAGGAAGATTTTGAATGAAGCTCACCATTCCAAGTTGTCTATCCATCCTGGCAGCTACAAGATGTACCATGATTTGCGCCACTTGTATTGGTGGTCCAACATGAAGCAGGACATCACCCAGTATGTCACGGAGTGCAACACTTGTCGGAGAGTTAAGGCTGACCACATGCGTACTCCAAGATATTTGCAGCCCTTGCCCATTCCTGTGTGGAAATGGGAAGATGTTTCCATGGACTTCATTGTGGGTTTACCCCCACACATCCAAGGGCTATAACTCTATTTGGGTCATTATGGATCGCCTTACCAAGTCAGCTCATTTTCTCCTAGTGAATTCCACATATTCTACCAGAAAGGGTAAACCAGGTACTGGAAGATATGCTGAGAGCTTGTGCCATTTCTTTTCCGAAGAATTAGGATGGATGCTTGAACTTAGCTGAGTTTTCCTACAACAATAGCTATCAAAAGAGCATTCGTATGGCACCATTTGAAGCTCTATATGGAAAGAAATGTAGGACACCAACTAACTAGGTTGAAGTAGGAGACCATGGATATTTTGGGCCTGATTTCATCAAAGAGGCTCGAGAGCAGGTGAGCATTATTCAGAGTCACTTGAAGGTAGCTTAGAGCTGACAGAAAGTTTCAAGGACAAGCAAAGGAGGGCTTTGTAGTTTGCAGTTGGGGATTACATGTACCTCAAGGTGTCTCCTATGAGTGGGGTGCATCTGTTTGGTGTCCATGGCAAGCTAGCTCTACGATACATGGGTCCTTACCAAATTTTGAAGCAGTGTGGCCCAGTTGCTTATCATCTCTAGCTTCCCGATATTTTATTGGCGATACATGATGTGTTCCACGTATCTCAGTTGAAGAAATATTTGTGTGTGCCTGATGAAGCTATGGAAATTGGAGGGCTTCCCCTCAAGCTAGACTTGACGTATATTGAGCACCCTGTCAAAATCCTAGACGAAAAGGAAAGAGTGACAAGGAACAATGTGGTGAAGTTCTACAAGGTGCAGTGGCAAAACCACTCAGAGGATGAGGCCACATGGGAACAAGAGAGCTACATATTGAAGCATTACCCCCACCTTCTCTCTAGTTCTGATAGGTAGTTGTTACATTGAAATGTATTTCCTATCTCCTTCCCACACTAGGCACATGAAATCTCGGGTCAATATTTTATTTTTGGGGGTAGATTTGTAACACCCTCAGTGTTACACTATATAATCTTTTGCTAAAACACTACATGTGCATCATGTTTATGTGATAGTGTATGAATTATAGTGTGTCAATCAATTTTTGTGACTCGAAACGTTCATCGGAAACGCAAAATGAATGTTATATTTCATGTTGCATTATATCGCTTAGAGTTCTAAACGAATTTTTATTGAACGAAAATGCTATAGAACGCATAGACGAAACTTTAATAAATTTTGTAGTACAAACTTTTTAGGTGACGATGAAATGCCTGTGATCATGAAAGGAATTCACTAGCTAGCATGGTTGGTAGTATGGAAATCAAAGTTGATGCAAATCCGAGCGAGAACCAAATTTCTTAAGTTAAAAAACGGTGTGACGAGGCTAAGTTTGGGAATTTTTATAGGAGAATCAGGTTCGGTAGTGGTATGGTCTTAGGGCTTATTTTAGTGGCCTAACATGCCATCTTGAGTGTTAAATAGTTGGTTTAGCAATTGAAGCATTGAGATGGGTTTTTGGGATGCTTTAAAAAGCGTGCAAGACATGTTTCTGAAAGGTTGCACATCTGGCCGTGGTCACCGTGACTTGGCTGGCGTCGCCGCAAGAAAACGCGCACCACCGCCTAGGCCACACAACTATTGCCGTGCCCTGGCACACAACTCACATGCTGGGGCCAAGCGAGCCTAGCCACTCTGCTCACCACCACCCTCGCGTCCGCTTGAGACACTATACTCATCATCGCTGTCGCGTCGAGCTGCATCCCTAGTTGCACTGTGCTTCAACCGCCACTCACATGGTCACTACTGCTACTGACCCTTATGGCTCCATGCACGTGGGTTTGCCCCGCTTGCCTTCGCCATCATGTCCGCCCCCGATGCGACGCCATGCTGCTGCCTCCCCAGACCGACTCCAGCCACCTAGGCGCATAGGGTCAAGCCACTGCCGTCTTGCAAGTCAAGCCGCTGTGGTTGCACGTCGTCGTGCCGGTCTCATACTTGCACGTGGAGCCATCACCCATCACGCTGCCATCCTTCCCTATTTAGTAATTGTGCCATGCCACACTCCCCATCACATCACCTTAAATGGTGTCACACCAGTAGGCCAAGCCGCGCCAAGGCCAAACTACAAAGCTAGCCCCATTGTTGTAATTACACACATCTAGAGGTTGATTTGGAGTCTAGCTCCATGCCAAGCTTGCCACTGCTGCTACCATACGACGTCTATCTTCAAATTGAGTTTCCCCCCACCGCCGGTCACCATAGGACCAAGCTAAGCCATCCATCTAATTGGCCTTGCATAGCCCACCTCCTTCCAATTAACCGTGCACCCAACTAGCCCTGTTAGTTAGCCCACGATTAGAGTCATCCCAGCGAGCTTCCATCCTCTAGTGAGGTAATGTGGGGCATTTTCCTCGTGGCAGTTCGCCATGGCCATCGAGGCGGGTGCTCGGCTAGGGCATCGCTCTGTGATCCATTGTTTCAATTTAGCAGTGCTTTTGTGTCATGTTGACTTGGTTGCCTCACCCATGTAGTAGTTTCGCTAGTAGAGCAGCAGGTCGCCGGGGACACCGTCGCCGCGCTTGCCATGAACCGGAGCACTCCTGCACACGTGGTCAACCACCTTGCCGAGCCTCACAACCATGTCTAGCCTGCCCTACACATCTTTGGTGAGGCCCTCTTGCTACTAGGGTAGGTGGTTGAACTGGTTGGGGTCTAGGTTGCCTAGGACATGTTTGCTGCCGCCAGCGAACTGGATTGGATGTCGTTCCTATGGCCAGCTCGATTGGGTTTAGTAGCGGTTCAAATAGGGCTTCTATCTTGTTGCCCATAGTCTATAGATGGATAAAGGGTGGTGGTAGAGGCGTTGGGTTAGGTGATGTCACCGGCGCTGGTGTTGCCACGGCCAGACCCCACCGTGGTGCATGGCCACATCTACATGCTGCACCATTTTTAGTGTTTGATACCTCGATCGATTGTGCTTCACTCGTAGAGTGCTAGGGAGGTGATGGTTGAGTCTGAGGAGGTCCGTGCTCGCCGATGTTAGGCCAGAGGGCCCATGGCCTTTGTTAAGTTCTAGCTAGGGACTTTGAAATGTGAATTCGAAGCAAGCCGGGAGGTTGGTGAGAGCGTTAGTGAGAGAGGGAAATAGTAGAAAGGATTGTGGGTCCATTTGATTGAAAGCCGAGGACTCTTTTGGATAAACATCAGCGCGCACGCGGGTCTTCCCTTCATGGGCCATGCCATGCGTCACGTGTGCATGCGCATTGCGCTAGAGTGGGTCGAGCCACTCGCGCTTTGGGCCGTGCGGTAGATGTAGGTTTTTCAATTTCTAGTGAAGTATGAATGTTTAATCAATTTAGTTTTGAGCTAAATTTTGAAAAATGATAGTAAAATCTATAGATGTCCAAAAATAGTGAAACAAAATTTGTTAGGTTCACAAAAATGCTATCTATCTATTAGTGTAGTTAGTTTACAGTTAGCTATGATAATGATAGGTTCATAAATTCAATTTAGAAATCTTAGTATTATTTAGCTTAATATTTGTAGGAATTTTTATGGCAAATTGATGATAGCTTTAGCCATAAAATTTTTATAGTAGGTTCATTAGATTATTATGTACTCACTATAAATTTTGTAGCCCTAGAGTAGGTTGATAAATAGAGTAGCTAGTACTTCTCATTTTATCATATATAGACTAAATCGGTATTAAGAGTAAGGATGCCTTTAGTTCCTAAGATAATATATGTCATGCTTCATATTTGTTACTGGTAAAAGTAGGTAACTTAGCACCTTAGTTGGTAGAACTAGCTTAGTAGCTTGATAGATGTATTTTTATTTTAAGAGTTGCTGTTGCCGTATTACTAAGTGTTGCATCATCATTTCATGCATGTAGATCACAAGTTCGTAGAGTTCATGCCTGTGGACAAATAGTACTATGAGGAGATTATTGAGGAGTATGAGGAGGAGGTTCTTATATAGGAGGGAGCCCCAGAGCCGTTCATTGCTAACTTTGCTAATCCACCGCCTGCCTAAGGCAAGCCCCGGTGCATAACACCTATTTTGAATGATTATTGAATATATATATGATGTACATTTACATCACAAGCATTTTATGGAAACTATATGCATAGATATATCTACCTATAAGTCCTACTAGTATAGGTCAAGTAGCTGCTATGCTTAGGAGTTCGGTAGCATGACTGACCTGTCGTTACTCACAATAGGTGATAATTATGATCACTCATGATAAAATGGTGGAAAGGAAATGGTGACCAGGTAGGGATATGGTTTGGGTATTAGTGGGTGTAAGAGGTTGTGCCCTGTGGCCAATAGGGCGTAGCTTAGTTACACTTTTTCTCTGTCTATATCGATTAAGGACCGGCCGTTGCATTGGACGCTAGGCAAGTCATAGATTTATTATACTGAGCACATACTTGGGTATGGGCGTAGCGAAGACTTGTTGCTCTCTTGTCGTGGGTTCTGACTCTTTCCAGACCGACTAATTGGAGGCAGGGATGGTGGAGTTCTAAGCACTACACTAAGTCCAAGACTTAGGAGCGGGGGCTTGGAGTCCAAGTTTGGATGGGGACCTAGACCCCATGACAGGAGGGTGATGGGTTGGTCCTGCTTGTGCCTAGGGTACAAGCAGGGTGTGTGTTTTTGGGGTACCCAGCTGGGCACATTGATTAGCGAATCGCCTTTGTGTCGGTATGACTTGTCTAAACTCTAGCACCGTAGTAAGAACTGAAAGATGAAAGGTGAAGAAATGGAACTATTGCTCAACTCTTGCTTGAAAATAGAACAGGTGCTTACATAGAATGGCTAGATAATGAATTAATCATGGCTGCTAATAATAACATAAATAAGGACTCACTATTAGTATTGCTTTCTACAAAAAGGAAACTAGCAAACCATAAAGCTTATGATATTCCTTGGAGTCAGGAAATTATTCCCACTAGTCGGATAAGTCTTGCGAGTACATTGTGTACTCAGGATTTATTTACCCCTATTGCAGGTAATGCTTGAGGAGTACCGTTGTGTGAAGGATTCTTCTGGTGGGCATAGACGGATCATTATTCTTTATCGATAGATATTTATTATCATTCCGCTATTTAATATTCTACACTCTGAATTTGGCAATGTAATAAAGAATTTCTAAGAACTCTGGATGTATGAAATGTACTAAGTATTGTAAGTCGTTCTCATTATTGGATCAATGTGGAACTTTTGGGCTCTCCCTTGGGGTGTGCCCGATGGAACCCGCCTGCTATAGCTTGCTTTTGGGGTGCTTATTGTCTGATGGAAGATGAGCGCCTTCGTAAGTGCATTATCTTAGGTAGGCTGCTTGCAGCCACAGGCTAGAAGGGAAGAAAGGAAAGTTTTTTTCTTTTCTGAATTTTCAAAGCCATTTTCAAAAGCAGTTTTAAATCAATTTGAATTTGGATCAAAACCACACAGTACAAAAGAATAAATGTATTAGCATGTATGAACAACAATGTTGCTACATCCTATGATGAATTTTAATTTAATGAAAAATATTATTTTCCTATGTTTCATGAGCACAAAAATACAGAATTAAATCATTTAAGCTATATTTCAAAAGGAGCAGATTTTAGGGTGTTACATGGTGCCTGCTGCTAGTGGTGTTCTAGTTGTTGGTGCTAGTGAGATCCTCCCAACTCATGTGAACCAGGCGCGGTGGGCCAAGCACCCCACTGGGATGGGTACCCCATGCCCCGATTGAGAGCATCTCAAACATTTTGTTCGGCCTGAGCTTGTATGGCAGCTCGAGCTTATCTTCTTGTCATCCTCCTTGTCACTTGCATTTCACCTACAACCCTATGGTTGTATACTTCTATGGTTTCCAATGGGATGGTTAGGGGTCGACATTACTTAACCAAAATTCCATGTTGGGCAAATGAATTTCATTGACACGACCACAATAAGTCATGATATAAGTATCATCATCTTGATCTATTTTCATCATGTGTGCTTGGAAAAAGTGATCATAATCAAGATAGACTCTATCAGTTGGTATGTAATTGATTAAAGCCCTATCAAGAACACCCATGTTTCTTGCCAGTCTAGTGATTAAGGTGGTGCACTCAACATATTCATCACATTGAAAAGTTCCTAGCCAATAATCCATCATGACAATGACAGGAGAAATACGAGTTTTGCTAAGCATGGCATACATGATTTTCATTTCATCAACTCTAACAGTGTGGAGATCATTCCTAGGAAAAAGTGTCATAGCAAGCCATCAGTGCATAAAGCGCAAAGTGGGATTATGAATTTCACTAGTTCTTGGTTGACTAGAGCTATCTTTGTCACTAATTTCCTTCCAAAAGTCAACTTGATCAAATCCTTCTACGGCTCTATCCAAGTTATGATTGCAATTTTTATCAAAGCCTAGCAAGACACTATATTGTTTCCATGTGTAGGTATATTGCTCAACAAATAATCTAAAAGTGACATGAGTAGCGGTTCTAGTGAGCGTGTATAAAAATTCTATGGTAAGTTGCCTACACCCATCTTCATTTACCCACCAAAAAATTTCCCATCCTACTGCATAAAAAATAACTTGGAATTCGGTGATCATACCTGTGCGATTTAGGAAGTCATGGTCGTAGGTGTGGGTGTGATGAAATGTTTGGTTTTTTAGGATTTGAAAAGCTTGCCTCTTATGATCATCCACCAAGATGATTTGCTCATCACTTGTTAGAATGCGAATTATTGCTTCTTGATCAACTGGTTGTCCTCCACTCCCTTGGCTTGCTTGGTCGATGGACATGGCATTGCTATCTCGGTTGCTTTGGCTTTCCATGGCGGAGTTGCTATCCAACGGGAACAGAATGTGCTTGTTGGCCCTCTTGCTACTTCCAATGCCCAAGGCATTTTTGAATTTCTTCATGATCCTACAAGCAAAGAGCAAGCTAGAGACAAGAGAGGGGTTACGCATTAGTAAAATAAATAAGCTACTCCCTTGTATGATGTGTGGATCACCACAACGATGCTTCTCCTCTCCCTAATAATTTACTTGCTTAGTGACTTAAGCAAATATGCTCATGGTGTGGAGTATGAAGGAGAGGGATAGTGGAACTTTACTCTTGGGAGGTGAGAGTGCTAGTGAATGAGTGAGTGAGCTTCACAAGGACATAAATGAGTGGAGAGTGAAGCAAAGTGCCAAAGGCACCAGGGTAGGGTGATGGTCGCCCCCCTATGGTGGCAATCCTGCCACTTCTTGCTTTTATTCTCTCCTAGATGCTCTCACGTATGTGCTACCAGGTGAATGAGTGTAGGGAAAAGGCCAAGGGGTGAGTGAATGGATTGGAAATGTTGGAGGCAAGGACAAGGTAAGTGGGGAGCAAAGAACAAAGTGGTCATTAGATTTTTGCTTTGGTCTTGTTCTTCACGTGCATGATGAAGTGAATGGAGGTGAAAGGAGCCAAGTGGGGGCAGAGGTGGGGCCAGCTGATGGCCAAGGTTGGCCGGGCAGCCACCTAATCTCCCCTAGAAATGTCTTTTGACTTTTTAAGTGAAGTACTTAACATGTTTTGACAAGAAATGATGATGCTTAGTGAAAAAAGTAGGGATTAGGTGCATACCTTTGCTTAACACACCTTGATTTAGCTCCTCAGATTCCTTTCATGCCAATGTTCTACGGTGGCTTGTTCACAATGATGGAGTCGTCATCTTGTCCATGAATGATGGATATGTCAGGAGGCTTTAATTCCACAAACTAACATTGCTTCGGTCTTGGTTTGAAATGGAATATTTCTTCCTTGCCATTGATGTTGAGATGAATTTCTCTAGCTCCCACATCAATGTGAGCATTTACCATACTCAAAAATGGTCTTCCCAAGATTAGTGGTCTTTTAGTGTTGGCACTAATATCCAACAACACAAAATCTACGGGAATAAAGCAGCTCCTTATCTTGATAGGAATATCCTCCACTATTCCCACTGGATATCAGACTGATTGATCGGCCAGCTACAAACACATTGTGGTTGGGGATAATGAAATATTATTTAATTTATCATACACTACCTTTGGCATGACGCTGATGCTTGCTCCAAGGTTGCAGAGGGCTAGATCAAATTGTTGGGCATCGATGGAGCATGAAATTAAAGGATTTCATAGGTCTTTCTTCTTTTTAGGCAGCTAATTTAATATGGTTGCACTGCACTCCTTGGTCAATTTTACCATTTCTACACTTGGCAGCGGCTTCTTTTTGTTAAGTATATCTTTTAAATATTTGGCATATGTGGGGACCTGCATAGCATCAATTAACGGTATATGTATATATAATTTTTGAATTACCTCAATGAATTTTTTGAATTGTTCATCCTCTGTTGCCTTCCTATTGTGCTCCAGAAATGGCAGCGCCTCAGTGTCATAGAATTCATGAGGGGCAGTCCTTCCCTTTTCTTGGGGCACAACAGGGGCTTCTTCTTCAGCTAGGACTTCAATTACTACTATCTTCTTTGTCGCTTTAGGATATGGTGGATCACGAGTGGTTTTTCCACCTCTCATGGTTATAGCATTAACTTTTTCATTGTGTGAAATTTTTGAAATCAAAACAGCTAATTGATTTTCTAGCTTTTCATTAAAGTTAAGCTGATTTCGTAAAGCTAAAGAAAATTCATCAAGTATAGCATGAATATCTCCTAAGATCCTATCATGATCAAGCAACTTAGCATGTATTTGCTCATTAATTTTGGCTTGACTAAAAACAAGATCTCTAAGAGAAGAATAATCAGATGGATGAGTGGGTAAATTACATTGATTGATTCGCAGATTCCATCTCTAGTAAGGCTAATGTGGAGGTGGTCCGTATCTACCATCATTGAGAAGAGATTTAAGGTCTCTACTAGGGTAGGCATCACTAGTGTGATTCAAGCCCCCACATTCTTCACATGGCAGGCTTACCTGTGGCTGTTTGGCTACAAAATATTCTATAGCGGCATGATCTATTTTCCAATTTGCTATTTCTTCTAACTTATTCAAAAGATATTCCATAGATAAAGAATTAACTTCATAACTATGGGTCATACCTTAGAAATGCTCATTGGTCCATCCTTGGTTTTCCACCATCTTCTCTATTAACTCTTTTGCTTGACCCACCTTCGAGGAGAAGAATGCTCCTCTGGCAACAGCATCAAGGTGTTGACGGGACTCCATTGTGAGCCCATGGTAGAGTTTTGGATGAGCAACCAATCCTCCATTCCGTGATGAGGGCATGCTTAAATGTGCTCTTGGAGTCACTCCCATGCCTCTAGAATGGATTCTCGGGCTTGTTGTTGAAAGTTAGAAATTTTGCTACAAAGAAGTTTGGTTTTACCGACATGGAAGAACTTGACGAGGAAGTCGTTTGAACACTTCTCCCATGTATTCAAGGTTCCTACGCTGGTATAGAACCAATGCTTTGCTTTTTCAAGCAATGAGAATGGAAAAGTCAGAGTTGAATGGTGTCTTGTGAGACTCCTCTAATTGAGATTGTGTTGCAAATCTCTAGAAAATTCTAAAGATGAGCATTGGCATCCTTAGAAGATTTGCCATGAAAAGGATTTGCTTGCACCATGGTTATTAGTGCTGCCTTAAGCACAAAGTCTTCTTTTTCGCTAAGAATATTAGGAATAATCATGAATCACCTTAATAGTTGCACAGGAATTGGTTGATGCAATACTGCTCGAATGAATGGGTTCAATTGGTGGAGGTTCAGAAAAGACCAGTTTAGTTGGAATTTCTAAATGGACTGGATCAATTGGTGGAAGATTTTGATGAATCAGAGGAGGATTTCTCCGAGAAGGGGTGAGACTAGCTCTCGCCCTTCTAACGAGAGCCTCAGGATCATCATGAAAATCTTCTAGGAAATTGAATCCTCACATACTTGACTTTGTTTATTACAAAGCAAGCAAAACATAAACTAGGAAAAATCACTAAAACTACACTAACCAAATATCTAGGCCAATGCCTTCCCCAAAAACTATGCCAAAAATGCTTGTTGATATTTCTTATGACTATTGGACTAATTCTGCAAGCGCACATAATATATCGATGTAGCACTTCACTTGGGAGTATACCACGTACCGTATTTATTTCCAGAGAGAAGGCATAGTATGACTCAAAAAAATGATTAATTAATTTCTAGTGAATTACCTACGCATGAATGTGATGAAGTAAATGAAAGTAAACAAACCTAACTAAAATAATAAAACAAAAGAAACACTACAATGGTCATAGAGTAGGTGAAGATAAATTAAGTACTATCTTAATTGATTCAACCTATCAATTGTCTAGCAAGTTAAGCAATGACTATACTTTGGGGCGTACCTGCCCTAAACTCACCCTAAGGTTGATTAGGCACAAAGCACCATGAGCCCTATGATTTAATAACTAATTCCAACATGGTGGAAAATAGAGGATGGACAGGGTTGTCACCACCTGCCACCTACCACAATCTATCCAGAGAATTAGCCACAACCCAAGGTACCCAATAGTCTAAGCACCACGCTTACACTAAGTGATACTACTCTAACCTTGTGCTAAGATCAGAGCACCAACTAGTGACGAGGATCCCATATATCAAAAACTTACTAACTAAACAAGAAATGATTGAAATATTCACAACACTACTTTACTCTAATGCAAGAAAGTAAATGCTAAAATTATGACAAGTACTAAAGCAAATATATAGAAAGCAAACATAGCTTACAAAGTCTTGGTATTTATTAATGCACACAGAAAAATCCGCAAGTGTACGGATACCGTTTTAGCTTTCACCCAGAAGTATTCCAAGTATCATATCCATAGGGAAACGTGTGACATTAACTACAATCTAACTTTACTAGTAGTAGCAACAAGACTTAAGATAAATAGGAGCGTAGAGAGAACTACTAAGGCTCTCTAGTTCTGACTTCAATAAGCTATGTCTTCTATTGTTCAGTTCTAGGGATATTACTAAGGAAAACATAGGCAGAGTATGTTTCCTATAGTAACTAGGTCCTACTTGGCCTACAAACAGGAGGTGGACTACAAAGGATTCAATGAGGATATAAGAGTCACCCTCATGAGCTACCATCGATCCGGAATATAGGGTACATCCATGAGTAACCAAGTCTAAGCACCACACTTACACTATGAATACTACTTTAACCTATGATCAATAGATTAAAGTACTCAAAAGAGTCACAAACCTAAAGAACAATATAAACACGATGCTTACTTGAATCAAAAGTTGATTACCAGAGATGTCTCAGAAGCAAGCTCAAGTAGAACTTGGATCCACCAATGTACAAGCCATAGAGAGAGCATCGATAGGCCAGCACTTCCTCCAAACTCTTTCCTCACTCTCTATCTCACTATTTCTAGTTACAAGACTAGATCCTATGGAGGACTAATCTTCTCTTGATAGCTGGCTCTGATCCTGATGAGGAGGATATGAATTAGGGTCTTAGGATGGCTTCAAGGAGGGGGTAGGGGCTTCTATATATAGGGGGTAGCATTAATTTTGGACCCTTGGATCAAACCAACTTAAAAGAACGGTGTAGATGTGATCTTCAAGGTGGTGGAGAACCAATATTCGAAGGAGAGACTAACCTATGGGTCCCATAGGATGACCGGCCTAGTGGTGGGGCCTAGCACCCCCATGTTAGCCACTTGACTCAATCTTTGGTGGAGAGTCTTTTGGTGTTTTCTGGAATCTTCTTGAGTTGTTTTTGTCGTGGATAAATGTGATTTACTTTGATGAATTGGTCTACCTTGATGATTTTCTGATTAAATCCTCCTACAAACATAGATTCACCAAAACTCATAAAATTTTTTAGTTTGAACCCCTAGACCTATGTTTGGTGATGGAATTAAGTATATATGCAGGATATATTCATGGTTTATAATTGATGTTAATGACTGTCAACAAGCTCCCCTAAGGTTAACCTTTGCTCATCCCTAAGCAAAGCTAAACTTAGCAATGGATCAAGAGTTGCTACAATGTTTTCACACTTTCAAAAGTACACATGCATTCAAACAAAAATTCTCCTCTAGATTAGAATAAACTGACCTGACTTTCAAACTTACCCATATTACCTTCAACCATGGGGCTTCTTAGCCTTCTCTCAGGCCTTGAGCGATTGAAACACAGAATGATCAAGTCAAGCACTATGTCTCAAGTTCTTTGTTCCACCATTGTTCTAAAGTTTTTCTTATAAGTTTTCAAAATAAAACTTAGAGATTCCATTGTATGACACTCTCAAGTCTCTCAATATATGTGGTATTTATGGATCCTCACCAAGGCAATAAAGATGTTATGCCTTTTCTCTTCCTACCACTAATGCTTATGTGGAGTCATAGGTAGGGAGAAAGTTAGAGCATACTTGCAATGCATATATTGTAAAGTCAAACAATGGATCCAAAGAGAGTTATTCATATAATCAAATCAACATGTACATGTGTGGATGTATGGTGGATATATGGTGGCTAACCTAATTCTACTTTGCTCCTTGAAAACATATCTCTTTTGAAACTTGGAAACATTTGCTAGAGAGCAGGGCTATCTTATTCATCTCTTTTTTTAGGTGGGCATATGAGTACCCATTATTTTAGATATCTCGGACACTATTGTGTCCATTTTTTCAATTCTTTTTTTTTCTATTTTTCGAATAACTTTTGCATAGCCCCATGCCTCTTTCTGCAACAAAAACTTTTGAGAGATAGCAACAAGAACTTGGAGCATTTATTTGGTGGATGGAAAACCTAACAAGCATGTTTTTTGTGTTCACTCCTAGTGTAGGAGTAGTACATATTTGGGTGGTGTGTACATGATCTTGATTTGAAGAGCATGACAATCCTCTCATAAGGGTCAACAAAGCTTGACAAAACTCAATGCAAAAGCAAGCAGCATATATGTGGAAGTTTTTCTAGCCTAAATAATTTGGAGAATCGACGAACTCCTCCACACTTGCTTGAAGTGTCCTTAGAATGTTATCTTCATCATTGGAGCATGATGACACCATGTGACAAAGGGTAGATGACTCGTGATGGTCCTTCCCTTTTGCTTGAAGTTTTCCTTGTTTGGCTAGCCTCACATCTTGAGCTATTCATGAGCTTCTTGTCTCCTAGATTGCATCCTTTCTTTCTCATCATTTGTCATGCCATCTTTTGGGTCTTTGATCTTACCACTTTGTTGGACCTATCAATTTGTTCATCCACTTCCTATGAGTGAGTGCTTTTATTATAGATCTTAATTTATGGCACTTGTCTTCTTCCTCTTAGTTCCATGGAGTTCTTCCATCCATGTTAAATGAGTTGTGTCTTCTTTACGCAAAGTTATTGGAGTTCATCATGTGTCTTGCTTCATCTCTGATTTGAATTCATCTCGTGACTTACCCAAATTGAATTGAGAGTTTCCTGCAGGGGTTAGTCCAACAAAATATCCAGTATCTACTAAAGCACACTCTTGGTCCAAAAAATTAAACTAGACACCATGTCTAATTTAATCTAGCAAAGCATTTTAACCTAAGCACCACACTTAATTTAAAAAGCTTTTGGAAGTAAGATCAACACTCCTAAACAAAGCACCATGCTTAATTTAAAAGATGTATGAACATACTCCAAACCTTAAGCATACTATGGCAAACAAAGGTAGTATGAAAGTATTATAGAGATTTATTCAAATAGAGATGAAAGAGCATGATTGTTATTTAGCTAATTGAACATGGCTTGAAGGTAGAGATAACCAAGATAATTTAGCAACATGGCATGAAATGTTTTTAGAGAAGTCTATCCCCTAGCTTGAATTTTGCAACAAAATCAAGTTTGGATGATAGAACTGTAATGTGTGAATGTGATTCAATGTTGCATGATGATTGGTTGGACATACCTTGCGTCGTCATCCTTCATTCTTTTTGCTTCAAACCTAGAATGGTTAGTGACAAAAATACCCGAAGGAGTATTTTCACAATTATCTCTCTATGCTCATTTCACAAGGGCATTTGAGCAAAAGGTGAAAGCTCATGTTATCTCCCAAAAGTGCTTGTTTTACGATAGAAGCTCATCCTTGGGAAACCTTTGAATTACGCTTTATGTTGGTGAAGTGGTTTCCCCTCCAACAAAAACCTTTATGTACCTATCTCAAGATCTATGCCAACAACACAACAAGATCTACAATATTTATGATAAACAAACACATCTACAACCACCCTTTCAAAGTCTTTATGAATAGGAAGTATGAGGGGATTAAAGATCTCATGTGCGGTAATGTTGGGGAGACCAATTTATTCTAGAGTTTTCTCACATGAGCATGGATTGGATGAGGTGCTCAAGAAGTAGCTTCCATGCTTGTTGATGTCATCTTCCTTTTCGAGCTCCAAGGTTGATTCTTCATGAATGTCCAAAATTTTGCTTGGATTAGTGACTCTCAAGTTGATCTTGTCTAAGACCTCCTCCAAACTCGGATAAGTCATGTTTATTAAGGTGATTGACTTAAGCTCACCCTTTAGATCTAAATTTGGTTTGGGTTCCACCGTTAATGATTCAGCCTTATCCAACCATTATTTACTTGCAACAACGCATGAATCCTCTAGTCGTTGTCGTTACTCTTCTTGGTCATCCTTGGATCCTTCAAGATTCCTATGCTTTGGATGTCTTAGTGAATTTCTAGGATCATCATGAGACTCAAGAGAAAGAGCATAAGAGGGATCATCAAGGTCGTGGATGGGTTCAAAACTTGCATCGGTTGTGGGCATAGAAGGGGAGAAGATAGGATTGGCTTCTATGTAGCTTGGCTCTCCTTCTATGGCATCACATGTCCTTCCATCCTTGGGTTCTTTCTAGATGTTCTCCATAGGAATTTGATTTAGGATGCTTTCTAAGAGATCCCTTCTTGAGAGGATTTCAATTATATTCACTCGAAGGTCTCTTATGTAGCAGAAAGTTTAAGCTTTTCCCAAAATCAACATTAAAAAGATCATCCTTAATTTCAAAAGGGATTTTGGAAGGTTGAGTTTCTTCTTCCCTTGGAGCATTTTGGGGTATTGATGGTTTGGGATTGATAGATAAATCTTGAGATTGGAATGATTATGATTTGGCTATTAAAACTTCCTCTTCTTGATCGGTAGATGATTCCTTCTCATCCTTGGGGAGTTCATCATGAATGCTAGTATAGGGAATGTGTCCAATAATTTTGTCAAGGATAGTCCTTGCCTTACTAGCAGACAAATGAAGGAAAGCTCCTCTAGAGGCCATATCAAGGAAATTCATGGAATCCTTGTTAAGACCAATATAAAAATGTTGAAGAAGTACAGGGTCTTGAATGGAAAGGTCAAGGCCAGTGGTGATGAGGTCATTAAAATGAGCCCATGACGTGCCAAGAGATTCTTGTTCTTTTTGTTTAAAAGATAGAACCTCTTTTCGAAGGTGGACAACTCTAGAGGTGGGAAAGAAAGCTAAACAAAACTTAGAGCATAGTGTTTCCCTACTTCCTATGGTTTGTCTATACCATCGTTTAGCTCTTCCCATCAAATGGAATGGAAACAACTTCCATCTTAAGGTTTTGTCATAGATGCCAGCGATATACAAGCATGTATAGGTCTGTTCAAACACTCGTAGGTGTGAGTTTGGGTTTTCATCGCCTTCAACTAAGAAGGATTGTTCTCGAATTATTTGTATTAAACATGGGCACAGCTCATAGCCGGGTGCTAGGATAGGCTCTATAGATTTTGGTGGCTCTAGGCATGCTCTCGTAGGTTTAGCATATTGATATATAGGTGTGGATTCCAAATCCAAAGTAAAAAGAATTAAAGAATAAAAGATAAAAGATAAAAGAATAAAGATAGAAGGTTAAGCTAGGTTCATAGTTAATGCAGCAACCCTTTCCCTGGTAACGACACTGGAAAGATTATTGGTATTTAGTAATGCACACAGATAAATCTGCAAGCACATAGATACTGCTGCAACTCTCACCCAGAAGTATTCCAAGTATCATATCTACCAGGAAACGTGTGAGATTAACTACAATCTAACTTAACCAGGAGTAGCAACAAGACTTAATATAAACAGGAACATAGAGAGGACTACTAAGGCTTTCTAGTTCTGACTTCGGTAAGCTATGTCTTCTATTGTTTAGTTCTAGGGATATTACTAAGGAAAACACAGGCAGAGTATGTTTTCTATAGTAACTAAGTCCTACTCGGCCTACAAACAGGAGGTGGACTACAAAGGATTCAACAAGGCTATAAGAGTCACCCTCGTGAGTTACCACTGATCCAGAATATAGGGTACATCCATGAGTAACTGAGTCTAAGCACCACGCTTACACTACGAATACTACTTTAACATATGATCAATAGATTAAAGTACTCAAAAGAGTCGCGAACCTGAAGAACAATATAAACATGATGCTTACTTGAATTAGAAGTTGATTACCAGAGATGTCTCATAAGCAAGTTCAAGTAGAACTTGGATCTGCCAATGTACTAGCCATAGAGAGAGCACCGACAAGCCGACACTTCCTCCCAACTCTTCCCTCACTCTCTATCTCCCTATTTCAAGTTACAAGACTAGATCCTATGGAGGACTAATCTTCTCTTAATAGCTAGCTCTAATCCTGATGAGGAGGATATGAATTAGGGTTTCAGGATGGCTTCATGGAGGGGGTAGTGGCTTCTATATATAGGGGGTAGCATCAATTCTGGACCCTCGAATCAAACCAACTTAAAAGAACAGCGTAGA
This sequence comes from Miscanthus floridulus, assembly GCF_019320115.1. Classification (NCBI taxonomy): domain Eukaryota; kingdom Viridiplantae; phylum Streptophyta; class Magnoliopsida; order Poales; family Poaceae; genus Miscanthus; species Miscanthus floridulus. The sequence goes on from NC_089587.1 coordinate 156,052,641, forward strand.
TGTGATCTTCAAGGCGGTGGAGAACCGACATTCGAAGGAGAGACTGACCCATGGGTCCCATAGGTTGGCCAGCCTAGTGGTGGGGCCAGTTGGCCCCCATGTGAGCCACTTGGCTTGATCTTCGATGGAGAGTCTTCTGGTGTCTTCTGGAATATTCTTGAGTTATTTTCGTCGTGGATAAACATGATTTACTTTGATGAATAGTTCCACCTTGACGGTTTTCTAATTAAATCCTGATGCAAACACAGATTCACTAAAACTCATGGAATTTATTTGTTTAAACCCCTAGACCTATGTTTCGTGATGGAATTAAGTATATATGCAGGATATATTGATGGTTCATAATTGATGTTAATGATAGTCAATACAGAGAGGCTCCAGAAGACTTCTCTAAGCTCCTAGCTCTTCACTTCTTCACTCTCACTCTCACTACTAACCTAAACTTTGGAGTAGAGAGAATGATTCTACTTGGGACACTTTACAACTATGGAGAACACCTCTATTTATAGCACTAAGGAGCTAAGGGGGTATTAGTAGGTAGTGGAGAGGTGGTGGAGGTGCCTTGGGCATCAGGTGGCGTGGTGAGGGCCTATCAAGTAGTCCCATGTTCCTAGAAAGTCTTGTTATTAAGGAGGTGCACTCAACATATTCATCACGTTGAAAAGTTCCTAACCAATAGTCTATCATGCAAATGACAGGGGAGATACGAGTTTTATTAAGCAATGCATACATGATTTTCATATCATCTATTCTAACGGTATGTAGATCATTTCTAGGAAAAAGTGTCATGGCAATCCATCGATGCATAAAGCGCAAAGTTAGATTATGAATTTCACCAATTCTTGGAAGACTAGAATCATTTTGTTCACTAATTTCCTTCCAAAAATCAGCTTTGCCAAATCCTTCTATAGCTCTATCCAAATTATGGTTGCATTTTTTATCAAAGCCTAGCAAGACACTAAATTGTTTCCATGTGTATGTATGTTACTCACTGAACGAATAATCTAAAAGTAACATGAGTAGCAGTTCTAGTGAGCGTTCATAAAAATTCTATGGTAAGTCGCCTACACCGTTATTAATTTATATGCCAAAACTTTTCCCATCCTATGGCATGAAAAATAACTTGGAATTCAGTGATCATACCTATGCAATTTAGGAAGTTGTGGTCATATGCGCAGGTGTGCTGAAATGTTCAGTCTTTTAGGATTTGAAAAGCTTGCCTTTCATGTTCATCCAACAAGATGATTTGTTCATCACTTGTTAGAATGCGAATTGTTGCTTCTTGATCAACTTGTTGACCTCCACTCCCTTGGCTCACTTGGTTGATGGACATGGCATTGCTTCCCGGTTGCTTTAGCTTCCCAATGCGGAGTGGCTATCCGGTGGGAATCGGATATGCTTGTTGACACACTTTCTACTTCCTATGCCAAAAGTACTCTTGATTTTCTTCATGATCCCTACAAACTAATGACAAGCTAAAGACAAGAGAGGGGTTAAGGATTAATGAAGCAAATTACACCCTTGTAGGATGTGTGAATCACCACCACAATGCCTCTCCACTCGCTAATAATTTATTTGCTTAGTGACTTAAGCAAATGTGCTCTCGGAGTGGAGTTCGAAGGAGAGGGAGAGTGAGACTTCAGCTCAAAGTGATGGAAATGCTGGTGGAGTGAGTGAGTGAGCTTCATAAGGAGATAAATGAGTGCAGGAGAGAGCAAAGTGCCAAGGACACCCCACTAGGGCGTCGATCGGTGGCCTAGGATGGCCATCCTGCTATCTTTTGGCTTGGTGCTCTCCTAGATGCTCTCACATTTGTGCTCCCAGGTGAAATTATGATAGCAAAATGCCAGAAGGTGATTGAATGGATTGGAAATGTTGGAGACAAGGACAAGGTGAGTGGAGAGCAAAGAACAAAATAGAAATTAGATTTTTAGCTTTTGCTTTGCTCTTCACGTGCCTTGTAGGAGTGAATGGAGGTGATAGAAGCAGAGGGGGAGCAGGTGTGGGTCCAGCCAATGCCCAAGGGGGTCAGGTGACCCACCTAATTGCCTCTACTAATCATTTTTTACTTTTTAAGCAAGGTACTAAGCATATTTTGTCTAGAAATGATGATGCTTAAAGAAAATACATAGGGATTAAGTGCATACCTTTGCTTAACTCACCTCGAGTTACCTCATTGGATTCCTTTCATTTAGATGCTCTATAGTGGCTTGCTCCCGAGAATGATGGAGTCCTTGCCTCGTTCATGCATGGTGGATATGTCGGGAGGCTTTAATTCCACCGATGAACACTACTCTGGTCTTGGCTTGAAGTGCGATATTTCTTCCTTGCCATTAATGTTGAGATGGATTTCTCTTGCTCCAACATCAATGTGGGCATTTGTCGTACTAAAAAATGGTCTTCCCATGTAGCACCTGATTTTAAGAACAAAACTAGATACACACCATATGTGAGCCCAGGAAGTCAAATCTCATATATAGCTACAAATAAGGGTAATATCAATAGACAATGCTCAATATATAATGTACTTAGTATAGAGAGTATAGAGAATATAACCTTAGACAGCAAACAGCTGAAACACAACTTCAATCTTTGGGTGAAGACTCTAATTCTATAGGGACAACTAACTAGTTGATCGCAAGCCTAATTCCTCCAAACTCTAGCAATTTGGTACCCATATGGGATTTTTATCCAAATAATTGAAAAATAAATAAGCATGAGTACATGTCGTACTCAACAAATATAACATGGGGTTCATGAGGCTCAAAAGGCTGACACTGGTTAACTACGATTAGCTTTCAATGAGTCATGATTTTAGCAATTGGGTGGCAACAAGTTTATTCACAAGCCCATATAAACACATGATCAGGTAAACATGAATAATGAATAGCATAAACAATTAACCATTAATGAGCATCTTTATCATCAGTATCATCAGTGTTCAACATCTATTCCGTAAATGTTCCAAGGCCGCTCATGACCGTGAGCACGGCTGATATACCAGTTTTACACTCTACAGAGGTTGTACACTTTCACTGTGAGTCATGATTTACCCTTTTGCCTGAGGTCGCGAGCCTCTTAACCCACTACCAAGGAAGGTCGGCAGGGTTCACTATGAAGCCTTTCAAAGGTTTGTCTAATAAGTTAGGGCTGCTAGAGCACTCAGCAAACAGATATAGGAACCCCCCCTATTGAATGGCACAATTCCATCATGGCTATACACATAAGAGTAGAGGATGTCCTATACTTGATTCGGCAAGCCATTCTTATGCCAATAAAGGTAACCTCTAACAAGCTAGAAAAGGTCCTCATACTGAGCTAAAGCCAGAGCGATAAAGCCCTCATAGTTGTACTATAAGTCCTAGATGATCATTTATAGATAAGTCCTTAGAGAGAGGAATCTAGAGCACCATAACAATAGCCCAATGCTCTAGCCCCCTTGTTCCATGTTGCTAAAGAGCAACTTTTAGTGTTTATTGCATATACCATTAGTCTAGTTACAAGATCATGGCTTTAGTTGAGCACTAGCATCATACTACCCAATGCAATACCACATAGGTAACAAGGAATCCAAGATATCAAATAGCTAGGAAAATTACTACGGTTGACAAGGTAGACACATGCAGCATGAATTAAATGATTGAAGGTGCATAGTACAACAAGGAAGATCACATGCTATACTTGCCTTATAATTCTGATCCTTCTTCAAGTCCAAAACCTCAAAGGAACTCCTTCTTGATCAACACGTAAAGCTTACCGACTGGACATGATCATAAAGCACCACACAAGCATCCATGCAATCATACATGAAGCAAACAATAGATCTAAATTAGAATAGTACACCAATGAAAAAGAATTTGAAATCAAATCTATGCGTTGCTACGATCACACAGACGCGAAGAGCACGCTAATCGAAGCTATGGTGAAAAAGATACATCTACCGATAGATTTGCTTTATACATGGAAAAGAAAACTATAGCCTTCATTTATTTTAACTATATAAATTCATATATATAAGATATTTTATAAATAATATAAATTGAATTAAGTCAAATTTAGATTTGAATTATAAAACTAAAGTAAAACAATTCATATTTTATTTATAAAATCTAGTTGCATAATTATTATTCAAATCAGAGTTTAAACCATGAAATTCTAGAAATAGTGACAAGATAAACATTGTTACTACCGCGTAGATCTCGTTGCAATGAATCTAGCGCAACTTGAACAAGTCAAATCAAAGCTAAAACATAGAAGATATGATTTAAACAAGATTTTCTTTTATAAAATAATAGATTAAATCTAACCATGAATTTTAAAAGTTAAAAACATACTTAACAGTAGTTGAACATGTAGACAATGTAAATATGAACCTAATGCAATTTGAACGGGTCAAATCGGAGTTAAAATGACAAAGTTATAGCCTAAATAAATCTAGTGGCAAAACTGTAAATAACTGAAAACGTATTTTTGAAGTCAACCGAACAAAATACGCTTTTAAAAGAAGAAGGCATAATCTATGAAATATGCAATGGGTCACGGGTTCGATAATACAAAAGCGCAGGGGCTCTTTAGCAAAAATACAGGGACGGCGGGGTATATACTTACAAACTTGGAGGACTCTTTAGCAAATGTGCCAAGCCGAAAGGGTAACTTCTAATCTGAGCCATTGAGCGTGGATTGGGCAGCTGAGATTAGATGGGACAAAGAGAATGAAGGTGCATTCGGCCAAAATAGGACTCCAGATGGCAGTGGCCATTAACGGTGGCAAGGAGCTCGCCGACGTGCACGGGAAAGCGCCTACGACCCATGTTACGACATGGGGAAGGCACCGGGAGAGAGAGCATAGTACGACGAACTCACCTAGGATTTATCGTTGACGATGAGGCACAGAAGAGGCATGGGACACGGCAGAGCAGATGGCGACGGCGGCGAGACTTGAGGCGAGGCGATAGCTTGTGATAAGGGTTGGGAACGGGGCGGCGCGAGCTTGGCTACTATTTAATGGGGCGGGTGGCATGGAGAACATGGCAAACGGTGAGGATGGGGTGGCGACGGACTCTCAGCGGTGTGGTTTGCTCAGAAGAGTTGGAGCAGGGCACAACACGAGGTAGGAGACGTGGTTGACGTGTGGGCCCATGGTGGCAGCGACTGCACACAAGGCAAGAGGAGGTGTGGTGCAGCGTGGCCTGCTTGCTAGTGTGGCTTAGGCTAGAGTTGGGCCAAAGGTGAGGTGGGCCGCTGCTCGGCACTGGGCAGTGCAAGAGATAGGAAAAAGAGGCGGCCCGCGTAGGATAGAGAGGGAGAGGAGAGAGTTTTTTCTATTTTATTTTCAAAATCAAATTCAATTATGAACCAAACGCAAATCCAAATATAGTTTCAAACATACTTTACAATGCAAATAGAAATGAGCAATTTTGGTAGACTTTCAAAATAAATTTTACAACTTTTTAAATTCTTCTATTTCAGAGCCATTTTCAAACTCATTCCCAAAAGCAATTTAAACCATTTTAAATTTTAATCCAAACCACTCAACCAAATAAATCAAATGCACCGGCATGTATGCACATCCATGTTGCTACTCCTTATGATGAATTTTAATATAATAAAAAAAATTTCCCTATATTTCATGAGCACAAAAATTCCAAATTAAATGTTTTTAGCTCTATTTCCAAAAATTCAAATTTTAGGGTGTTACATCCCAAGATTAGTGGTGTTTTTGTGTCAGCACTTATGTCCAACACCACAAAATCAATGGGAACAAAACAGCTCCTTATCTTGATAGGAATATCTTCCGCTATTCCCTCCAGATATTGAACTGATTGGTCGACAAGCTGCAAACACATTATGGTTGGGGATAATGACTTATGATAATGAATTATGATTATGTTTGTCATATACTACCTTTGGCATGACACTGACGCTTGCTCCAAGATCGCAGAGGGTTTGATCAAATTTTTGGGCATCGGTTGAGCACAAAATTGTAGGATTCCCTGGGTCCTTCTTTTCAGGCAGCTGATTGAGTATAGCTGTGCTACACTCCTTGGTTAATTTCACCACCTCTACACTTGGCAACAGCTTCTTTTTGTTGAATATATCTTTTAAATACTTGGCATATGTAGGGACTGTTGATGGTCACTAACACCCATTTTGACCATCAACATTTCACCCAAAAGCATGATAAAGTTAGGTAAATCATCATCAAATGAGTTGAATTTTGTTTATAATTCACCTAGTTCCACTTGTACTTGTAGAATTATTTGTATGTCAAAATTTTAGCCAAAATGGTGTAAAATATGCACAAAGGAGGAAAGTGGACGTGGTAGGGGGTCTTGGGCCCACTTGGCCACGTCGGCTGGTGCCACATAGGCACCGTCCGGTGCCCCACATGCCCCTGCCACGTTACTGATCCATGGGACAGGTCCTCCAAGGCTTCTCCACCATCGATCTTAAGTCAGTTTGCTTCAAGGGCCAGGATGGAGCTGCCTTGGATGCATGGGTCCACCATCATACACTTGTGAGCCTCCAACCGACCTTGGAACCGCCTTACCAACAAAATCTTAGCACGTGATGTCTTCACAACCGCCATTGAGGAGCAACCAAGATGCTCTGATCAAGAGGCGATGCATCCTAGGGCTGACCGATGCCCCTTGGCATCGCTCGGCACTCAAGGCACCCCACCGCCTTAGTTGCTGCCTACAAATAGCCCCACCGCATATCCACACTATAAAAGGAGGTATGGTGCTCGGTGGAGAAGTGCCCCATTCATTTCCAAGCTCTCCAAGCTTCTCCAAGCTCTCTACCTTAGCATAGCTCTAGAGTGGTAGTTTAGTAGTGGAAGTAGAGCAAGAGCGAAGCTTCCTTGGAGTCCAAAAGAGTCTCCTAGGTCTAGTATAGCTCCTTTGTAATTCTTTCATTTAGCATTTACTTTATTCAGTACTTTATTTTCAATACTTTATTTAGTATCATTGTTTTTGCTTAGTTCAAGTATTTGTTCATTATTGTTCATCATTAGTGAGATTAGATGCTTGCTCTCGGCATTACTATCATAGGTTATCTTTTGTTTAGTAGTCTTTCATTAGTACCGGTTCCACCATCTGGTTAGGTTACTTTGATCCCATTTCATCAGAGCTCAGATCAAAGTAGTAAGTTTATAGATTAAGCAAGGTGCTTAGGCTATAGATTACCTATGGATACGGCTAGGCCTCTGGATAGATTGTGGTAGTTGGCAAGTGGTGACAGCCTTGTCCATTCTCTATATTCCACCACGTTAGGTCTAGTCATAAAATCATAGGGCTCATGGTAGACCTTGTCTATTTAACTCTCCTAGTTGGTAGGTGGGCTATGCCCCTAAGTACTAGCGCATTTCTCCTAGTCACTGGTTTACCCTATGTTACTTAAGATAAATTGCTCGCTCTCCCACCTAGCTATCCTATCTCTAGTTTAGCTTATTTATTAGTTTACTTAGTAGTTCACACACAACCACTATTATCATTCAACCACATAGAATGAGATCAAGCTTTCATTTAGCAATCCTAACGATCATATATAAACTAGCCTCCCATCTCCTTTGGGAAAATATAAATTCGACACTCGGTACTCACCGAGCGAAGTGCTATGCGATAGTTCTATGCGCTTGTGGAATCCCTGCACTAGTCATTAAGAAGTATCAAAAGGGGCCTACATAGCATAAACTAACGGTATATGTATATATAATTTTTGAATTACCTCGATGAATTTCTTGAATTGTTCATCTTCGTTGCCTTTTTTATGCGTTACGGAAATGGCAACACCTCAGTGTCTAGAATTCATGAGGGGTGGTCCTTTGTTTTTCTTGAGGCACAATGGGGGGCTTCTTCTTTAGCTAGGACTTTGATTACTACTTTTTTCTTTATGGCCTCAGGATAAGGTGGATCATTATTAACGGTCACTAACACCTGTTTTGACCATCAACATTCCACCCAAAAGCATGGTAAAGTGAGATAAATCATCATCACATGTGAAGAATTATGTTTAAATTTCACCTAGTTCCACTTGTGCTTGTAGAATTATTTGTATGCAGGAAATATGGCAAATCTTGGCAAAAATGGTGACAAACATGGACCAAGGAAGCAAGTGGACATTGCAGGGCCACCTAGGCCCATAGGCCAGCATCGCCTGATGCCACCTAGGTCTCGCCTAGCCCACTTGGTGCCAACTTGGCATGTTGCCACTTCCCCGATCCATGGGAGCTCTTCCACAACCAATAGGAAGCGTTGATTTAAGTCGGTTTCAATCAGTAGTCATGATGGAGAGGCCATGGATCCATGGGCCCATTATCATAGACTTGGAGCATCACCAATTGACCTACCGGCCAAGTTTCACCATGTGCTGTCTTCACAACCACCTTGGAGGAGCAACCAGTGCCCTTGGATGCAAAGGTGGTGCATGCAAGGGCCAGGCGGCGCCACCTAGCCACCGCCCGGTGCCCCCCTATGGCCACCGACCTCCCTACTGCCTACAAGTACCCCTCTCCTCACTCTACACTATAAATAGTGGGTGTGGAGCTTAGTGGAAGGATGCCCCATTCATTTCCATGTTCTCCAAGCTTCTCTTAGCTTTCTAGCTTAGCATTAGCTATAGATTAGTAGTCTAGTAGTGGAGTAGAGCAAGAACGGAGCTTCTTAGAGTCTGAATGAGTCATCTAGGCATGGTATAGCTCCTTTGTAATTCTTTCATTTCTGCATTACTTTATTTAGTATTTATTTCAGTACTTTATTCAAGTATTGCTTGCTTTACTCTATGTACTTAGTCATTAGTGTTCGTCATTAGTGAGCTTAGGTGCTTATTGTTTGCCATTAGTAGCATAGGTTGTCTTATCAATAGTAGTCTTTCGTTAGTATCGGTTCTGCCATCTAGTTAGGGTGCTTTGATCTCATTTCATCGGAGCTTGGATCAAAGTAGTAAGTTTATACATTAAGTGTGGTGCTTAGGCTATAGATTACCTATGGACACGGCTAGGCCTCTGGATAGATTGTGGTCGGTGGCAAGTGGTGATAGCCTTGTTTATCCTCTGTATTCCAACACGATAGGTCTAGTTTTTAAATTATAGGGCTTGAGGCAGACCTTGTCTATTTAACTCTCCTAGTTGGTAGGTAGGTTGTGCATCGAAGTACTATGACATTTCTCCTAGTTATTTGTGTACCCTTAGTTACTAGAAAGATATACCGCTCGCTCTCCCACCTAGCTATCTCTCGTTAGCTTGTATTTAGTAGTTAGTTTAGGTAGTTCACACCCATCCTTCACTATTGTTCACATATCTAAGATCAACTTAAGACCTACCTTTAACAAATCCTAGTGCTATATAAATTCTAGCCTTCTACCTTTCTATGGGGAAAAAATATAAATTCGACACTCGGTACTCACCAAGCGAAGTGCTACACGATAGTTCTATGCGCTTGCGGAATCCCCCAATAGATGTTAAGAAGTATCAACAAGCATTTATGGCGCTGTTGCCGAGGGAGGCAACTGGCATCAAATTTATAAGGCTGAATTTGTTAGCTAGGTTGTTTTTAGTTATCCTAAGTAGTTTATCCTTTTTTCCTCATATCCTATCACTACCCTACACGATTATGGGCGATAAGTCCATTCATGATTTTTCTGCACCCTCAGCTACTAATGTCACCATCGGACCCAATGTTATCAATGGGGATGCTAACTTTGAGCTTAAGCCAACGTTATTTACGATGGTTTAAGCTAGTCCATTCTATGGGAAAGCCCACGAGGATGCAAATGCTCACCTCCAACATTTCTTGGAGTGAGCCATGAGGCTATTAAGGCTAGCACATTCACCATTAAGGCAGTGAGCCATGAGGCTATACATCTTCGCCTTTTCCCCTTCTCTTTGTTAGGAAAGGCTAAGCAATGGTTTTACTCTAACCATAACACTGTAGATACCTAGGATAAGTGTTCCAACGCTTTTGTAGTTAAGTTTTTTCCCATGGGGAAGACTAATGCTCTGTGCAATAAGATCTCTAGTTTTCAATAACTAATAGATGAATCGATTCACAAAGCCTGGGAATGAATGCAAGAGTACGTCTCTGCATGCCCACACCATGGCATAGAAGACTGGCTTTTGATCCAGAACTTCTACCATGGATTAGTGCCATTAGATAGGAGCCATTTAGATGTTGCTGCTGGTGGTGCATTCTTTTTGCTAAGTTATGCATATGCAAAGACACTGATCGAGAAGATGGTCTCCAACCAAGGATGGAGCGATGATCGACTCCAACCCTGTAAATGAGGTATGCATTCAATTAAAAAAATTGACATGCTTGCAGCTAAGATGGATCTACTCACGAAGAGAGTGGAACATTATGAGAAGGTGAGTGCCCAAGAGACACTCAAAGCCATGGATTCCCACATGACTTGTGAAGTCTATAGAGACGTTTGATATTCGGGCAATTTCTGTCCCAAAACCCAAGAGGACCTCAACTTTGTCAACACCGACAACGGGTTCCGTCCACAACATCAAGGCTGAAATCAGCGCTCCAACAACCAGGGAGGTAACAATTATTACTCTTCTTCTCGTTTGAATAATCAAGGTAATAATAGTTATGCTTTCTTGAAAGATCTTGTTTATAGCAATGGTAGAATGACTGACAGTATAAATAAAAAGTTGCATGCTCATGACAAGATGTCGAAAAACATAAATGCTAAATTGGATGAATTTTCTTCAATCTTAAAGAATCAACTTAGTTTTAATAAGATGATAGAAACCCAATTAGCTTAAATTGCTGCTGCTATGCCATCCTATGAAAAATATAGAATTCCTAGCAAACCTAAGGGGAACAATGGAGACAACCAACCTTGTTACTACAAAGTATGGCTATGCTTTAAATTTTTGGGGTTCCTACTTATTAGATTCCCCATTTACCATTAAGAAAGGTGATCCCGATACCCCCGTGATTACTTGCTCCATTAGAACTCATACCTTCCATAATGCTCTATGTGATTTAGGATCTAGTGTTAACATAATGTCAAAAGCAACATATGACAAATTGTTCTACACTACCTTAGCGCCAACCTCAGTTTACGTGCAATTAGCTAATCAATCTACCCGTTATCTTGAGGGAGTAGCCACTGATTTATTAGTTAAAGTTGGGAGTGCCTATATTGCTATAGATTTTTTTATCTTAGACATGGGTAACACCGAGGATACACCTTTAATCCTTGGTAGTCTTTTCCTTAATACTGCAAATGCTTGCATATATGTGGCTTTTGGGCAAATCCAATTCCACTTTGCTGGAAGAAAAGAAATATTTGCTTTTGCCTCTAGACAACCCCTCTTTTATGAGAAACAGGAAAAGAAGAAGCATCCAAAGAGAATCAAGATGAAGAAACCAAAGCCAATTGAAGAGCTGGAGAAACTTGTCAAGATGAAGAAGAATAGAAAGAGATGGCATACAAAGAAAGATCCATCCTCAAACTTGTCATCCCCTGAACATGACAAGGCCTCCAAGGTGGAACAAGAGGGAACACCCCCACCCAAGGACGAATGACCTTGAGCCTAACAAAAAGGTAAGTTTTCTATTCCTTGTATTTATTTACCGCATTTCGTTAGTTGCATTTCATTTCCAATAAATTTGCTTTACATTGCATGATAGGTTAGTTGCATTTAGCTACTCTATGTTAATAAATAAAGTTCTATAGTAGCTAATGCCTGATAGGATAGATATGCATTTAAAGCAACATATATAAAGATATTTAATAATAATGAATAAAATTCAGTAGCATCCCTACTGAATAAGTTATCTAGTAATTATAGGTTTCGCTAGTTATTTATGCATTCTAGTAGTATTAGTTAGTCAATAAAGAAAAGAATCAAAAGAGCTGCTAGAAGACATTCCAACCTATGCAAAAGGCAAGCTTGGGGGAGGCGTCTCTCCCTGCTCGGGTATGAAAATCTTAAACCCTCTCTTTATTTAGTTTGCTTTATATTTCAATATTCATGATCATAGAATGTAGGGAGGAGTGCCTTTAAATTGTTTTGAGAGAAACTCTGCTCTAATAAAATGATGATAAATTATTTGCAGATGATGAATAGTTGCTTTGTGATACTTTGCAAAAGCTTGTGATACAGCCTTATACTTCTTAAGTTTTGAGCATGATAAACTTAGAGTTCATCTTAAGTTGAATGCTTTCATGGGTTGCAAATGCTAGAACCAAGAATAGGCTTTTGTGAGATATGTTGTATGCCATAATTAGAGTTAATCTTTGAACCTATCTAAGGAATGGTAAAGACAACCTAGAGTTTTGTTTTGCAAAATGCTAAACTCTCTTGCTAGATGTTCCTCAATGGTGATAAATTCCTACCAGAGCCAAATAAATATCCACTCATACATGATAAAGCCACCATAAAAGCTGCTTGTTTGTTTTGAGCTTTTTCAAGCCTTGTTGATATGAGTAGAGAAACTTTTTATGCTTTTTGATCAAGATTACGTACACCCACATATTTATGCTATTCCTACACTAGGGATACACATCCACATATGCATTCCATTTATTATTCCTCTATGAGAATCAAAGTTACCTCTCTATGCTATATTACATCAAAAGAGAGGCATGGGCCATAGAAAAAAATGAGAGAGAATAAAAGAGCAAAAAGCTCTAGTGTTCAAAAAAAGAGTGAGAAAAAGAAAGTAGCCATGACCTCTCAAAAAGAAGCTAGAGAAGGGAAACTTCTCAAAGGAGTACCACTTCCACCAAATATACCATACACATGCACATCTTCATCAATTTGTATGACTTGTTGCTCCTTGTGATCCAAGTGTTTGACTTAGCAATAGATTCAATTCAAGTAAGCCATGTTTTTACCCCTACCTTGAGCTCCACTAAGCTTTAGGATAGAAATTAAAGCTAAAATTCATGGCCTTGGTGAGGATTTCAAACACCATTGAGTGACTTGAGTGTACCATTGAGGAACTTAGGCAAGTTTTCTTTTCAAATCATGTGAAAACCTCTAGGAAGTTTGAGCTAAACCAAAGTAGGCAAAAAGTATCTATCTAGCTATACATTCTTGCAACTGCTTGTATCAAGGTGAAGGCCATAAGCTCCACATTGCTAAGACTGATGGTAAAATTTCTAAGTGCTAACATGTTCAACTGAAGAGATAGTATTTGTTTGTATACAAGTCTTTGTAGGGCATTATATAGTAGCAACTCCTGATCCAACAACCTATTCCATGCTAAACCTGCATCTTTGCTGAGGACAGCAAAGCGGTAGCTTCGAGACCTTGTTGACGGTCACTAACACCTATTTTAACCATCAATATTACACCCAAAAGCATGGTAAAGTGAGGTAAATCATCATCACATGTGAAGAATTATGTTTAAATTTCACCTAGTTCCACTTGTGCTTGCAGAATTATTTGTATGCAGGAAATATGGCAAATTTTTGCCAAAATGGTGACAAACATGGACCAAAGAAACAAGTGGACATGGTAGGGCCACCTGGGCCATAGGCTAGCACCACCTGGCGCCACCTAGGCGCCGCCTAGCCCCGCCTGGTGCCAACTTGGCACATTGCCACGTTATCGATCCATGGGAGCTCTTCCACAGCCACTAGGAAGCGTTGATCAAAGTCGGTTTCAACCGATGGTCATGATGAAAAGGCCATGGATCCATGGGCCCATTGTAATAGACTTGGAGCTTCACCAATAGACTTACCGACCAAGTTTCACCATGTGTTGTCTTCACAACCACCTTGCAGGGGCTACCAGTGCCCTTGGATGCAAAGGCGGTGCATCCAAGGGACGGGCGACGCCACCTAGCCACCGCTTGATGCCCCACTATGGCCACTGACCTCTCTGCTGCCTACAAGTACCCCTCCCCTCACTCTACACTATAAATAGTGGGTGTGGAGCTCGGTGGAAGGATGCCCCCATTCATTTCTATGTTCTCCGAGCTTCTCTTAGCTTTCTAGCTAAGCATTAGCTATAGAATAGTAGTCTAGTAGTGGAGTAGAGCAAGAGCAGAGCTTCTTGGAGTTCAAAAGAGTCTTCTAGGTTTTGTATAGCTCCTTTGTAATTCCTTCATTTCTGCATTACTTTATTTAGTATTTATTTCAGTACTTTATTCGAGTATTGCTTGCTTTACTCTATGTACTTAGTCATTAGTGTTCATCATTAGTGAGCTTAGGTGCTTATTGTTTGCCATTAGTAGCATAGGTTATCTTATCATTAGTAGTCTTTCGTTAGTACCGGTTCCACCGTCTAGTTAGGGTGCTTTGATCTCATTTGATCGGAGCTCGGATCAAAGTAGTAAGTTTATACATTAAGCGTGGTGCTTAGGCTATAGATTACCTGTGGATATGGCTAGGCCTCCGGATAGATTGTGGTCGGTGGCAAGTGGTGATAGCCTTGTCCATCCTCTATATTCCACCACGATAGGTCTAGTTTTTAAATTATAGGGCTCAAGGCAGACCTTGTCTATTTAACTCTCCTAGTTGGTAGGCAGGTTGTGCACCAAAGTACTATGACATTTCTCCTAGTTATTTGTGTACCCTTAGTTACTAGAAAGGTATACCGCTCGCTCTCCCACCTAGCTATCTCTCGTTAGCTTGTATTTAGTAGTTAGTTTAGGTAGTTCACACCCATCCTTCACTATCATTCACCTACCTAGGATCAACTTAAGACCTACCTTTAACAAATCCTAGTCCTATATAAATTCTAGCCTTCCGCCTTCCTGTGGTAAAAAATATAAATTCGACACTCAGTACTCACCGAACGAAGTGCTATGAGATAGTTTGGTGCGCTTACAGAATCCTCCAATAGTCATTAAGAAGTATCAACAATCATGAGTAGTTTTTCCACCTGTTGTGGTTATAGCATTAACTTTTCATTATTATGTGAAAATTTTGAATTCAATGTAGCTAGTTGGTTTTCTAGCTTTTTATTAAAGTTAAGCTGATTCCTTAGAGCTAAAGAAAAATCATCAAGTGTAGCATGAATATCTCCTAAAATCCTATCATGATCAAGCAGCTTACTATGTATTTCTTCATTAATCTTAGCTTGACTAAAAACAAGATCTCTAAGAGAAGAGTAATCAAAAGGATGAATGGGTAAATTACCTTGATTGATGCGTGGATTCTATCTCTGGTAAGGCTGATGTGGAGGTGGTCCGTATCCACTGTCGTTGAGGAGGGATTTGAGATCTCTCCTGGGGCAGGCATTACTAGTGTGATTCATGCCTTTGCATTCTTCATATGTTAGGCTTACCTATGGCTGTTGTTTGGTTGCAAAATATTCTAGCGCGGCATGAACTATTTCCCAATTTGCTCTTTCTTCTAACTTTTCCAAAGATATTACATAGATAAAGAATTAACTTCATGACTATGTGATATACCTTTGAGATGTTTGTCTATCCATCCTTGGTTTTCCACCATCTTCTTGATCAATCTCTTTGCTTGTTCCACCTTTAGGGAGAAGAATGCTCCTCCGGCAGCAGCATCGATTTATTATTAGGACTCCATCGTGAGTTAGTGGTAGAATTTTGGATGAGCAGCCAGACACAATTCCATGATGAGGGCATGCTTGGATGTATTCTTGAAGTCGCTCCTATGCCTCGGGGATGGACTCTCAGAGTTGCTATTGGAAGTTAGAAATTTTGCTACGAAGGATATTGGTCTTACCAATGGGGAAGAACTTAACGAGGAAGTCCTTTGAACACTTCTCCTAGGTGTTCATGGCTCTCGCATTGGATTAGAACCAATGCTTTGCCTTTTAGAGCAATGAGAAGGGAAAAAGTTGGAGTCGAATGGAGTCTTGTGGGACTCCTTTGATTGAGAATGTGTTGCAAATCTCCATAAAATTGTGAAGATGACCATTGGCATCCTCGGAAGGCTTGCCATGAAAAGGGCTTGCTTGCACCATGGTTATTAGTGCTGGCTTAAGCACAAACTCTTCTTTTCTGCTAAGAATATTAGGACCTGTTGCTACATTAGAGAGAGTAGGGAAGGAATAGTCATGAATTGCCTTAACAAGTGCACCAGAACTGGTTGATGCAATACTGCTAGGATTAATTGGTTCATTGGGTGGAGGTTCTAAAAAGATTGGTTCAGTTGGTATTTCTGAACGGACCGATTTAGTTGGTGGAAGATTTGGATGAATCGATGGAGGATTTCTCTATGGAGGGGTGAGACTAGCTCTCACCCTTCAAAGAAGAGCCTCAGGATCATCGTAGAAATCTTTTAGCAAATTGAATCCACCCATACTTGACTTTGTTTTTAACAAAGCAAGTGTATTCCAAACTAGGAAAAATCACTAAAACTATACTAACCAAATATCTAGGCCACTGCCTTCCCTGGAAATGGCGCCAGAAATGCTTGTTGATATTTCTTATGACTATTGGACTAATTCCACAAGCGCACAGAATATATTGATACAACACTTCACTTGGGAGTATTCCAAGTATCGTATTTATTTCCATAGGGAAGGCGTAGTATGACTAAGACAGATGATTATATAATTTCTAGTGAATTACCTAGGCATGATTATAATGGAGTAAAGGAATGTAAATACTAATAACTAAAAATAAGAAAACAAAAGACACAACAATGGTCACAGAGTAGATGAAAATAAATTGAGTACTATCTTAAATAGTTTTCAACTTATCAATTACCTAGCAAGATAAGCAATGAATATACTTCAGAGCGTGCCTGCCCTAAACTCACCCTAAGGTTAATTAGGCACAAAGCACCATGAGCCCTATGATTTAATAACTAGTTCTAACATGGTGGAATATAGAGGATGGATAGGGCTATCACCACCTGCCAACGACTACCACAATATATCCTGAGAACTAGCCACAACCCAAGGTACCCTATAGTCTAAGCACCTCGCATACACTAAGTGATACTACTCTAACCTTGCGCTAAGATTAGAGCACCAACTAGTGATGAGGATCCCGTATATCAGAAACTTACTAACTAAACAAGATATAATCGAAATATTCACAACACAACTTTACTCTAATGCAAGTAAGTAAATGCTGAAAATAAGACAAGTACTAAAGCAACTATATAGAAAGCAAAAGTAGCTTACAAGAACTAATAGAGACTCCCGAAGACTTCTCCAAGCTCCTAGCTCTTCACTTCTTCACTCTCACTCTCACTACTAGCCTAAAGCTTGGACTAGAGAGAATGATTCTACTTGGGACACTTTACAACTGCGGTGAACTCCTCTACTTAAAGCACATATTAGCTGGGGGTATTTGTAGGCAACTAGAGAGTCAGCGAAGGAGACTTGGCCCCTAGGTGACACCATGGGGTGTCGGCCGGTGGTAGGATGCACCGCCATTGCATCCTACGGCATTGATTGCCCTCCCAAAGTCGGTTGCATGCCTATAGGTCTGTCACTTTAGTCGGTAACTTGGTTGTGAGTGTGATGGTGTGCCCTTCAATCCATGTGACAAGTGTGATGGCTTTCGGATCAAACCGACTTAAGATCAATGCTTGGATGTGCTTCTGGACATGCCACATCACCAATGACGTAGATCAGTGATGTGCAGGGGACAAGGTGGCATTGGGCGGTGCTAGGTGGCTGCCGGTCGACATGGCTCTATGGGTCCAGACTCCCCTGTCACATCCATTTATGCCTCCTATGCACTTGTTTTGCACCATTCTTGCTCAAATTCCTGCATTCAAATAGACTTCATGTACAAGTAGAATTCCATTAATAATAAACCAAACCTCTGCATTTTATGTTTATTTTTTCTTGGAATGTTTGCATTGTTGATGGTTAAAATAGGTGTTTAGTGACCATCAATAGCAACCTTCAGCCTCTAGTGTCCATCGAGCGCTCGTCATCGCTCGCACGCCTACCCCGGTCTAGCGGCCATCATGTACGCTCACCACTGCTCACACGCGGTCTTTCCTGCTACCATAAAGTCCGCTCGCTTGTAGATTATTCTGTAAACATTAGGAAATACCACCAAGCATTTGTAGCGCTGTTGCTGGGGAAGACACTCATTAAAAGAATCTATTAGGACATGTCCATGATAATATGTATGTGTAGTAGCCATTGCTCATGCAAGCTAACTTTGCTTGTTTTCTCCTATTGTGGATGAAATCAAGATAGTGTATGACTGGTTTTGCTCTGTCGACAAATTACATCGAGAACCCAGAGACACTCCAAAGGAAGGCCCGACCTCATGCCAAACCTTCTTCTACTACTCCGCCAGCATCCAAAACCGTCATTCAAGCACCATCTGATTAGAACACGATGGCCCAAAAGACTCTCCATGAGTACTGTACCCGTTGTTGCCAATGTGCCTGTTGGGCCCACCATCAACGTGGGCAACGCGAACTTTGAGCTCAAAACTGGTCTCATCACAATGGTGCAGGCTAGTCCATTCTGTGGATTGCCTAGTGAGGACGCCAACGCTCATCTTCAACAATTCCTAGAACGTTGTGGCACCATAGTCAAGAAGGGAGTCAACTCTGAGATCATTAGACTCTGTTTGTTTCCATTGTCCCTCTTGGGGAGGGCAAAGTAGTGGTTCTACAAGGAATAGGAAGCTTTTGACACCTGGACCATGTGTTCCATGCCATTCCTTATGAAGTTTGTCCCGATGGGCAAAACCAATGCCCTTCGTGGAAGAATTTCAAACTTCTAGCAGAATGCATCCGAGTCCATCCTCGAAGCATGGCAGAGGCTACAAGAATATATCCTTGGCTGCCCAAACCACGGGATGGAGAACTAGGTCATCCTCCACAATTTCTACAATGGGTTAACCCCCATATCAAGAGCCCATGTTGATGCTGCTGCTGGAGGGGCCTTCCTCTCACTCATGATCAACAGAGCCACAGCTCTAATCGAAAAGATGGTCTCTAACCAGGGCTGGAGTGAAGAAAGACTCTAGACCCAGCAAAAAGACATGCATACCGTGAAGTAGACAAACGGGCCATCGAAAAAGAAGCAATGTACGGCACCGTCCAAGCACTAGACTCGCATATGACATGCGAGGTTTGCGCAATGCCGGACACTCGGGGAATGACATCCCAGAAACCCGAGAAGACGTGTTGTACATGAACAACAACAAACAACGAGTTTCATTCGCAAGGAGTCTAAGGGTGGAACAATCAGTCGCGCCCACAGTATCAGGGAGGTAATTCTTGTTATAATTCAAATTTCTGAAATCAACCATCCCTTAAAGATTTAGTATTAGATCAAACAAAAATAAACAAAAACCTAACAAAGAAGCTTGTCGCTAATAATAAATGCTAGAAAATATTAATTCAAATATAGAAGGTTTAACTTCTTTAGTTAAAAATCAGCTAAGCTTTAATAAAATGTTTGAAACACAATTAGCTCAAATACCTACTGCAATTCCTGTTAATAATTCAGGGAAGATCCTGGGGTAACCCGAGTCTTCTTTTGAAAATGTTAATGCAGCGGCTACCAACAACTGAAGAAAAGTCCTGCTCAATGAACTTAAAACGGTGAGGCCTTCCCGAAGGTAAATCGGTAGTTATCACATATTTAAATTCAAATGCATTTTTTAAATTTCAAATCTCATGTTTATTTTTTTCCAAATGCATCAACATTTCTAAAATATCAAAAATACCATTTTCCAATTATTAGAATTTTTCTATAAATAAAATAAAAGAAAAAATGTTTTTATAAAATTCAAAAAGTAATAAAACTTTGCTGGAAAATCAATTTGAGCAAGTTTCGGTTCGAAACCTGGTCGAGCCACCAGCGGCCATCTTCAAAATGACTATTCGAAGCATCTAACCAAAGGGGGGGACCAGCAGGCCCACTGGTGGGTTGGGCGACACGTGGGGTCCGTCGACACCACCTTGCAGCCGTTGGCGCCTAGGCTTTTCAAACGGCTACTAGTTGCCCTCTTCCCCCTCTTGGCCGTTGGAGCCATGATGTTCAATAGAGAGCCAGGAGTGTGAGCTCTGCACTCAGTCTTCACTCTCCATTTCTCTCACACTCTCCACTTTCTCAAATTTGCTCCTTTCCAAAAATTTGCAAAAATTTCAAGCTCAAGGTTTCAAGGCAATCTCTCGAGTTGGTCGCTTTTGTTTTGTGCTAACATAACCTGATCTCGTGGCTTTGTTTGCCTTGTCGTTGTTTTTCTGCTATCATGAACAAGCTAGGGAGAAGGCTTTTTGGCATGCTCAAGAAGGCCACAAGATCAAGACGTACTCGTGGCAGCTCGAGCACGGAAATCCCGATGCATGAAGAAGCTACGCCAACAGAATCGCAAACAGAGCCGATGGAAGTGGAGGATGACGCACCCTACCTTGACTTGGAAGGAGACCGGGAACTGCAAGCGTACTCCCTACCTTGATTGTGATTTTGATCACACGCCCGCGTACGATCTGGACCTTCTTGAGAAAATAGGTATGGACGCTGAATTCTTCACGGTCTGAAAAGCTGTTGGATGGGAAGATGTTCCCCCGTCTGGGAGGAAGGTTCATGCCTTCTGACTATTTAGTTTTTATGCTACCTGCGAGAAGTTGAGAACGGGATATCTTTCCATCTTTTTGAAAAAGAATACTATCCTACATGGAAAGATCTCAGCTCACTTCTTGGTTTTCATAAAAGATGCTCTCTTGACCTTGATTACTCCCTGAGGTTTTAATCATCATAGTTTTTGGTCGGGCTAAGCTGTAGTTGCAAGTTTCAACCTCGTAATATGGATATTCACCATCCTACTTTGAGATTCATGCATCATTGGATCGTAGTGACTTTGTTTCCTAGAGATGATGTTAGCGTTGTTCGCAACAATGAATTAAAAATTCTCTATGCCATGCTTAAAAAGATTAAAATTTCTCCGGTTATGGCTATGATTAAACAATGACTAGAAAATTTCAAGGTCGGCCATATTACTGGCTCGTCCCTTATTACTCGTATTGCTTCAAAGATTGATGCGTTGGATGGTCAAAATGTTGTTTATATTTCTACCCCACGCCTCATCATTGATGAAAAGTATCTAGTTCAGGGACATACATTTAAACATGATGATACCGAAAATCTTATGTTTTTCTTCCCCGGATATACAAATGAGTTCCCGTTACCTAACTCAGAACTTCATTTGTATAATTTCTGGGAGCTAACCTTCACTCTTGTATCACAAGAGGAAGCCCGCAGGAATAATGTTTCTGGCTGGATGACAAGAAGCCGAGCTAGGAACGAAGCAGCAAGCTCCCAGCAGCCGCAGCATCAGCTACCATAGTCGCCGGCAGCCATGCAACAAATGTACCATGCGGGGTGGGTTCCAACTGGACAGGCACCAGGGTTCACACCCGGGTTCCAACCCCCACAACCGCATGAAGCTGGAGGGCCAGGATTGCAAAGTGCGGACAGCACAGAGTAGGCACAGGCTAGGCACGAATGGCAGCCTGTCCACTCTTCCGATTCCAATGGACTACCTCCACCGATCAGCCTGTTCGGGAGGCCGTAAACGATCGTGGATTATTTACTACTGGTTGATTTGGTGTAAGAGAAAAACACTGTTTCTGGCTCGAAATTTACAATCGTTTACGAGCAAGCGAACAGGCTGCAGAACACGGCGGTTTATCGCAACTAGAGACAGCCGTGAACTCGATGATATCAACCATCGGCTTGGAAATCTTGACATCCGCATAGGTGAGATACAAAACACGCTAAATACTCACGTATAGGGTGCAGCCTAATGGCAGCAGCAGACAGACCAAAGGATGATGCAAATGAACGTGTTGCTGAAGCAACAACATAACCACATGATGGGCTACTGGCAGTCACAGGGGTACAACCCCGGGCCATAGGCCTTGAGCTAGCTTGGGGGAGGACCCCCACTTCAGAGGTGACATGTATCTTGCACTCCCATTTTTATTTTTATTATCTTGTAAAAAATATTTAAACATGATAAAAGACCAAAAAATAAAATATGATAAAATAGAAAAAATATTTATTTGTTCTCTCATATATGTAATAAGAATATTTTAGTTCTTCATTCTTGAGATGATGAATAGGTGCTATGTCTTATATTTCTCTTGTGCTAGTTTATTAGCATTCTCCAAGATTTGAGTTTGTTGGCTAAAAAGTTCTCATCCTACAAACTTGAAACTAGTGGGTTACCAATGCATGATCTTTGTCTAAGTTGTTGCGAGTTATGATATGGTACAATGGAATTTGCTATGATTTTTGTTCTAAGAGAAACTTGATATTCGAAGTTTTTATTTTAAAATGCTAAAAAAATAAAAAGTTCCTCAATGATGACATGTCCTACGAAAGCCATATGATATTACACATTGCAAAAACCTTAGTCATATGCTGCTTGTTATCATGTTGAGCTTTGTCAAATTGTTGTGGCTCGTGTGAGATTTTTGTCATGCACCCATGATCAAGATTCACGTACACTCCAGATATAATATGCTGACTCTTACACTGAGAGTTATGCAAAAACATGTCATCCATCCACCAAATAGAAATACTCCATCCATGTGTCATGATCGCTCTCTAAAGTTTTCCTTTGCCAAAAGAAATTATGGGCTATGCTAAAAAATACATGCTAAAACATGAGAGAATTTTTTTTCATGCTAAAAAGCATGAGAGAAAAAAGGAGAGAAAAGAAAGATAGCCCATATTTTCAAAACAAAGCAAAGGTAGAAAGTCATGCAAAAAGGAGTTTAAATAAAAAAGATTAAAAATTCCCCGCACTTGCAATTCTTAATCAAAGTGTATGACTTGCATCTCCTTAGATCCGGTTTTTGACTTAGCAAAATTATGTGAAGCAAGTATGTCTCTCTTTCATCCCTACCTAAAGCTCCACAAAAGCCTATTAGAAGTAGGATGAAAAATAAGACAATATCAAAGCCTTTAATTTGGTGAGGACCATACACATTGAGAAATTTAGAGAATCATTTGAGGAACTTACTTTTATTTAAAAAAACTTCAAAACCTCCGGAAGGAAAAGTCGATCAAGAATGAATGAATGGTGATTATGTAAAACCGTTCTATCTTGCAACCGCCCAAGACATGGAAAAAGGTAAAAAAAAAGCCCCATAGGGATTGATATAAAATGGTGGAGAAATGACAACTTATTGAAATTAGGGAAGAATACTTTGTTATAGACATGGAAATCTTGAAATGTAATCGGCATTGTAGTAACTCCTGATCAACAACCTATGTCTTAGCTTTTGCTCGAGATCTTGGGGGATCTTGTTGGCGGTCCTTAAAGGCCAAATTTGACCACCAAATAAGATGCAAACAAAGGAGAACTAGCATAACTTACTCGCATATGTTATTTATATTAACATATTTCCACATATATTGGAGAATAATATTTTTGCAGGACACATAGCAAAAAAGTGTTGAAAATGTGCTCAAAGTGCGCAAAGACACAAAGCGTAATGCAATCTGATGTAAGCACAGGCCCACTACCAGACGAATCTGGCCCCAAGTGCCTAGGGGTAGGGCCCAAGCCCAGCAACAAATCGACCAAAGGAAGGCGGTTGTGGGGAAGCGCCACCCAGGGGCGAGCGACCCCAGGGGTCGGCCGACCCCCTAGTGTACCGCCCTCCCTCCTTCCACATGGTGGTCCCTCGACGCTCCTCCAAGGCGGTTGTGGGCGAATCTCCTCATAATATTCCCTGTGAACCGTCCTTATAGTAGTATAAAGAGGGATAGGCTCCCCCACTCAACACACCACACTTGGAGCCTCTCCCCCTCTACTCTTGTACTCTTTTACACTTTGTAGTATTTTGGAGCTAGGCAAAGCACATTTGGAGAGCAAGAACATCTAGGGGTACTTTTGGTATGAGAAATATCATTGGCTCCTTTATGGCTTTGTTCTCAATTTATCAATGTTGTTATGCTTATGATTTAGAGTTTGGTTCATTTGCTACTAGCTTAGTGTATGAAACCTTATGCTTAATCATTCATACAATATATATGGATGGGGTAGTCAATCTAAGCTACAGTGGTGGTTCATTGTACCTTTGGGTTTGCCCTTGTCTTAGGCTTGACAATCCGTTGGGTTGGAGCTCCTGGGAGACTTGGATAGTTTTCATATACATGGGCGTGGTGCCTGGGTATCTTGAGAACCAATGAATATCACTGTGCACCATAGAAGAGTCTAAATTACCTTAGGCGCTTGCTTGTAAACTAGTGATCGTTTGGTCTCCCCGGGTGTGGGGGTATGGCCCCCGGTATCCACAAGACAAGACATGGGTCGCACCCTCAGAGGTGGCCCAACCCACAAGATCAAGACGTGCACGGCACTGGTCGACGTGCACCGCAAGATATTATATAGTACCAAATTGGATACTTTCCTTATAACCCTACCCCTAGTCGTCAGATCTACATACATCCCATATTCAATACAATACAATACACCAAAGACACAGGACGTAGGGTATTATATCGATCAGGCAGCCCGAACCTGTCTAAATCGATGTCTCTGCGCCTTGTGTCACCATCCGGTTCCTATCACGCGCACCTCCACCGATCAATATACCTTCGTAGGATACCCCTCGGACAACTACCGAGCATCTTTTGTCAACAGTTGGCGCGCCAGGTAGAGGTGTGCGTTTGATCCCTAGCGAACTAGATGGGATCTCAAGATCAATGTTGTTCGCGGCAACTCCGGCGGCTGCGATGACGTCCCTGGCCTACCCGATGAGACCCGACATCATCTACAAGACCATAATGATCGACGAGTTCTGTGATCGAGTACCCACTCTGACTCCTTCTCGCCGAGTCCGAGTGTCGGCTCCGACCCCTTCACGCATCTGCACGCACCGCACAGAGGAGACTTGTTCATCAAGGATTTCTTTATCCATCACACCAGGAGCTTCTGTGGCCTCCGTAGCACGGAGGACGGCTAGACCTGCTGCAGCTATCGGTATGCACTGGGAGATTGAAGATTGAAGCAAGCACCAACGGGCCTCAAGCTAAAATCGCCAATGGCGCTGCTACCCTTCTCAAGGGGCTGCACGTACGGACTACGGAGTCCCAGCTGACGTACATGTTCGAGTCAACATCTCCATAGAGCGACTACATCTCAATACAATACACCAAAGACATAGGACGTAGGGTATTACGTCGATCAGATGGTCCGAACCTGTCTAAATCGCTGTCTCTGCGCCTTGTGTCACCATCCGGTTCCTGATTACGCGCACCTCTGCCGATCAATCTACCTTAATGGGATACCCCTCGGAAAACTGCCGAGTATCTTTTGTCGACAGTTGGCGCACCAGGTAGGGGATGTGTGCTCCATGGCGAAACAGATGGCGTACCTCAAGATCTACGTCATTTGTGGTCGCTCGGCTGATCGAGGCAACATCACGACGCCACTCGCGGCGGGGTGTCATGGCGAGTCTAGCGGCGGCCCTGTGCTTTCTCCGTAGCCTGGGACAGCCCGATAGATCAGACTTGGTCATGACACACTTCAAAGCCGTCACCTAGGAGGAGGCGTACACATCCAGCATGCATTCGTGAATGGCCACGCGATCCAGATTTTGATATATATACATCTGCATGCACGCATGCATGTAGAATTCATCTACAACTTGATCTCAATACAAGCGTCGATCTCGTAACCGTCGTCCTACGGCAACCCGCGTTAGAGGACCCCGTCGTCTACACGTCACTTGCCGATGCCATCGGCGGCTCCCAAGGATCCGGTCTCGATGCACCTGCCATGCACGTCTAGCCATGAAGAAGAAAAGAGTACTATATTAAAGGCATGAAAGCTAATTAAGGCTTGTATGAGTATATGTATATACGTACACCTTAAGCAGGCAAGCACGATTTCCCTTGCTTGTTGCCGTATGAATACCTTCAGGATCCGACCTCGACGCCGCAAGTCCTACGTGATTTATCTCTCCAAATCTGATCTGACTAAGGCTGACCAGACGTTCTACCTAAAGCTAAGTCATACTTTAATATTCTTCTAAATATTCTCCAATCTCCGTATATCGCCATAATATTTCTCCAAGTTGTTTTCTCCATGTTTACTCTCCAAACGATTTTCCGAACCCCCGAACAGTCATGTTAAAGCTCGGATACCTCTAGAGACGGCCCTGTCTCTGGCTCCTCCCTACACGTGCATGAGCGTCTACCCTTTGCGTTATGGGTGGTCGGCAGCGGCTTCTTAGCGACGCTTTGTTCTTCCTATACGCACACGGGCTCCACGCTCCGTGTTATGGTTAACGGGCTAGCTAGGGCTAGAGACTTAGCTACACACTAACTAGTCGGGCGGTTTATATTAAATATAAATAATCTTCACACCAACTAATCGCCGAGCTACATACGCTATTTCATCATCATTGCTGATTTTTCTCTGGAGTTCATATATTTTTACATCATGTACTACCCGTTCTACAAATTTGTATTGCAGGATCATTGTCCAGGTGATCGGACCACCTGGTGCTCGGACTTCTCCACTGATCAACAGGTCGGACCGCTAGGTTCATGGACTTCGTCGCTGACCAGTTGAATGGACTGTTCGCCGGTCGCTTCTACTCAATGCTCACTTCGCCGCCGACCAGTTAACTAGACTGTTTGTCGCTCGTACTTCATCACTAGCTACGCCGGGGGCTCCTCAGTGCTCGGACATCGCTAGATGCGCCAGGGACTCCTCGGTGCTCGGACATCGCCAACAACGTCGGTTACTCCTCGACGCTCAGATTCTTCGTGGTCGGGGACTAAGTGGGCACACTTCACCCCACTTTACCTTGCCGACATCTCCATCTACGCCGGGGACTCCTTAGTGCTTGGACATCGCCAGCTACGTCGGGGACTCCTCGGTGCTCGGACATCGCTAGCTACGTCGGGGACTCCTCGGTGCTCGGACATCGCCAGCCAGGGACTCCTCGGTGCTCAGACATCGACATCTATACCGGAGACTCTTCGGTGCTCGGACATCGCCAGCTACATCGGGAACTCCTCGGTGCTCGGACATCGCTAGCTACGCCGGGAACTCCTCGGTGCTCGAACATCGCCAGCTATACTGGGGACTCCTCGGTGCTCGGACGTCTCTAGCTACGCTAGGGACTCCTCGGTGCTCGGACGTCGCCAGCTACACCAGGGACTCCCTTGATGGTAGAATCTTGCTACGCCTCATCGGTGTGCTATCAAGCTACTCCATGTTGTTCGGATCAAGGTGCTGATCTTGGGCAGCACATCTGATGTCTTGATACGCACATGTCAGACGACGTCGGCAAGCTTTCATACTTCTTTTTCTTTTACCCTGCTACATGATTCATTCTTCATCTTCCAGCATGCTCGGGGACTAAGTGGGCACACTTCATCTTACGGTGAATATGCGCTTTTCAATTCAGAGCTCCGCCCGTGGACTGGTTGCCTGCTCGGCCGATCTTCTGTCTTTCTTCTACTTTCTGACCCTGGCACCACGTGACTATGTCACATACTGTCAGGCTCGGCGACTAATTGTGGGGTTATGGCCCCCGGTATCCACAAGACAAGACATGGACCTCACCCTCAGAGGTGGCCCAGCCCACAAGATCAAGGCGTGCACAGCACTGGTCGACGTGCACCGCAAGATATTGTATAGTACCAAATAGAATACTTTTTTTGTAACCCTACCCCTCCAGAGTATATAAGGAGAGGCAGGGGTCCCCTAGTCGTCAGATCTACATACATCGCATATTCAATACAATACACCAAAGACACAGGACGTAGGGTATTACATCGATTAGACGGCCCAAACCTGTCTAAATCGCTCTCTGCGCCTTGTGTCACCATCCGGTTCCTATCACGCGCACCTCCACCGATCAATATACCTTCGTGGGATACCCCTCGGAGGACTGCCGAGCATCTTTTGTTGACACCGGGTGCCTGGGTGCTTAGAACTAAGTCCTAGCCATGTAGTTGTATGACTATCTGCTAATCTTTGCACAGCAACACTAGGATACCTATAAGCCTACTCCTATTTAGGTTATATTCTTTTATTCTTTATTCTTTATTTTATCATTGAGATTGATGTTGATGGTCCTTAAACATCAATTTGGACCAACAACATCGCACCAAAAATGGGACTAAACAACACCAAAGTAGACATTTATGTTTACAATCCACCTATTTCCACTTGTACTTGGAGATCTTTGCTCACGCTGAAAAACTATACAAAAATATCAAATATCAAGCACTAGAAGCAATTGGAGCAAGGAAGGGCCACCATGGGCCACTTGGTAGGGTCACCTGACCCCACCATGCGTTGGTCGATGTGGCACCTCAAGTGCCACCGCACCAATCCATGTGAGTGGCCAGGAAACACAATCTCAAGCCTTCTCCACCGTTGATTTCAAGTCAATGCAAGATCAAAGGCAGAAAAGTGGCTACGCATGGATTCTTGGACCCACCAGTGATGTGTCGATGCTCAAATGAACAAATGCCCTCATACCCACACTTTACTACACCCTTAGGGCCCCACACGAAAGGAGGAGGGCCCACTCATCAGTGGGGGTCGGCTAACGCCCTACCACGTCGCCCGACGACCCACTTTCACCAAACCGACTCTCCTTTGGACACATGCAAGAAGGCACGGTTTGGAGTAATGTGGTGCATCGGTTTAAGGCTGTTTCATTGGCGGTTGATCCAAGGGTTGTGAGAGGCCCTCCCATGGATTGATGGCAAGGCATGGAGTAGCCCCTACTCCACCTCTCCACTATAAATAGGACCCCTCTCCCTCACTTGTAACACACATCAAAAGAGAAGCTCTCTCTACTCTCTCAAGATGTAGTTCTAGTAGTAGTGCTAGTCTTGGTGGGACCTCTGCTCAGAGTCTAGAGCAGTATTCAGGAGTGTGGTATAGCTTTGTTTCTCTCTTGTAAATACTTTATTTATTTTGTTATGTTACTTTATATGCAAGTACTCGTACTATTCAAGTCTTTTACTCTAAGTACTAGTCTTGTGCTCTAGTTATACTTTGGGATATGCTTATACTCCTTTGATAAGTGGGCTCTCAATAGCATGGGTTCTTCATCACTAGCTGATGCTCTAGTCTTAACGTGAGGCTAGGTTGTATCAAATAGTGTAAGCATGGTGCTTATACTATCGGGTACCTTGGAATGTGGCTAGGCCTCCGGATGATTGGGGAAGTTGGCGGGTGGTGACATCCCTATCCATCCTATGTATTCTCCTACGATAGGTCTAGTTGTTAAATCATAGGGCTCGTGGTGCTTTGTGCCCAATCAACCCTTTGGTGAGTTTGGGGCAGGTACGCCCCAAAGTGCTATTGCATCCTACCTTGCACTATCTTGGTTTATCAATATCACCTTAGCCGCTAGCTAGAGTTGTGCTTAATAGAAGTAACTAGTATTCTTGTGTTCCCTTTCTTACTGTAACACCCTGTATTTTATGGGTTATTAATTAAGTAAATTAATGGCTAGGTTGGATAAATAATTTCTAGTTAAATTTGATTGTGTCACTTCCTTAGGAATAAAAATATGCTTGCATATGCATATCGACATACATCGATTAGTGGATAAATAGATAATCATGTACACATGTTTATCTTAGCTTTTTCCTTGTGCGTGGTTTATCATGAATGTGCGTGACTATGCAGGCAAGCAACGATTTTGCGGATTTTGATTAAAAAGAAATTATAGAACCTATAGCATAGGCACACTTGTTTGATATTTAGTTTCCTGTGAGCTCTAGTAGATGACGATTAAATTCTCAGTGGAGCCCATCAGGCATATAATTGCATGAGTAAACATAGTTGCTGCCGTGTGCATAGGAGAACCAAGAGGCTACATAGTAGGTTGATGGTTATGCATGTCTGTCAGATTAATTGTGGGATGGCGTATGATCTTGCAAATAATTTCATATACTCCTTGATTAGTTTAAATAATAGTCGGTTAAAGTAATGATTGTGAGGCAAGCTAGCTATTAGAGATACACTAATCAAATACATTCGTAGCTGCATGCATATGTGCACGAGTGAATATATTTGCGTGGTGATTAAAGTATTCAGTGCCCTTGCTGTCAGCGGGAATATATAACTAATAGTTGAAATTAGTCTATCTTTTATCAACGGTTTACCGGCTATAATAGATCGTACAATATTCGTGGAGCTTGTAGTCAAACATGGGATACATAAATAAAACACGTATGCATGAACATGCAGGTTTTCATAGTATCGACGATTAGCTAACAAGGTCAATGGGCCCCAGCTGTCATAGATCCTCATTGGTTAGATATTGCATTAGTTCATTACGTGAAGGAGTTGATAGGATCAAACAAGGTCTGTGTTGCCCAAGGTGCTGCCATATTAGTAGGCCCCATCTGTCATACAGCAATAAGTGCTAGTACCTACTATCCAGTATACATTCACGTATTCACCAAAGCCAGTAAAATAATCATCAATCTCATCCGTCTGCTAGAGTAGACACGAAGCTTCTCCACACTACGTGAGCTCGCAGCTGATAGATTTCTAACTGGTCGATCTCATCCGTTCGGCCATTTAGATTATTTAACTGTGGGACTCGAGTCTTCTCGGGTGGCCGAGACGGCCTCCAGGCGCCCTATAAATAGGACCTCGCGGCGCTGAAGCTCGGCACACACAAGCAGGCCACCAGCTCAACGAGCTCGTCGTCGTCGTAGTAAAAGGGCCGCGCTCGTCAACGAGCTCATCGGCACGGTGAAGCGCTGTAGGAATAACTAGAGCTAGTAAAGTTACGGTCTGTTCGCCGGTTGGTTTCTGAGTTGGTTTAGGCTGGCTAGTTATGGTTTGTTGTTAGAGGAAAATACTGTTGGCTGGCTGGTTTGGACTGGCTGAAACCAACCAGCGAACATGGTGTTAGGGTGAGTATGAAGTAGCTCAAAGTGGCTCATACTTCCACTAGGGATTTTGTCTGACGGCAAAGATGCTGCCCAAATAATGCTAGAGAGAAGTAAAAGATTATTTTTTTATATTGATGTTGTGATAAGGCAAGCAGCTTACATGTTATTACTCTCTATTTATTTTTCTGCACTGAGTAACAAGGCAAACAGCCTATCTACTAACACGCTAACACTCTGCAAACATTTATATTCAAGTTATTTACATTTTGCGTGCGTTTTATATTACGGTTGTGGTGTTGCCTTCACATTTCGTGTGCGTTTTACATTTCTGTTCTGGGGTTGTCTTTTCCTTTCACGTGTGTTCTATATTTCTGTTGTGATGTTACAATTACCTTCCGCACTATTTATATTTCATAGGCTATTTATATTTCACGTATTTTCTATACTCGCGATGCTATTTATATTTCACGTGCCGTTTATATTCCGTGATGTTGTGTTTAATTAAGTTGTTGTGATGCTTAAATTTTTTGTGCACTTTGATTTTACGCCATTATGCTATCCAAATATTTTATAAAGCTATTGTTGCGACACAATCACATTGTGTCGGTCATGGCAGGTCTGTCTTGACTTCTCCAATGGGGATGGCTCTTGCTCCGAACAGAGTGCTTTGTGATGGATCCGTAGGAGCGACCATGCACTAGTAAGTCAAGAGATGGGATTTCTATAGGACCAAAGAGCTCTGCTCTTCTCGAACATGCGTATGGGCATGGTGTTCTGGTAGAGGCCGTTGATGTCTGTGTACCCCTCTATAGAGTGTAAAAACGTGAAATTTTACCCCTGTGACTCCCGGGTTGGGAAGCTTGCGATTATGTGTGGCATTAGTTTAAAATATTGTATCGATGATGTGTTTAATATTTCTTGCTTCCACGCATTCTGCTGATTTTGTTAGTATCATGTATCTGTTTGCTGAGTATGATTTATCGTCCCACCCTTGCTTTTAAATATGTTTTTTTTAGCTTACGACTGTGGACTAAAGTAGACGGGAAGGCGAACGATTGGGTGTAGCTATAGTAGTACCTAGTAGCTAGAATGCTACGTCTTGCAAGGTTATAAATTAGCTTTTACAACCGTCCGGTGGCTGTCCTTTATAGGCCCTAGTCGGGGGCGTGACACTTGCCGTCCTCCTACTTAATTATGCTTCCCTTTTACCTTTTCATGATGGGATCTCTGTATGTATCAGTTACTCTCACTCTAGTCGGTAAATTAGTTAGCCGATACGTGATGGCTACCTATCAACTTCTTTAGCTATTGCTTCTTTGTAGATAAATATGATACCCTAGAATACTTCAGGGTAAAATGCTATAACAATATTTTATGCGCTTGCGGAATTATCTACTTAGCATAAGAAATATCAACAAGCATTTCTGGCACCATTGCCGAAAAGTATTGGCCTAAGGATTTTGATATTGAACATGATGTCTACTAATCTAGTTTACCACTAGCTTTTGTGGGATTATCCTTGTCCTATTGAGTGTGGAATAAACAGGGCAACATCAACCGTTCAACCTTCTGTCTTATTTCCACAAGAAAAAAAAAGAGAAGAATCATTAAGAGTTTAGGGTGCCTGGTCATCCATGAATCTTGAACACCTTCACCCTGCCATTATGTGTACACATGCATTCTAACCATGTACAGATGGAGAAAACAAAAGGAGAAAAAT
This sequence comes from Miscanthus floridulus, assembly GCF_019320115.1. Lineage (NCBI taxonomy): Eukaryota > Viridiplantae > Streptophyta > Magnoliopsida > Poales > Poaceae > Miscanthus > Miscanthus floridulus. The sequence continues at coordinate 156,085,145 of NC_089587.1, forward strand.
CTTCATCATTTGTGATGGAACAAAGGTGTTGTATTACTCACAACTCCATTTCAAGTTTTTGGTGATAACAAAATCGATCAAGGTATGTGAGAATCTACCATCCTAGATTTATCTTTCCACTTTGTTCTTACCATTCCATGTAAGCTTGAATCATTAAATGTCTAGTGCTTTCTTTGGGTGGCTTCTAGATTCTGAGCTATATTCGGGCACTGTGCCTAGTCTAAGTAGATGGTATTTTCCATTGTTATTGATCTATTCGATGCTCTTAGCCTAGCTTAATTTGTAGTAGACGTATGTTAAACAGGACCAACGGATCCATATGTTGGCAATGCCATTCGGTGTATATCAGTTGATGGTTCACGCTACGAGAAAAAGCTAAGGCCTAGACTCTCATGCATCTCATTCATTTAGTCAGCTTTTCTTTCCAAAACCATTGCATGTCTGTTTAGTTGCATTCATCTGCTCTGTTTGCATCAATTTGCATTAAAAAAGCATGGTTCTCTAGTTTACCATTTATGTTCTCATCTCCACTTGAATTAATCTTTATATGCTTTCATGCTTCCTTCTAGTATGTTTTGGTTTGGGAGTACTGCCTCATACTTCCATAGGTTTTTAAATTAAGCATGATGCTTAGTTTAAATAGCCTTAATCAAATTAGACATGGGCGTGATGCTTAGATTAAATAGCCTTCTTAATCCAATTAGACATGGAGTCTAGTTTGGTTGTTGAACCAAAAATTGCTTGTATAGACATTGGTTGTATCTACGGTCTAACCAGTGCCGGAAATTGTAAATTTGAGTGGGTAAGTCTTTGAGATAAATTAAAAAATGAAGATAAAGTCTTGTGATATACTTCAACAAATTTTGCGCATCATGAAAAAAGAGTCACCTCTCATCTTTGAAGGATGCATTGTGAATACTTTATGAAAATCTCTCTTTTGTGTCATGTTGTGCTTTTTGAAAGTTTTTGCAAGAACTTGATGAACAATAAACAAGTGCTCAAAAACATGTGGAAAAGGACCTTTGCTAACTAAACAGGAGCACCAGCTCGTTAGCATAGAAGAAAGCCTTTAGCCCCAATGACAACAATCACCCTTGTTTCTTTGTGAATTTCTTCGGGTATATGTAGTCCACTAACCTTTGCAGGGAAGAGAAATGGAACCTTGATCAAGAAGGAGGTGAGGCATACATCTCCAAGGCCACAACAATCCTGCCAAACCAAAACCAAAATGAAGATCAAGATGGTGTGGCAGAAACAAGAAGAGCAATCATCCCTATCCATCTCTGGGATCGGATGATTCAAATTCAAGCTAAATTCAATGGGGAAGTCATGCTCAATTGACTTGACACAATAAGCCCTCGGTATGTATCCCATATTTAATTTTTGCATAAGTTTTGAATTTTGCTCTTTCAAGTTTATCTTTAAATACAAACCCTTTTCTTTCATGCATAATAAATTAGAACAATCTTGTCTTATGTCTAAAAAAACTGAAAAATAAAATTAAAAATAATAAAATAAAAATTCACTCGCATTGTTTCTTTGCATAATAAGCTTGCACCCACTCCTCTAATAAAGCCTCTCTTAATAAAAAAACAATGAGGGAAGAAAATGCTTCGGTGACAAGTTCCCTTTGGGTATCTTTGTTTTCTAACTATTTTTAAGATTGAAAAAAAATGAAGGGAGTACCATGTCCAAGAACATGATTCTTGCATCAACTCAACATTTTGATACTTTTTGGCAATGGAAGATACTTCAAGATATACTCCAATACTAACACTTGGATTTTGATTGCACAAAAAGTGTGGGGGAGTACATCTTCTCCTGATCCATCCTTGCTAAATTCTATTTTGAGTTAGAGATGTTGCCCCTTGCCTTTCCTGAAAAAAAGAGTTTAGTCTCTTCTCTTTGTTCTCACCCGAAAAAAGAAGTAACTTTATAAAGTGAGAACAAAAGCATCTTGTAGAACTTGTATCCTTCGGGTATTTTTGTCACTCAACCTTTTAGGTTCAACACAAAAAGGATGAAGGGTCAAAACAAGGTGACAAAAACTTGACAAAACATCATTCAACATTGGAGTACACTCTAAGGGATGCCCCAAAATCTACACTAGGCTTTTTATGTCGAGTGACATAAAAGTCCTAATGTGGGGGAGTGTTGGTATTTTATAGCATAAATAAGAAATTAAGAATTCTACAAGCGCACAAATATACCATTGTAGCATTTCACTGGGAGTAATCCAGGTATCGTTATTTATATTTTTACCACTAGGAGGAAGGATGACAAGGATGGTATTTATAAATATTTATTTATGATAAAATCATTAACTTAAACACTTACTCTTATACAGGGGTAAGTTTAAGATACTCAATAATATAAGTTTATAACGATTCAGAGAGAAGTAGATACTCATAAAATATTATATAGTTAATTTAAGTAATAAACAAATAAAAGAATTCTAGTTATTTAATAAATACATTAAGACAATAATCACTTCTTATTTATATATAAGGGACATTATTAAAAGAGAGATATAAAAGTATAACTACTCAATTAATGACTCCGGTCCTACTAGGCCTACACGCTGAGCTTGGACTACAGAGAATCAATGAGAAAATGTCACACACATTGATCTTCCAAGTCTCAGAGTATAAGTAGTATCCACAGGCAAAACTATGTCTAAGCACCATGCTTACACAAAGTTCGGCCATTCAACTCACTCGAGTACTGAATTGAGCACTCTATGAACTCATATATAAACTCAAAGGAAACTAAAGTTATACTAAACATATACTTGAAATAAACTAAGAACATATTAAAGAGAAACATAATATAAATTAAGATCAAAGTCACAATAAGAAATAAAGGATACATTGACATTAAGTCTTCTAGAGACAGATCCGGAATCCCGAGGAATAACACTAATCTTACTTAAGCTAACTATACTAGAACTAATGATATATGAAGTTCTACTCTCTTCTTCTGAATTGGATCTCTGAATGAATCAGGATGCCTTCCAGGAGGGGGTCTGGGGGTCCTTTTATAGGTACGATGGAGTAGCAGGCAAGTAATCGCCACATCATCGATCCTCACCAATTGTCACGACCACCAATGGATCAAACTGACTTGAATAAAGGGTGGATATTGATCCTCAAAGTAAGTGGAGAAACCACGGCCCTGACAGGTGGGTCCAGAGGGGTCGCCCGACCTACAAGTGGGTCACCCGACCCCACCATGGCCCCCATCCACGTGGAAATACGTCTTTGGCCCATGAAGGATGGTTTGGGGCCCTATGGAGTTGGTTTCATTGCGATTGGATTTGATCCCTTGTAAGAATATGGTTCACTTTATCTTATTTTCTGAGTAAATTCACCTATAATTATAAAATCACCAAAACTCATGGAAATAGTTAATTTAAATCACTACACCTATGTTTGTGATTAATTTTGAGAATGAATTAAAGGTAAATTGATGGGTTTATAATCATCAATATTGATCGTCAATAGGGAGGCTGTCCGATTCATCTCTCAGGCCTCCGCCACTTTGGCATGCTGGTTTGCACTCCCTCTACCCACTCTTGCTTTGTTCATATAAGTTTGATATGCTGAAAGATGCTATATACTAAAATTAAACTTAAAATGTGAATCATACCAAAATATGAACATGACTTTATAAAGATTGTCCAACATAAACTTTATTCCTGGTTCATATGCTTGTTACTTGTGGACATATATATCTATATTAGGAAAACATATCAACTAAGTTGTTGTAAAGTTTGATATGGTAAAGACTAAAGAAATCCTATCTTTATATGTAAGTTCTTGGAGATTTCTTGTTTTGATAAAATATCAAAATTAATAGCTTCACTTCTCCTTAATGGTGAGATTTCTTACCAAAGCCAAATACCATGTTATATGTTGAAAATCTTCCACATATGCTACTTGTCTTTGTATTGAGGTTTTCAAACTTTGTTGACCTATGCTGAGAATTTTATCATGCTCTTAAGATCAAGGTCACGTACACTCCACCAAATGTATGCTATACTTCTACACTAGAAGTAAGCAAAAACATGCCTTTACATTTCCACCAAATAAATACTCCATGTTTGCTAGCATGATCTTTCTCCATCATTCTCATAAATGAGGCATGGACTATGCAAAAGTATTGGAAAGAAAAAAGAAAAAAAGGTGGACACATGAAGGTCTATAAAAAAATGTGAGGACACATTTTGGTCCATAGTCAAGCAAAAAAAAACTAGCCTGCTCTCAAACAAATGATGGAGAAAGAATCATTGTTATGGAGTAATCATGATCATCCTACTTCCACTCACATGCACACCTTGATATGAGTATATGATATTTTCTCCATGGATCAATTGTCTGACTTAGCAATATATGCAATTCAAGTGCGCTTTACTCTTATCCTACCCTGAAGCTTATTAGAAGTCAGAAAGAAGGTAAAGCGTCAATATCTTTGTGAGGATATATACACCATTGAGTGATTTGAGACTACCATTTGAGAAGAAGTATGAGCTAAGTTTTCAATTCCAAAAGTTATAAAAACTCCAAGTATGCTTCATAGGGGATAGTGATGACTTGGTGTCATAGTTGTTCCACTTTTCAACAGCTCAAGATGACATGGTAGCCACTTCAAAATCCACAAGGTACGAGGTATGACTTGGTATATCTTTTATCTTAGCATCATTTCTTTTGAAGTCTTGTTTCATATCAAGTTGCACTTGAATCTTTGTTTTCCCGCTTTGCTCGGGATGAGCAAAGGTTCAGTGTGGGGAAGCTTGTTGATGGTCCTTAAACATCAATTTTGACCATCAACATCGCACCAAAATGAGACTAAACAACACCATAGTAGTGACTTATGTTTACAATTCACCTATTTCCACTTGTACTTGGAGATCTTTGCTCATGCAGGAAAATAATACAAAAATATCAAATATCAAGCACTAGAAGTAATTGGAGCAAGGCAGGGCCACCATGGGCCACTTGGTGGGGTCGCCCGACCACACCATGTGTTGGCCGATGTGACACCTCTAGTGCCACCTCACCAATCCATGTGAGTGGCCAAGAAACACACTGTCAAGTTTTCTCCACCATTGATTTCAAGTGGGTGCAAAATCAAAGGCAGAAAAGAGGCCACACATGGATTGTTGCACCCACCAGTGATGTCTCGGTGCTCAAACGAACAAATGCCTTCATACCCACACTTTACTACACCCCTAGGGGCCGCACACCAAAGGAGGAGGGCCCACTTGTTAGTGGGGCATCGGCCGATGCCCTACCACATCACTCGATGGCCCACTTCCACCAAACTGACTCTCCTTTGGACACATGCAAGAAGGCACAGTTTGGAGCAACATGGTGCGTCGATTTAAGGCGGTTTCATTGTCGGTTGATACAAGGGTTGTTAGAGGCTCTCCCCTAGATTAATGACACGGCATGGAGTAGCTCCTACACCTCTTCACTATAAATAAGACCCCTCTCCCTCACTTGTAACACACACCAAAAGAGAAGCTCTCTCTATTCTCTTAAGATGTAGTTCTAGTAGTAGTGGTAGTCTTGGTGGGACCTCTACTTAGAGTCTGGAGCAGTCTTTAGGAGTTTGGTATAGCTTTGTTTCTCTCTTGTAAATACTTTATTTATTTCATTGTGTTACTTTCTATGCAAATACACTATTTCAAGTCTTTTACTCTAAGTACTAGTCTTGTGCTCTAGTTATACTTTGGGTTATGCTTATAGTCCTTTGATAAGTAGGCTCTCAATAGCATGGGATTCTTCGTCACTAGTTGATGCTCTAGTCTGAACGTGAGGCTAGGTAGTATCAAATATTGTAAGCATGGTTCTTATACTATCGGGTACCTTGGAATGTGGCTAGGCCTTCAGATAGATTGTGGTAGTTGGTAGGTGGTGACAGCCCTGTCCATCCTATGTATTCCCCCACGATAGGCATAGTTGTTAAATCATAGGGCTCATGGTGCTTTGTGCCCAATTAACCCTTTGGGTGAGTTTGGGGCAGGTACGCCCTGAAGGGCTATTGCATCCTACCTTGCACTATCTTGGTTTATTAGTATTGTCACAGTTGCTAGCTAGAGTTGTGCTTGAATAGAAGTAACTTAGTATTCTTGTGTTCCCTTTCTTATTGTCCTCCTACTTAATTATGATTCTGTTTTACCTTTTCATGATTGGATCTTTGTGTGTCACCCCACTTTATTGTATATCACTTACCCCCACTTTAGTCTAGTTGGTATACTAGTTAGCAGATATGTGATGGGTAACTATCAACTTCTTTAGCCATTTCTTCCCTGTGGATAAATATGATACCCTGGAATACTCCTGGGTGAAAAGCTACGATTTTGTGCCCTTGCGGAATTATCTACTTGAGCATAAAAATATCAACAATTGGTTTGTGTGTCACACTATCCAATATCTATATGTCTTACCCCTGCTATGAACTTTGGTATATTATACACCGTGTTATCTTGTTCATGCACCTTTTAGAGAATTTTACACTTATGCCTTCCTTTGGGAAAATATAAATCATGATACCTTGAATACTTTCGGGTGAAATGCTATAACGGTATATCCGTGCACTTGTGGATTATTATGTAAATGTTAAGAAATACCAACAGAGCTCAACCCTCACACTACTATAGAAATCTTTCCTGAGGCGGGCAAAAATGATTTTCTAAGGCGGGCATCCCAACCGCCTCGTCACAAAGGTCATGGTAAATCAATCTTTACCGAGGCGGTTGAAATGTCCACCTCGGTTAATCAAATAAACAAATAAAAAAAGGAAAACCCCATACCTAGCCCAAACTGGGCCTGGATCTGGGCCTCGTGCCACCACCCCTACGCGCTCCTCGATGTCAGATCTAGAGCAATGCCACCCTACCAATGCCACGCCACCAGATCCACCGCCGGTGCACTGCTCACTGGATGCACCGCCGGCGTGCACCTCCCCACCGGATCTTCCGCCGACGTGCTCACCCCTACTGGATCCACCACCAACGTGCTCCTACAAGCTAGATTCACTGCCAGCGAACTCATTACCAGTGGATCCATGATGTGGTCGAGCCATGGAGGGAGGGGAGGAGGGGCGTGCCGCCGCCGTGGCCACCCCACGCTGCCCCATTGCCGTGGCCGCCCCACGCCACCCCATGGAGGAAGGGGAGGAAGGACGTGCTGCCCCATGGCCATGGAGGGAGGGGAGGAGGGGCACGCCATGGTCGTGGAGGGAGGGAAGGAGGGGTGCGCCGCCGCCGTGGTCGCCCCGCACCACACTATTGTCTTGGTCATCCCATGGAGGAAGGGGAGGAAGGACGTGCTGTGGCCGTGGAGGGAGGGGAGAAGGGGCGCATGAAAGCATCTAGGCCCCTAGCTGGGTTTCGATGATTAATGATAATACGTGATTACTGTGACTAACGTGTGTTTTGCAGAAACAATTAAGTTAGGTCACGGTAATGGAGATCGAATGGGCAATCAAGGTTGTCATGCCCCTATGATGGAAATCGTTTCGGTTTTCAAAGGATGGACGACAAGGTTAAGGATAGAGTAGTTCTAAGTGTCGATTGGACTTGGAGAGACTTTTAGAGTAGTTTAGGACTTTGTTTTTCCTTTGGCTGTACTATTAAGGGGGTATGAACGGGTAGCTTGACCTAGGCGAGTCTAGTGAATTAGGTGGTGCACACTTGTTAAAACTAGCACTAGGTAGCTCCAAAATAGCCCTTTAATCAAATGGAGCAAACTTCATTCACATATGATCGAGAGTTGGAAGTGAATGGAGGGTCAAATACTGACTAGACGCTGGCTCCGGTGTGACCGGACGCTGGCTCAAGGTCCGGTCAGTTCATTTGACCAAGGTGAAAGCATCTGGAAGTGACAGGACGCTGTGAGGTCAAGTCACCGGACGCTGAGGGCCAGCATCTGGTCAACTCCAGTAAGGTCCCAAAGAGGGAGAATCCTGATCGGACATGTCTGGTCAATGCTGACTAGACGCTGATCAGGTTCCGGCTACTGACTGGACACTGCTCAACAAGTGACTAGACGCTGGGGGTCCAACATCCGATCGACATCAGTAAGGTTCCAGTGAGGGGAAAACATGACCGGACGCGTCCGGTCAGTGCTGACCGGACGCTGGCCAGCGTCCGGTCACCACTTAACCACTGGAGTTCGTGGTGTACTGATCGGAGGGTCCGGTCAACATGACCAGAGCATCCGGTCACCCCACAGAGGCACATAACGGTTCGTTTTTCAGCCGGTGTTATAAATACAACCTCCACTCATGTGTGGGGGTACTATTGCTCATTCCAACAGCTAAGAAACACCTTAGAGAGTGCCAAGAAGAGCAAGGTCCTAGTGAGGTGATTGAGATTTGAGAATCCCAAAGAGAGCCCTCATTAGTGAAGATCAAGAGTAGCAAAGTGTGCATCCACCCTTCTCATTAGGCTTGTCATGGTCAAGTGAGAGTTCGTGCTTGTTACTCTTGGTGATCGCCATCACCTAGATGCCTTGGTGGTGATTGGGAGCTTGGTGATCATCCAGAGAGCTTGTGGATGACCCAACTCAAATTGTGAGCGGTTATGGGTGATTCACCATGATGGAGTTTTGACGAATCAACCCGTAGAGAGCACTTGATCCTTGCGCGGATCAAGGGGGAGCTACACCCTTGCGCAGGTGCTCCAATGAGGACTAGTGGAGAGTGGCGACTCTCCGATACCTCAGCAAAACATCGCCCGCGTTCCTCCTTCTCTATTTACTTTGAGCATGTACTTTGAGCAATTCAATTCTTGTCTTTACATTCATAGAATTGCCATGCTAGAGTAGGATTGGAATTTAGGTTGCAAGTCTTTTGTGCGCTAGAACAAATAGAAACACTTTCTAGGCACAAGGGGTTAATTGGGCTAACCATAGGATTTAATTATTGCAAAAAAATTTAGAATTAGCCTAATTCACCCCCCTCTTTAGCATCTTGATCCTTTCAATTGGTATCAGAGCCTCATGCTCACGTATTTAGGCTTAATCACCTAGAGCAAGATGTCTCACGGGGATGAACCTCCTCCTATCTTTGAGGGAGATGATTTTCCTTATTAGAAAATTCGCATGGAGGCGTATCTAGAAGCTCTAGATGTTGGTATACTTAGAGCCACCTCACAAGGCTTCCCAAAACCTCAGGATGCTACTCACCTACAAGGCGATGAGGTGAATTATGAGAAGTGGAATGCAAAGGCTCGAAACACCATCTTTAGAGGCCTCTGCAAAGATGTGTTCAATTGGGTGAGGAACCACAAAGACGTTCATGCACTATGGTCAGATGTTTGTGTGCTCTATGAGGGAACTAAGAGTGAGCATGAGGAACGCTATCATCTTGTCATGAAAAAGCTCAACTCTTTTAAAATGCTTCCTAAAGAATGTGCTAATGAAATGTATTCACGTTTGAATGTTCTTGTAGAGGAAGTCAATGGGCTTGGACTCACTCAAATGCAACCATCCGATGTTGTAAGAAAGATCTTGAGTGTCCTCCTCATTGACAAATATAGGCATATTGTGACCGTGCTATATCAAGGTGATCTTTCCACCACTACACCAACATAAATCTTGGAAAAGATCAATGCTCATGAGATGTACATGCACATCACGCCACAAGATGGCTCATCCTCTACCAAGAAGAAAGATAAGGACTTAGCATTCAAAGCTAGCCAAGAGAAGGGAAAAGTAAGACTTGAGTATGAGAGCTCAAGTGATGATGAAGTTGATGATGAAAGTCTTGTTCTCATGGTGAAGAAGACCGCCAAGATGCTAAAGAAGCTCAACAAGAGTGGCATCATGTTTGATGGCAAGAAGAAGTTCTTCACTAGCTCTAGAAGGAAGCCAATCTCTGAGATGGATTGCTTCAATTGTAGAGAACTTGGTCATCTAGCACACCAATGCACTAAGCCCAAGAAAGACAAGTTCAAGAACAAATACAAGGACAAGAAAGATGACTCAAGTAATGAAGAAGAAGAAGAGAAGAAGAAGAACAAGCCATATAAGAAGAGAGATGGCAAGAAGAGGGACTTCCACAAGAAGAAGAAGAGTGGAAAGGCATACATTGTCGGTGATTGGCACACGGACATTGATTCATCTAGTGCCTCATCCGATGATGATAGTGACAACGAGAAGGTGGCCACAATTGTTATCAACTCTTCATCATCTTCATCGCCACCACCGCCATCATCCTCTACACACCTATGCCTTATGGCCAAGGGTGACCACAAGGTATCTAACAATGATGATAGTAGTGATGATGAGCATGCTAGTGATGATGATAGCGATAGTGATGATGATGAATATGAATCACCTTCTTATGATGATCTTGCTAGATTGCTAAAACAATACACTAAGATCATTATAAAAACTAGAGCTAAAAATGAAAAGCTAGAAGCTAAAAATGACTCTCTTTTAGCCAAATGTGATATAGCGGAGAAGGCTAGTGTTGAGCTTAAAGAAGCAAATGATGCTATATCATCCAAACTCAAGGAGCTCAAATCTTCTAAGAAAAAGCTTAAAGAAAAACATGATAAACTTGAGAGAACACATAATGAGCTCATCACTAGTCACAACAAGCTAAGAGAAGAATATACTACTCTTAAGATTAATCATGATAATCTTGTTATTTCTCAAGAATTCTTATCCAATGAGCCACATGATGCTACTAACGATGTTGTTAAGATTGATATAGCTACATCATGTGATGACTTGATTATTGAGAGCATTGAGCAAAGTTCTAGTAGCAAGGGCAAGCAAGTGGTTGAAGCCGATGATTATGATGAGTTTGTCAAGCTCAAGAATGACAATGAAAAGCTCAAGAAAGATCTTGAAGAACTCAAAACCACTAAGTCTATTGTGCTAGAAACTATTGTTCATGATGATGGTTTGATCCTTGAGAATGAGAAGCTCAAAGATGAGAACAAGAAACTCAAGGAAGAGAAAAACAATGATACCCTCAAGGAAGAAAACAAGAAGCTCAAGTTGGAGAAAGAGCATCTTAAGATTGGATTGAGCAAGTTCACTAGAGGCAAGCATCTTCAAAGTGAGCTACTAATGAACACCATTATGAAGATGGATAGAAGTGGCATTGGGTACTTGGCAAATCAAGAGAAGAAGACTCAAGCTCAACAACAATATAAGTCTAAGCCAAAGCCAAAGAGATGTTTTGAGTGTGGACAAGAAGGCCACTTTGCTCATGAGTGCCAAATTCCACCACAACCTTTGCCTAAGCATGCTAGATCTTTTGTCTTCAGTGCTCACTACATTCTTAGAAAGGATTCTAGTGGAAAGATGAAAGTGATGTTCTTAGGACCTCCCAACAAAAATAGGCTTAAGAAAATTTGGGTTGCAAAGTCACTTGTTGAGAAGGTGAAGGGACCTCAACAAGTTTGGGTTTCTAAAGCTTGATCTCTTGTGTGTAGGTGAACTACAAGACCGGTGGAAGTCATTGGGTTATTGATAGTGGTTGCACATAACATATGACCGGTGATCGTTGTATGTTCACCTCACTAGATGAAGAAGTAGATGGACAAGAAAGAATCACATTTAGAGATAACTGAAAGGGCAAGGTCAAAGGATTGGGCAAAGTGGCTATATCAAATGATCATTCCATCTCCAATGTGCTATATGTTGCTTCATTGAGTTTCAACTTGCTATCCATTGCACAATTGTGTGATCTTGGCTTCCAATGCTTGTTCACCGAGAAGGAAGTTGTTCTATCTAAGAAGGATGATGATCATGTGATATTAAAAGGATTTAGATACAACAACCTATATCTAGTGGACTTCACCTCTGAAGATGCAAACTTGAAGACATGCCTATTCACCAAAACAACACTTGGGTGGCTATGGCATAGAAGACTTGCTCATGTTGGGATGAGCTCACTCAAGAAGCTAATAAAGAATGATTTGGTGAGAGGGTTTAAGGATGTGAAGTTTGAGAAGGACAAGCTTTGTAGTGCATGTCAAGCCGGCAAGCAAGTTGCAAATACCCATCCAACAAAAGATTTCATGTCAACCACAAGAGTGCTAGAACTCCGTCATATGGATTTATTTGGACCAACAACATACAAGAGTTTGGGAGGAAATCTTTATTGTCTTGTGATTGTTGATGACTATTCAAGGTATACATGGGTATTCTTCCTTCATGACAAATCCGAAGTTGCATCTTGCTTGAAGAAGTTTGCCAAGAGAGCATAAAATGAATTTGAAGTGAAGCTTAAGAAGATAAGAAGTGACAATGGAAAGGAATTTGACAACACAAACATAAAAGCATATTGTGATGAAGTTGGGATCAAGCATGAGGTCTCCGCAACATATACTCAACAAAATGATGTAGTTGAGAGGAAGAACAGGACATTGATCACTCTTGCAAGAACAATGCTTGATGAGTACAACACCGCTGAAGCTCTATGGGCGGAAGCTATCAACACCGCATGCTATGCATCAAACCGCCTATTCCTTCAAAAGTTTCTTGGCAAGACACCTTATGAGTTGCTCAATGAGAAGAAGCCGGACGTCTCCTTCTTTAGGGTATTTGGTTGCAAATGCTACATCTACAAGAAGCGCCAACACCTAGGGAAGTTTCAAAGACGTTGTGATATTGGTTTTCTTATTGGTTACTCATCAAAGTCCAAAGCATATAGAGTATTTAGTCATGCCACTGGCTTGGTTGAAGAAACATATGATGTGGAATTTGATGAATCTAATGGCTCCCAAGGAGCATATGAGAATCTTGATGATGTAGGTGATGAACCATTAAGGGAGGCTATGAAGAACATTTTGGTTGGAGACATCAAGCCTAAAGATGATGAAGATGATGCACAAGTGATTGATCCACCTTCTTTATCAAGTGTGCCACAAGATGGTGATAAAGATGGGAGAGTAGAAAATGAAGACACTTATGTCTCCCATGATCAAATGGTGGTACAAACACAAGATGTTGATGCTCCACAACCTCTCCCTCAAGTGGTCAAAAGAAGAAATACACCTCTACTTCAAGATCATCCACAAGATCTCATCATAGGGAGTCCATCAAAGGGTGTAATGACTCGATCACAAAAAACTTGCTTCATTTATTGCTCATCACTCTTTTGTCTCTTGCTTTGAGCCTACTAAGGTAGAAGAAGCTCTTCAGCATCTGGATTGGATAAATGCAATGCATGAAGAGTTGAACAACTTCACCCACAATGAAGTTTGGACTCTTGAACAGCAGCCAAAAGGTGCAAGAGTCATTGGAACAAAGTGGGTGTTCCAAAACAAGCAAGATGATCAAGGAGTTGTTGTGAGGAACAAGGCAAGACTAGTAGCAAAGGGGTTCTCTCAAGTTGAAGGTTTGAATTTTGGAGAGACCTTTTCACCGGTTGCAAGATTAGAAGCCATCCGTATCCTCCTTACATATGCATCACATCATAAATAAAACTTTATCAAATAGATGTGAAAAGTGCATTTTTAAATGGCTTTATAAATGAAGTAGTCTATGTTGATCAACCTCTCGGGTTTGAAGACCCTAGATATCCTAATCATGTTTATAGGTTGTCCAAGGCATTATATGGGCTTAAGCAAGCCCCAAGAGCTTGGTTTTGAGCGTCTTCGGGACTTCCTCATTGAGAAGGGCTTCACCATTGGGAAGGTCGACACTATACTATTCACCAAGAAGCTTGATGGGCATATCTTCATTTGTCAAGTGTATATTGATGATATCATCTTTGGATCATCAAATGAAGATTCATGCAAAGAGTTTGGTGAATTGATGTCGAAGGAGTTCGAGATGTCAATGATTGGAGAGCTTACATTCTTTCTTGGTTTTCAAGTCAAGCAAATGAGAGAAAGGATTTTCATCCTCTCAAGAGAAATATACTAATGATCTTCTCAAGAGATTCAAGATGGACGAATGTAAGCCAATCAAGACACCAATGCCAACTAATGGACATTTCGACCTAGACGAGGGAGGGTAATACGGTTGATCAAACTCTCTACTGCTCCATAATTGGTAGCTTGTTATATTTGACCGCATCTAGGTCCGACATCATGTTTAGTGTGTGTATGTGTGCTAGATTTCAAGCTAATCCTAAGGAAACTCATTTAATTGCCGTAAAAAGAATCCTTAGGTATCTTAAGCACACACCAAGCATTGGCCTTTGGCATCCCAAAGGATCTATATTTGAATTAGTTGGCTATTCCGATTCAAATTATGTCAGTTGCAAAGTTGATAGAAAAAGCACATCCGGAGGGTGCCATTTGCTTGGTAGATCACTTGTGTCTTGATCCTCCAAGAAACAAATAGTGTGGCTTTGTTCACCGCTGAAGCGGAATACATTGCCGCGGGTGCTTGTTGTGCACAAATACTTTACATGAAACAAACTTTGCTAGACTATGGAGTAGTTCTAGAAAAGGTACCTCTTTTGTGCGATAATGAAAGTGCGGTAAACTTGCAAATAATCTAGTTCAACACTCTCACACCAAGCACATAGATATCCACCATCACTTTCTTAGAGATCATATTGTTAAAAATGATATATCACTAGAAGGTGTAAGGACCGAGGATCAATTAATGGATATCTTCACTAAACCGCTAGATGAGGCAACATTTTGTAGATTGCGGAATGAGCTCAATGTGCTTGATTTTAGTAACTTCACTAAAAAATGAGCTTGTGTTGTCCCTTGCATTGCATGTAATATACAACATGTTTAATGTTTTGTAATGCATATAGGGCTTTTCTAACATGGTTAAGATAACCACTGAAAAGCGTGCGAAGAAGCTTAACCTGGATCAAACTTGACAAGCAACTAGATTTACTTAAAAGTATTGCATTGCATATGCATGAACGTTGTTTTGTCGTTGTCTTCAAATTGCCCTCTTATTGCCTATTTTCTCAAAAAGAATTATAAGCCTAAGGCAAAATATTTTGAAAAACTTGAGGGTTTGAGAGAGGTCACTCACATCAGTCCCCAATTGGTGTTTATTTGGATCTTATTTGAGTTGGACTTGATTGGGAATAGGTAGCACGAAGGACTTTGACGATTTTACTGAAGAAGAGTGATCAGATGCTGCACCGGACTCTAGAGTCTAGCGTCCTGTCAGTTCATAGGAGGTGAACTTCCTACGAAGGAGTGACCGGACTCTGCCTTTCAGTGTTTGGTCAGAAGGCTTTCAGTGTCCGGTCGTGTGGAGAAGACAAAGGCTGTATTGACCGGACTCTGGCGGTGTCCGGTCGGAGTCCACCGGACGCGTCCGGTCATGATTCTAGAGGATTTGGACCTCTCTAGAATCGATTGGGCGCTGGGTGGCAGCGTCCGGTCGCTGCCACTGGAGCGTCCGATCAATAGGAATCATGCGGTTTCAGATCTCTTTTCCGTTTCCTATTCTATCCCGTGGGGGACCCTTTTTAAGCATCGCCGTGACTCTTGCCCTGCGTCCACATGCCGCAGCCGAGACCTAGCCACCAACTTCGCCACGCCCGCTGCCTTCCCACGCCGCTGCAGTGCCACCTCGTGCTCCCATGCGCCAGCACCGCCGCTGTGCTACGCCGCTCCCCATGCTACCTCCCGCCGCCACTGCCCTAGCCAGCTACTACCGCACCACGCCCTTGCCTCCTAGCCATCGAGCTCACCAGTACCGCCTGCATGCCACCACACCATCCACGCTTAGGTGGTGCACACTTGTTAAAAACTAGCACTAGTAGCTCCAAAATAGCCCTTTAAATCAAATGGAGCAAACTTCATTCACATATGATTCGAGAGTTGGAAGTGAATGGAGGGTCAAATACTGACTAGAACGCTGGCTCCGGTGTGACCGGACGCTGGCTCAAGGTCCGGTCAGTTCATTTGACCAAGGTGAAAGCATCTTGAAGTGACAGGACGCTGTGAGGTCAAGTCACCGGACGCTGAGGGCCAGCATCTGGTCAACTCCAGTAAGGTCCCAAAGAGGGAGAATCCTGATCGGACATGTCTGGTCAATGCTGACTAGACGCTGATCAGGTTCCGGCTACTGACTGGACACTGCTCAACAAGTGACTAGACGCTGGGGTCCAACATCCGATCGACATCAGTAAGGTTCCAGTGAGGGGAAAACATGACCGGACGCGTCCGGTCAGTGCTGACCGGACGCTGGCCAGCGTCCGGTCACCACTTAACCACTGGAGTTCGTGGTGTACTGATCGGAGGGTCCGGTCAACATGACCAGAGCATCCCGTCACCCCACAGAGGCACATAACGGTTCGTTTTTCAGCCGTTGGTTATAAATACAACCTCCACTCATGTGTGGGGGTACTATTGCTCATTCCAACAGCTAAGAAACACCTTAGAGAGTGCCAAGAAGAGCAAGGTCCTAGTGAGGTGATTGAGATTTGAGAATCCCAAAGAGAGCCCTCATTAGTGAAGATCAAGAGTAGCAAAGTGTGCATCCACCCTTCTCATTAGGCTTGTCATGGTCAAGTGAGAGTTCGTGCTTGTTACTCTTGGTGATCGCCATCACCTAGATGCCTTGGTGGTGATTGGGAGCTTGGTGATCATCCAGAGAGCTTGTGGATGACCCAACTCAAATTGTGAGCGGTTATGGGTGATTCACCATGATGGAGTTTGACGAATCAACCCGTAGAGAGCACTTGATCCTTGCGCGGATCAAGGGGGAGCTACACACCCTTGCGCAGGTGCTCCAATGAGGACTAGTGGAGAGTGGCGACTCTCCGATACCTCAGCAAAACATCGCCGCGTTCCTCCTTCTCTATTTACTTTGAGCATGTACTTTGAGCAATTCAATTCTTGTCTTTACATTCATAGAATTGCCATGCTAGAGTAGGATTGGAATTTAGGTTGCAAGTCTTTTGTGCGCTAGAACAAATAGAAACACTTTCTAGGCACAAGGGGTTAATTGGGCTAACCATAGGATTTAATTATTGCAAAAAAATTTAGAATTAGCCTAATTCACCCCCCTCTTTAGCATCTTGATCCTTTCAATTGGTATCAGAGCCTCATGCTCACGTATTTAGGCTTAATCACCTAGAGCAAGATGTCTCACGGGGATGAACCTCCTCCTATCTTTGAGGGAGATGATTTTCCTTATTAGAAAATTCGCATGGAGGCGTATCTAGAAGCTCTAGATGTTGGTATACTTAGAGCCACCTCACAAGGCTTCCCAAAACCTCAGGATGCTACTCACCTACAAGGCGATGAGGTGAATTATGAGAAGTGGAATGCAAAGGCTCGAAACACCATCTTTAGAGGCCTCTGCAAAGATGTGTTCAATTGGGTGAGGAACCACAAAGACGTTCATGCACTATGGTCAGATGTTTGTGTGCTCTATGAGGGAACTAAGAGTGAGCATGAGGAACGCTATCATCTTGTCATGAAAAAGCTCAACTCTTTTAAAATGCTTCCTAAAGAATGTGCTAATGAAATGTATTCACGTTTGAATGTTCTTGTAGAGGAAGTCAATGGGCTTGGACTCACTCAAATGCAACCATCCGATGTTGTAAGAAAGATCTTGAGTGTCCTCCTCATTGACAAATATAGGCATATTGTGACCGTGCTATATCAAGGTGATCTTTCCACCACTACACCAACATAAATCTTGGAAAAGATCAATGCTCATGAGATGTACATGCACATCACGCCACAAGATGGCTCATCCTCTACCAAGAAGAAAGATAAGGACTTAGCATTCAAAGCTAGCCAAGAGAAGGGAAAAGTAAGACTTGAGTATGAGAGCTCAAGTGATGATGAAGTTGATGATGAAAGTCTTGTTCTCATGGTGAAGAAGACCGCCAAGATGCTAAAGAAGCTCAACAAGAGTGGCATCATGTTTGATGGCAAGAAGAAGTTCTTCACTAGCTCTAGAAGGAAGCCAATCTCTGAGATGGATTGCTTCAATTGTAGAGAACTTGGTCATCTAGCACACCAATGCACTAAGCCCAAGAAAGACAAGTTCAAGAACAAATACAAGGACAAGAAAGATGACTCAAGTAATGAAGAAGAAGAAGAGAAGAAGAAGAACAAGCCATATAAGAAGAGAGATGGCAAGAAGAGGGACTTCCACAAGAAGAAGAAGAGTGGAAAGGCATACATTGTCGGTGATTGGCACACGGACATTGATTCATCTAGTGCCTCATCCGATGATGATAGTGACAACGAGAAGGTGGCCACAATTGTTATCAACTCTTCATCATCTTCATCGCCACCACCGCCATCATCCTCTACACACCTATGCCTTATGGCCAAGGGTGACCACAAGGTATCTAACAATGATGATAGTAGTGATGATGAGCATGCTAGTGATGATGATAGCGATAGTGATGATGATGAATATGAATCACCTTCTTATGATGATCTTGCTAGATTGCTAAAACAATACACTAAGATCATTATAAAAACTAGAGCTAAAAATGAAAAGCTAGAAGCTAAAAATGACTCTCTTTTAGCCAAATGTGATATAGCGGAGAAGGCTAGTGTTGAGCTTAAAGAAGCAAATGATGCTATATCATCCAAACTCAAGGAGCTCAAATCTTCTAAGAAAAAGCTTAAAGAAAAACATGATAAACTTGAGAGAACACATAATGAGCTCATCACTAGTCACAACAAGCTAAGAGAAGAATATACTACTCTTAAGATTAATCATGATAATCTTGTTATTTCTCAAGAATTCTTATCCAATGAGCCACATGATGCTACTAACGATGTTGTTAAGATTGATATAGCTACATCATGTGATGACTTGATTATTGAGAGCATTGAGCAAAGTTCTAGTAGCAAGGGCAAGCAAGTGGTTGAAGCCGATGATTATGATGAGTTTGTCAAGCTCAAGAATGACAATGAAAAGCTCAAGAAAGATCTTGAAGAACTCAAAACCACTAAGTCTATTGTGCTAGAAACTATTGTTCATGATGATGGTTTGATCCTTGAGAATGAGAAGCTCAAAGATGAGAACAAGAAACTCAAGGAAGAGAAAAACAATGATACCCTCAAGGAAGAAAACAAGAAGCTCAAGTTGGAGAAAGAGCATCTTAAGATTGGATTGAGCAAGTTCACTAGAGGCAAGCATCTTCAAAGTGAGCTACTAATGAACACCATTATGAAGATGGATAGAAGTGGCATTGGGTACTTGGCAAATCAAGAGAAGAAGACTCAAGCTCAACAACAATATAAGTCTAAGCCAAAGCCAAAGAGATGTTTTGAGTGTGGACAAGAAGGCCACTTTGCTCATGAGTGCCAAATTCCACCACAACCTTTGCCTAAGCATGCTAGATCTTTTGTCTTCAGTGCTCACTACATTCTTAGAAAGGATTCTAGTGGAAAGATGAAAGTGATGTTCTTAGGACCTCCCAACAAAAATAGGCTTAAGAAAATTTGGGTTGCAAAGTCACTTGTTGAGAAGGTGAAGGGACCTCAACAAGTTTGGGTTTCTAAAGCTTGATCTCTTGTGTGTAGGTGAACTACAAGACCGGTGGAAGTCATTGGGTTATTGATAGTGGTTGCACATAACATATGACCGGTGATCGTTGTATGTTCACCTCACTAGATGAAGAAGTAGATGGACAAGAAAGAATCACATTTAGAGATAACTGAAAGGGCAAGGTCAAAGGATTGGGCAAAGTGGCTATATCAAATGATCATTCCATCTCCAATGTGCTATATGTTGCTTCATTGAGTTTCAACTTGCTATCCATTGCACAATTGTGTGATCTTGGCTTCCAATGCTTGTTCACCGAGAAGGAAGTTGTTCTATCTAAGAAGGATGATGATCATGTGATATTAAAAGGATTTAGATACAACAACCTATATCTAGTGGACTTCACCTCTGAAGATGCAAACTTGAAGACATGCCTATTCACCAAAACAACACTTGGGTGGCTATGGCATAGAAGACTTGCTCATGTTGGGATGAGCTCACTCAAGAAGCTAATAAAGAATGATTTGGTGAGAGGGTTTAAGGATGTGAAGTTTGAGAAGGACAAGCTTTGTAGTGCATGTCAAGCCGGCAAGCAAGTTGCAAATACCCATCCAACAAAAGATTTCATGTCAACCACAAGAGTGCTAGAACTCCGTCATATGGATTTATTTGGACCAACAACATACAAGAGTTTGGGAGGAAATCTTTATTGTCTTGTGATTGTTGATGACTATTCAAGGTATACATGGGTATTCTTCCTTCATGACAAATCCGAAGTTGCATCTTGCTTGAAGAAGTTTGCCAAGAGAGCATAAAATGAATTTGAAGTGAAGCTTAAGAAGATAAGAAGTGACAATGGAAAGGAATTTGACAACACAAACATAAAAGCATATTGTGATGAAGTTGGGATCAAGCATGAGGTCTCCGCAACATATACTCAACAAAATGATGTAGTTGAGAGGAAGAACAGGACATTGATCACTCTTGCAAGAACAATGCTTGATGAGTACAACACCGCTGAAGCTCTATGGGCGGAAGCTATCAACACCGCATGCTATGCATCAAACCGCCTATTCCTTCAAAAGTTTCTTGGCAAGACACCTTATGAGTTGCTCAATGAGAAGAAGCCGGACGTCTCCTTCTTTAGGGTATTTGGTTGCAAATGCTACATCTACAAGAAGCGCCAACACCTAGGGAAGTTTCAAAGACGTTGTGATATTGGTTTTCTTATTGGTTACTCATCAAAGTCCAAAGCATATAGAGTATTTAGTCATGCCACTGGCTTGGTTGAAGAAACATATGATGTGGAATTTGATGAATCTAATGGCTCCCAAGGAGCATATGAGAATCTTGATGATGTAGGTGATGAACCATTAAGGGAGGCTATGAAGAACATTTTGGTTGGAGACATCAAGCCTAAAGATGATGAAGATGATGCACAAGTGATTGATCCACCTTCTTTATCAAGTGTGCCACAAGATGGTGATAAAGATGGGAGAGTAGAAAATGAAGACACTTATGTCTCCCATGATCAAATGGTGGTACAAACACAAGATGTTGATGCTCCACAACCTCTCCCTCAAGTGGTCAAAAGAAGAAATACACCTCTACTTCAAGATCATCCACAAGATCTCATCATAGGGAGTCCATCAAAGGGTGTAATGACTCGATCACAAAAACTTGCTTCATTTATTGCTCATCACTCTTTTGTCTCTTGCTTTGAGCCTACTAAGGTAGAAGAAGCTCTTCAGCATCTGGATTGGATAAATGCAATGCATGAAGAGTTGAACAACTTCACCCACAATGAAGTTTGGACTCTTGAACAGCAGCCAAAAGGTGCAAGAGTCATTGGAACAAAGTGGGTGTTCCAAAACAAGCAAGATGATCAAGGAGTTGTTGTGAGGAACAAGGCAAGACTAGTAGCAAAGGGGTTCTCTCAAGTTGAAGGTTTGAATTTTGGAGAGACCTTTTCACCGGTTGCAAGATTAGAAGCCATCCGTATCCTCCTTACATATGCATCACATCATAAAATAAAACTTTATCAAATAGATGTGAAAAGTGCATTTTTAAATGGCTTTATAAATGAAGTAGTCTATGTTGATCAACCTCTCGGGTTTGAAGACCCTAGATATCCTAATCATGTTTATAGGTTGTCCAAGGCATTATATGGGCTTAAGCAAGCCCCAAGAGCTTGGTTTGAGCGTCTTCGGGACTTCCTCATTGAGAAGGGCTTCACCATTGGGAAGGTCGACACTATACTATTCACCAAGAAGCTTGATGGGCATATCTTCATTTGTCAAGTGTATATTGATGATATCATCTTTGGATCATCAAATGAAGATTCATGCAAAGAGTTTGGTGAATTGATGTCGAAGGAGTTCGAGATGTCAATGATTGGAGAGCTTACATTCTTTCTTGGTTTTCAAGTCAAGCAAATGAGAGAAAGGATTTTCATCTCTCAAGAGAAATATACTAATGATCTTCTCAAGAGATTCAAGATGGACGAATGTAAGCCAATCAAGACACCAATGCCAACTAATGGACATTTCGACCTAGACGAGGGAGGTAATACGGTTGATCAAACTCTCTACTGCTCCATAATTGGTAGCTTGTTATATTTGACCGCATCTAGGTCCGACATCATGTTTAGTGTGTGTATGTGTGCTAGATTTCAAGCTAATCCTAAGGAAACTCATTTAATTGCCGTAAAAAGAATCCTTAGGTATCTTAAGCACACACCAAGCATTGGCCTTTGGCATCCCAAAGGATCTATATTTGAATTAGTTGGCTATTCCGATTCAAATTATGTCAGTTGCAAAGTTGATAGAAAAAGCACATCCGGAGGGTGCCATTTGCTTGGTAGATCACTTGTGTCTTGATCCTCCAAGAAACAAAATAGTGTGGCTTTGTTCACCGCTGAAGCGGAATACATTGCCGCGGGTGCTTGTTGTGCACAAATACTTTACATGAAACAAACTTTGCTAGACTATGGAGTAGTTCTAGAAAAGGTACCTCTTTTGTGCGATAATGAAAGTGCGGTAAAACTTGCAAATAATCTAGTTCAACACTCTCACACCAAGCACATAGATATCCACCATCACTTTCTTAGAGATCATATTGTTAAAAATGATATATCACTAGAAGGTGTAAGGACCGAGGATCAATTAATGGATATCTTCACTAAACCGCTAGATGAGGCAACATTTTGTAGATTGCGGAATGAGCTCAATGTGCTTGATTTTAGTAACTTCACTAAAAAATGAGCTTGTGTTGTCCCTTGCATTGCATTGTAATATACAACATGTTTAATGTTTTGTAATGCATATAGGGCTTTTCTAACATGGTTAAGATAACCACTGAAAAGCGTGCGAAGAAGCTTAACCTTGGATCAAACTTGACAAGCAACTAGATTTACTTAAAAGTATTGCATTGCATATGCATGAACGTTGTTTTGTCGTTTGTCTTCAAATTGCCCTCTTATTGCCTATTTTCTCAAAAAGAATTATAGCCTAAGGCAAAATATTTTGAAAAAACTTGAGGGTTTGAGAGAGGTCACTCACATCAGTCCCAATTGGTGTTTATTTGGATCTTATTTGAGTTGGGACTTGATTGGGAATAGGTAGCACGAAGGACTTTGACGATTTACTGAAGAAAGAGTGATCAGATGCTGCACCGGACTCTAGAGTCTAGCGTCCTGTCAGTTCATAGGAGGTGAACTTCCTACGAAGGAGTGACCGGACTCTGCCTTTCAGTGTTTGGTCAGAAGGCTTTCAGTGTCCGGTCGTGTGGAGAAGACAAAGGCTGTATTGACCGGACTCTGGCGGTGTCCGGTCGGAGTCCACCGGACGCGTCCGGTCATGATTCTAGAGGATTTGGACCTCTCTAGAATCGATTGGGCGCTGGGTGGCAGCGTCCGGTCGCTGCCACTGGAGCGTCCGATCAATAGGAATCATGCGGTTTCAGATCTCTTTTCCGTTTCCTATTCTATCCCGTGGGGGACCCTTTTTAAGCATCGCCGTGACTCTTGCCCTGCGTCCACATGCCGCAGCCGAGACCTAGCCACCAACTTCGCCACGCCCGCTGCCTTCCCACGCCGCTGCAGTGCCACCTCGTGCTCCCATGCGCCAGCACCGCCGCTGTGCTACGCCGCTCCCCATGCTACCGCCGCCACTGCCCTAGCCGCTACCGCACCACGCCCTTGCCTCCTACGCCATCGAGCTCACCAGTACCGCCTGCATGCCACCACACCATCCACGCTCGCGCCAGCAGCAAGTCCGCGCCACCATGCCCTAGCAGTGCCGCCGATTTTGCCGCCGAGACACAGCCCTAGTTCACTCTAGCAACAGCCAAGCACCAGGGCTTAAATTGCATCGCTCAGCCATCACACTTTGTCAGAATCCACAAACCCTAACCCTAGCCAATTCGGTGGTTCCCCCCGTGTGTCGCTTCTCTTCTCTTCTCAGGTTGCCAATTCGTCAGGTAGCAAGCCTCCATTTCAATTTTGTACCTAAATTGCTTGCTTCCTAAGGTTTCATATCCATTAGATATATTGTAATTATTTGTATATCCTATCTATTCCATCGTGCAGCGAGTCGGTGCCATTGAGGTGTTAGTGGTAGTTGTTAGTTAACTAGGGGCCAAGCTCACGAGTACGAAGCGAGGCCAACCTCGAAAATGACAGTTGATCTTTGTCAGCGGTAGTTGATTCTTCTTAGATCCATCAGATGCCTCGTACAAAGAATGTCGGAGGTGGTCCCAGTGATGAGGATCCGAGGCCCCCGCCTCACCAGCCTACAGAACCAAAAGGCAAGGCGACAAAGAAGTTGGTAGTAAGAAAGCATAAGTATCTAGATGTAGAGACAGTGAGAGCCGATGCAGTTGCAGAGGCCACAGAGCGTGCTGAGAGAGGAGGTGCTCGTAGTGGAGTCTGGATTACTGATCAGCTTTCACCAGAAGTGAGGGCTACACTTAGCGAGTTGAGCACCTTCATGGTGGTCCAGTTGGGACTCTCATGATTGGAGGATGGCGTGTTGTCATTGATGAGGTTCAGCCTCAAGGGGAGTCACTGCAGCCACAGGAGGCATAGCTAGCACAGCAGACTTAGGAGGGTGAGTAGGCTGAGTAGGCTGAGGAGACAAAGCTAGCACCTTAGCCATAGTTACGCTGCTCTGGTCATACCCGTGCTCCAGTTACACCAAGGCCAGACACTCAGCGGAGGGGTTCTCATCCACCACCTCGACCATAGGGTCCGCCTCCAGTGACCCATCTTGACCTGAGTGCCACCACGGCCAAGCAAGTGCAATAGCTCAGGTTCGTGGACTTTGAGGTGTGGTTTCCACCTAGGAGGAATGAGAGAGCATCAGAGGGATTCTATACACTTTTGTATGAGGATTTCTATAATGCCTATCTCAATAGTGGAGCAGTTTTTAGATCACAGAGGGTGTGCAACATTGAGTCTATAGTAGCAGTAGCTGGAGAGCACATTCGCCTGTATCTATCCTATTTACTAGGGCTGACAGATCTAATTGGACGGACAGGCCTGTATGTTCCATCTTGGGTTCGACAGTTCTATGCTACTCTCTAGATTGACCCACGGCATAGGTTTATACACTTTGCATTCAGAGGCAGAGACTACTGGCCGATGAGCACTAGGGTCAGGGAGATACTTAGGCTTTAGGAGTAGCCAGTCAGGCTTCATGAGGTTTGCTATGGACAGACCGCACCCCCTAGACGCCCTCATGGTGGTATGGTGCCCCCTACAGACTTGGTTCATCACTGTTTTATAGAGCCCTTTGGCGAAGGGTCAAGGAGGAACCCCTGTGATCTCACTCCCACTACTCGCGTGATTGAGGCTATCATGAGGAGGACATTACTTCCAAGGATGGGATATAGAGAGGGATTGACTCGTATACAGCTATGGCTTCTCAACTCTCTGATGCAATAGATAGTTTTTGATATTTGGGATCTTTTTCTGTCAGAGATGGAGGACACTATAGCTGAGGGCTTCAAAGGTCACAAGCAGCTACCCTATGCTCACTGGATCACATTCCTTATCCACAGAGCCATTATAGTTAGGCCGCCTAAGATGATTGCTGAGTACAGTGGTGCCACTATAGAGTTTCCTGCTTATAACCTGACTCAGATGATCCGTCATAGTACACCACAGGCACCTAGCCAGCCACGTCATTACCTAGAGGTGCCAAAGACTATAGCCCAGCAGGATGATATTATCAGGGGTATTGCATCTACAGAGGAGGAGGAGCTTGCTCAATAGGAGGGGATGGTCACGAGTGAGCCTAGTGACAGTTCTGATGATGACTACTAGCCTATTCCTCAGATGCCTCCACGACGACATGATGCTAAGGCCAGTAGCTCTAGTTCAGTGCCACCTACCCCATAGACAGACCCCACTCTTCTTGCTATACTTGAGCGGATGAGGTAGGACCAGACACGACAGGCTCAGGAGATAGCTGCTACATTTGCTCAGTTCTAGACTTAGTAGGACGAGTTCTAGCAACAGCAGCTAGTTATTCAGCAGCAAAAATAGGCTCTACAGCAGTAGTAGTAGGCCATGCATCAGCAGCAGATCCTCATGCAGTAGCAGCTTCTTGGATTCATGTAGCATGTAGTGACAGCGATTGGGGCTCCACCGCCATAGGCTTTGCCCCAGCTTGGTCAGCCTACCACCACTTTGATGACTCGAGCGTTACAGCCTAGTGGGCTTCAGAGTCAGGGATAGCCACTAGCATAGTATGCCTCACCTACAGAGCAGGTGTCTCAGTGGTTTGCTTCACTAGTGATAGCCCCGTAGTTCACACCTCTTCAGATGGGCTTCACACTAGCTCAGACGTCGTCGCTGCTAGTGTCAGACACTTTAGTCTCCAGGAGTCTTGGAGCGACCTTTAGTGAGCTGATAGGGCAGCCCACTCCACCATACTTGCATGTTCCAAGTCCTTCTTCGGCTGCACCTATCATAGCGACTACAAAGATGCTCCCCTCCTCAGTAGCATCATTAGAGCCGACTGCTTTAGTTATACCAGCACAGCCTACAGCAGCACTAGTTCCTGATCCGACCCAGACTGCTTCAGCATCACTTTTAGCTATAGAGGGTCAGACTACTCAGAGCTCAGGGTCAGATGATGATGGTGCCCAGTTTCAGCTTGCTCCTCGTACCTCAGCCCTCGGCTCATCCGCTGCAGCCCCGCCGACCGACCCTTAGGTTTTGGTGTTTGACGCCAAAGGGGGAGAAGGTTCGAGTATGTTAGCCTTAGGGGGAGTGACATATCTAGGGGGCGCTTAGTTATTATATTAGCTTATCTATTTACATTTGTAGTTTTTATGTGTGTGATACATTATGCATTCATGTTTACTACTATATTTATGTGACAGTGATATCTACGTGATCATGGTATATGACATGTGTCCTCTCTACTTTGAATTTTTTATATGTCATATCACTTGTACTTTGCTCATTTGCCTTTGCTTCCGCGTTTTTACTCCGATGCAAATGAGCTTCATTACTTGTACTCATGCTTATTTCATATCTTTTGAGTACATCATATTGGCTTGGGTCATATAAGCTTGCCTAACACATTTGTTCTTATTGCCAAAAGCTTATATGAACCAAGCATGTTAAAAACCTCATCTTTCTCACATACTCGAGGTAGTATTATCATCAATCACCAAAAAGGGGGAGATTGAAAGCATCTTGGCCCCTAGTTAGGTTTCGGTGATTAATGACAATACGCGATTACTGTGACTAATGTGTGTTTTGCAGAAACAATTAAGTTAGGTCATGGTAATGGAGATAGAATGGGCAATCAAGGTTGTCATGCCCCTACGATGGAAATCGTTTTGGTTTTCAAAGGATGGACGACAAGGTTAAGGATGGACTAGTTCTATGTGTCGATTGGAGTTGGAGAGACACTTAGAGTAGTTTAGGACTTTGTTTTTCCTTTGGCTATACTATTAAGGGGGGGTATGAACGAGTAGCTTGACCTAGGTGAGTCTAGTGAGTTAGGTGTGGTGCACACTTGTTAAAACTAGCACTTGGTAGCTCCAAAACAGCCTTTTGATCTAATGGAGCAAACTTCATTCACATATGATCGAGAGTTGGAAGTGAATGGAGGGTCAAATACTGACTGGACGCTGGCTCCGGTGTGATCGGACGCTGGCTCAGGGTCTGGTCAGTTTATTTGACCAAGGTGAAAGCATTTGGAAGTGACCGGACGCTGCGAGGTCAAGTCACCGGACGCTACGAGGTCAAGTCACCGGACACTGAGGGCTAGCCTCTGGTCGACTCTAATAAGGTCCCAGAGAGGGAGAATCTTGATCGAACACGTTCAGTCAATGCCGACCGGACGCTGATCAGGTTCCGGCTACTGACCGGACACTGCTCAGCAAGTGACCGAATGCTGGGGGTCCAACGTCCGGTCGACATCAGTAAGGTTCTAGTGAGGGGAAAACATGACCGGACACGTCCGGTCAACACTTAGCCACTGGAGTTCGGGGTGTGCTGACCAGAGCGTCCGGTCAACATGACCAGAGCGTCCAGTCACCCCGTAGAGGCACATAACGGTTTGTTTTTCAGCTGGTGTTATAAATACAACCTCCACTCGTGTGTGGGGGTACTTTTGCTCATTCCAACAGCTGAGAAACACCTTAGAGAGTGCCAAGAAGAGCAAGGTCCTAGTGAGGTGATTAAGATTTGAGAATCCCAAAGAGAGCCCTCTTTAGTGAAGATCAAGAGTAGCAAAGTATGCATCCACCCTTCTTGTTAGGCTTGTCGTGGTCAAGTGAGAGTTCATGCTTGTTACTCTTGGTGATCGCCATCACCTAGATAGCTTGGTGGTGATTGGGAGCTTGGTGATCATTCGAAGAGCTTGTGGATGACCCAACTCAAGTTGTGAGCGGTTGTGGGTGATTCACCGCGACGGAGTGTCGAAGAATCAACCCGTAGAGAGCACTTGATCCTTGCACGGATCAAGGGGGAGCTACACCCTTGCACGGGTGCTCCAACAAGGACTAGTGGGGAGTGGCGACTCTCCGATACCTTGGCAAAACATCGCCGCGTTGCTCCTTCTCTATTTACTTTGAGCAATTCAATTCTTGTCTTTACATTCATAGAATTGCCATGCTAGAGTAGGATTGGAATTTAGGTTGCAAGTCTTTTGTGCGGTAGAACAATTAGAAACACTTTCTAGGCACAAGGGGTTAATTGGGCTAACCATAGGATTTAATTATTGCAAAGAAATTTAGAATTAGCCCAATTCACCCCCCCCCCTCTTGGGCATCTTGATCCTTTTAGCATGCCGCCACCATGGACAGAGGGAAGGAGGGACGTGCCACCGCCTTGGTCACCCTGCGTCGCCCTATGGAGGCCATGGAGGAAGGGCGCGCCGCATCCCACTAATCCCGCCACCGTGCTCGCTCTGGAGGGAGGGATGGAGGGAGAGGAGTGAGAGAGGGATGGAGAGGAGTGAAGCGCCACTGCTCGCTCAGGGAGAGAGGGAGATGCATCGGGCGCCGCAGGGAGAGAGGGAGCGATGTGATTGAGAGAGGGAGTGACTGAGTGAAACCCTAGATCACTGTATATATACTCAGGGGTGATATTGGGCAGGTTTGGGCTTTTCTGGTTGCTAGTGGGCTTGGCCACTATTAACTGAGGCAAGCCTTATAAGAGGTCCACCTCTAAAAATGGCTTGGTTAATAGATTTTAGTTTAATCATCTGGGTTAATAAAAAATGATCGCCTTGGTTAATCCAGGCATTAACCGAGGCGGTTTAAATTGCTGCCCGCCTCCGAGACCTATTTGCAAATGTTGCGCAAAAGATTTTGTATTGTAGTGTCACTTCCTCATACACAATTCAAAGTGGTGATACAAATGTACTGCAACTAGATGTTTTCTATACAAAACAATTGCAATATAACAAACCATCTGAAACTGCCTCAAGATGAACAAATTTGCAAAGGGCTCTTCTTGAACAAATGAACCAAATCTAGTGTAACAATGCCACAAAAGAAGATGCATCTAGCCCACATAGCAATCACCAAAGGACAAACAATGCCCCCTCATCAGATGCCAATGGTATCCGCAAACTGTAGATTAGAACAACAGGGTTCCCAACAAAATCAATCTCAAATAACCAATTGCTCCAACTGAATGTTGACTGCCAAAAGCGAACTGACGACCACAAACAAGACTTTAAAATGAAAGAACTTCACACAATCTGAGAGAATGCCTTATGGTAACCAAATCCCTTGAATAGACTGAAGTCACAAAGATACCTTCATAATGGCGATATACTTGGACATAGACCAACATCTCCAAAGGATCAAAGGAGATAATGTCTCAAGTGATACCAACATCTCCAACCAACTGAAGCATCCAAAGAACTTCATTAATGAGAGATA
The DNA here is from genome assembly GCF_019320115.1 of Miscanthus floridulus. NCBI lineage: Eukaryota > Viridiplantae > Streptophyta > Magnoliopsida > Poales > Poaceae > Miscanthus > Miscanthus floridulus. The sequence continues at coordinate 156,114,979 of NC_089587.1, forward strand.
CCAACAGATGGACAAACCTCTCATGATAAATTGAAGTCTTTCATAACCAACAAGTCTTAGACAAAGGAGCAATAGCATATTAACTTGCAAACCAATATAGACCCAATTGCAATCTACAAAGTGCATCTCTTCCATGATAGACAACACCAGAAATCAAATTTCCTTTTATGTATTCTTGAGTCCAAGTATTTGCATATAGAACAACATATAGATTTCTTGTATGAGCTCGGCTTCGCATACATTAACCTCAATGCAACTAAACCAAATGCCAATGTTAGCCCAAATTTCACAATATACCATACCCGGATGGTAGCAGCTAATGATTCCTCATTCTCACAGCAGTATACAATAGGAACCATCACAAACGGGCTAATTGTCGACACAATCACATATCAACTGTCTCAAAATCCATGGTGTCTATCTGCTTTATCTCAAGTAGGAAATGGCTGGATGATGTGACAATCTGTAGTACATCCTCTCACAGTCGCTTGGACAATGGTTGAAATAATGTTGCTCAATAGTTGATAACTTATGACAATAGTATCCACCTCAAATGTTACATCACTACTAACTTTTTACCCTTATGCCATGCTTTTTTGTCGCAATGACAAGATTTAGTAGAACAGCTAATTGAACTCTACCTAAAGTAGAACATAATGTAGACTAGCAGAATGGAGCAAGATTTGTCAAGCAAGTTATGGTCACCAGAAAACTGACAGTTAGACAAGGGTAAGAAATGTATCACCACAAGTGGCACGCTTAAACTCCAGAAATCAATCATAAGGGTCCAACAAACTGCCAATCCTCCAAATATCCCAAAAGAACATATAACAATGCTAGGCAAGAAATGTACCTTCGGTTAGCATAGTGAGGAAAAACAGTAATGAAAGATCATACCTCCTCCAAAAGGTCTACAGTTAGTCACTATAGAGAAAGAATGAATCACCAAGTAGTAAGCCAATGTAAAAATCTCAACCATGCATGGGAGAGCATGCAGTGAGCTTTCACAAATCAATGTTCTATTTATCTTTCGAACATCACCATTGTGGTGCAATGGTGGACCATGCTATAGCAAATCAAATTCTCTCCCAAAAAGAACCCAAAGCCATATAAGTGTCCAAAGCATAAGTAGAATGCCGCACAGCACGACTCAAGCTACTCAACTCATAACGTGACTCAAAGCTTCATAAAATTGTAGGATGTACAACCGAGTGATTTATAACCACCACAAGATGGCTCAAATCAAATATGTCTCCAAATTACTAAGCTAATATGAACAAAACTTGCCATAGACAAATGTCAACAAGTAACAACAAACTTGCTTACTTCTAAATTGACATATTTATGCAAATCAACAATCTAACAGGTTTCATTGATAATTAACTGCTTTGATACCACTTGTGAGCACATAGGGATAGCGGAAACATCATAACTAGCAAGCTAATTACTCCCAAGCATTTCACTAAACACCTTATGTGCATACTAGAAAACAGCCCCGTACTATCAGTTCTTCAAACAAGGAGCTGTGTCCAAACTTCACAATAAGGAGTATACTTGCAAAGACCAGCTCACTGACACATCAATTCTCATCAACATATCAAAGAACACATGTATGCCTCATATGCTAACTCAACCATACACCATGAACTTAGACAAAATGGCATAATAGCAAGCAAGATAGGAACCAATCAACAAGTATGGTAAGATAAATACCAAATCAAGTGTATACACTAAAATTTACGTGGAAACCCCTTGCGAAAAACCACAGGCGGCGACGAGCAAGCAATCCACTTGAAGATGAAGATACAAACCAACTAGGTTGGGGGAGGCTCCAAATCCCCTTTGCTTCACTCTCTAATGCATTGATTAGGTAGGTCAAAGCCTCTCTCCTCAAATCCCCCCCTCTCTCAACCCCCAAAGGGGAAGAACAAGCACCTACAGAAATAGGGAGCTCGGGATGCTCTTTTGGGCTGGTTTGGACACAGAAAGACCCTCAAAGTTGCAGATTACCACAAATAAGTCCCTAGACACCTAACCAAACATATAGGCAACATTTTGCATAGTATAGTTAATCAAATTAGCCTCAAATGGTGTCAATAGGAGCTGCAACTCACACCTATAATCCCATCAAATCGAACAAGGCCTCAAGTAGCTCAGCCATCAATAGTATCACTTGCTTTTTTGGCTTTTCTCCACTTACAACATCAACGGAACTTTCAGGTGAATGGTATGGGTATTCTCAATTCTAGGAATACATTTGGCATCTTTTTCAGTCTATCTCTTTCCCGTATATACAGATTTATCAATTGCTATATCTGGTACATTTGCAACATGTAGTCATGTGGGAGACATCGAAGTATTAGTAGGCAGCAACAGTGCCAAATTACTTCAGGGCCCAAATATTTGGAGCATGCCCGACGAAATAGGGCACCAGTTGTGGGGAAAAAAATGGAAACACCACATTCATATGACTAAAGCTGCATAAAATTAGGAGTACAATAAATCTATTGCTGGCTACTTGAAAATTGAAGAACACCATTGTCTGCGGTTCTTCTTATTCTGCTATAACTAAAGTAAAATAAATTGTTGACTCCAATGGATTGTTCTACAATAATCTGCATCCATTTTATGAGCTGGGTTACTCCATTTTCCATTATGAACCAGAAAACATCAAATGAGAAGTAAAATCAGCATCCATATGTCTTGCTTTCATTTTCCAACAGAACGCAAAGTATTTATTGATGTACCATGAATGAAACTACAGAAATTCCTTAAAGCTGTCCTTGTGGTCACTCTGATGCAGACAAGATACTGAGCTACCCCTTCTAATTGCCCTATAGAAATGCTCTTATAAATTCCATTTAGCCTAACAGAACAAGGCTTTTATTGCTTGGCACATGTTAATACCAGCTAAATGACTACTGCTGCTCCAAGTCCAAGGACAATCTTATGAAGCTGATCTACCAGATCGAGTAAGTAAAATGTCTGTATCAGGATTCCCAAATGGGTTTCTCCAGTGCAATGGAGCCAAGAGATGACTGATGGTAAGAGTAGATATGTTCCTGCAGCTTTTGCTGCTCACCAGAATAGCTCAATGCTGTCGCATCTGCATTGTAAGTCTCAGAAGTCATTTCCAAATTCCCACTGCCTCCTAATCCTAGAAAGTCCTGGGTTAGTCCAGCATCTCCTACCCGTGAAATATTTTCCTGCCTGCTGTGTTGCGTCTGGCCTCCAGGAAATATGTCAGAGCTCTCCTTCTCTACTCTCATTCCAAATGGATGATTCATTAGTCCAATTAAGGGCGCTGTGGTAGGCCTATAACTATTCACCCATGGTGTGTTGATGAGAATGTTACTGCGACCACTCATGTAAGAGCCCTCATGTTCAGTTGCCATGATGCCAACACTGCTAGCTGCTGAATTCCCGAGGCAGTATCCCTGTCTTCCAGAAGATATGACCATGTGATCTCTAGGACTAGGAGTTGTCACGTTACTTGGGAAGCTTTTTAGGAGTAATGGTGATATAGGATCCTGGCTGGTCTTCGCACCCATCTCTGCAGCTTTCTGTAGAAGTGCAGTAGCAGACATGTATGGGGAATTCATGGACATATATGGGTTACTTGACGCGCTTCCATCAAGGGGAAAGCCTGAATCCTTGGGTGATACCTGGTTGGAGAACAATGATGTGTTTCTTGTAATCAGAGCATAAGGGGATAAAGATCTCAGATGACTGTATGAATTATGATCATTGCTGGACAAGTTTGCCATCACATCAGTTGGTGAAGTGGGGAAGGTAGGTACTCCATGTGAAAAGATATTTTGCTGGTGACCATGCAGACTTCCCACCATTGTTGCAAGGTTGTGGTTAACCCTAGAGTTGTCTTCAGCCAGTGCATCACAGAAGGCTCGATGTGTGATGAAACTGTCCTTTCTGCAATTATATACAATTGATTGAATTTGAAGGTAAATTTTCAAAAGTTGATATATGAAATATAAATACTTGTAAGTCGTATATAATATTCCCAGCAATGCTAAAGGATGTCAAGGAATTGAACATTCCATTGGCATTGCGTTGCTTTAGTTTCTGTACATATAGTTTGACGTCTACCAAAATTGGTAAACTTATTTGTTTTTAACAAACTGGATTAGTGTGAACAATGAACATAGACATACCTTGAGAATATTGTTCCACAGTCACATCGGTACTCCTTTGTGCCACATATCTTTGTGTGCGCCTTCCAGTCCGACTGAACAGCATACTTCTTTGAACACCTGTCACACTTCCACTTCTTCTCCCCATGTTTCCTGGAGTAGTGCTTCTTTATGCCTGTGAGATCGCCCAATGCTCGGCTTCCATCATGATGAGGGCAGGTGACCTCAGGGCAGACATACACTTTCTTCTTAGCTTCAGTGCTGCTTCTCTGCTTCAGCTTCCATGGTAGGTTATGGCCCCTCCTATGGAGCTGGAGGTTCTGGTCTCTCTGGAAGCCTTTGTGACAAACCTCACATATGTATCTGTTTGTTGCCAAGAGTGTCTTAGGTGACAAAGCCACTACTTCCACATCAGGATCTGCCAAAGGTATATCATGAACCAATGTTAGGTTTTCACATGCTGAAGTGCACATATTCTAGTTATCTTTTTATCACCTCCATCTGTAATGAGGCGTGTTGATACCTACTCCCTCCATTTCAAATTATAAGTCATTCCAACTTTTTTGAGAGTCAAAGCATCTTAAGGTAACTAAAATTATAGAGATAATTACCAAAAATTATGACAACATACTATAAGAATATAATTAATGAAAAATGGGTAATGATAATTATTTGGTATCATAAATGTTATTTATTCTATTATAGAAATTTCGTCAAACTTGAGATGCTTTGATTCTAAAAAAAAGTTGAAATGACTTATAATTTTGGATGAAGAGAGTATGTCCTATAGAACAATCTGGTTATCTTTGCTACTTAAAAAAAACTCGGCCTGCAGGGGTCATGACCACCCCCCACGGTATTGTGATTAAGAATGCCTTCTCATATAGACCGAGAAAATCCCTGAACCCCCGCCCCATCCATACACAGGGGCGAGCGAGGGGATTTTTTTACCCTCAACCTGAAATTCGCTTTCATGGGAGTTCGAACACAGGACCTGAGGGGTGCCTCCAGAACTGCTAACCAAGTGGGCTAGCATCCTTTGGCATCTTTGCTACTTAGGATGTTGTTGACACTCAAATTTAGCTCGTGTGTCTGATAGCCAAATTTGACTATTAAAATGATTTGGTGATTGGGCCTCAGTTTAATCAGTTCGGCTATATTTAAGGTGGCCGATTACTAGATAACATAAATTAGCTTGGTTTGGTTAACGTCATATAATCATTCGACTAGGCTGGTTAATATAGCATCAAGTGTGATTTATTTATTATCTGGACTTACTGGATAGTGCAGACATGTTTGGCGTCTTGTATGTCCTTTCCAATAACTTTGGTTTTGGTTGGTTGCGCTCTCTCGAGAAGATTGGCGATCAGACACATGAAGAAGGAAGCTCCAGTTGATTTCAGGTAGCATGCTCGTTAAAGAAATCGGAGGTAAAGAGGAAATAATTGATTCCGGGTTGGGCAAGGAAGAACGAGCAATGCAAAGTCCGAGGAGAAGTGTATAGCTGCATGCATGCGTATTGGTGCTAACGAGAGGTGTTACGAGAAGGTTAAAACCTGTTCGGAGTATTGGAGATTAATATTTCCTAACTAAATGCTTGGCCGGATAAAGTTTGAACAAGACTAGGACTCAGACCAACCGCCCTATATATATATAAGGGGTGATGGTCGATTGACAACACACAATCGAATCTATCAAATACATCTACTATTTTGTCCTTTACATTACTTTCTCTATCTATTATTGCTTCTCGTTCTTCGTTGTCGACAATGTTCGTTGATTCAACGACGACAAAGCCCTAGATAGGTCAGGCCAGCTAGAGCAGCCCATAGCCACCGCACGCCCTGACGGGGTCACTCCTGGGCGTGTGTCTTGCGTATCGCGCTCCGAGTGAGGCTCCTCCTCCGATGTGTCCTGCGAATCTTGCTCGACGCCGGAGGCATACGGTGATGTGTTCGTGTGCGAACAAATGTCCATGAATCAATGCTGTAAAGTGAAACGTTCGATTTATTATGATGATTATCTATCTATTCAGATGTTTTAGTTCCATCTATGTATCTCAAATCTTGGTGGGAATGAGTCTGCACAAAGTAAAAATATGCATTGTGGAGAACTGGAGATAGGCATAGAGCTGATACTAATGGCCAAACAAAAAAAAAACATGATGAAAACTATAATCTAATAAGGTAATTAGGTAAAACATGATATCATGAGCTCCTTAGTAAAGAGCCAAAACAACACTTCACAAGAACACTTTTCTCTGTTTTCCCTTTACTGTAATCTTGTAACTCAGTTCTTTGTTTAATAAATTTTCCAGTAGGGGCTCCTTGCCCCTCCTGCTCTTAAAAAAAACACTTTTCTTGTGTACCTGGATTCTCATGCGCAGAAGGGTAGGTCAATATACAGAGTCTCTACTGAGATTCAGAAATCTTCATCTTTCTTTATTTGGTTTCTCATAAGTTTGTAATTAAGAACAAAGACCATTAATTGTTTTAAACATTGAGTTGAGTTAATTACATTGCAGTTGCACGTGTGTTCTGCCATCTTGATTGGGAAAAAAAATCCGGCATGGACTTATTGTTTATGGAAAACAAGTGTGCGTGCTAGTTGAAAATCAAGTTGAAGCATCATACCTAGAGTTCCTGGATGGCCTCGTCTCTTTTTCCCTACAGGCATGGCTGTGTCAGCTTTGCTTGACCCAGCAGGGCAAGCTTCAAGCTCTGCCTGCTGCTGGAAGTTGTTGAGGGATTCTTCCGACGTGTGTGCCATTGCTTGGAGGTCCAGATACTGGTTGCAGAGGGTGCCAGCAACGTGAAGGGGATGGTGATTTATGCACAACGGAACGAAGGGGCAGCAATTAGACAATAGGAAAATGGTTGATGAACTTTCTGTCAGCATCAACGACTATATTGTTTAACCCATAGAATGCAAATCTGATTGCCTCATCAGCGCATCAATGTTCCGTTTATTGTTTCTAAAGGATTTTATAGGGCTTTAATGTGGTATCCTCAAATAATTGTGAGCCATTCATTTAATTAGATCAGACGGTTATAATCATCTATTACTTCGTAATAGGTGAAATATATATTTATTCATTATTTTTTTATTTGGAAAAATTGGATAAATGAGGAAAGTTTTAGACAATATAAAAAATCCTTTTTTAGATCTAATTGATGCATGCATGATCTATACGATGTGGAAAACCTTTTTTAAACTTTGGATATGACATAATTTGATTTGGGAAATGCTACGTTGCCCCTTTACTTACTATAGGAGGTAATATCTCAAATAAATCTAAGCCATTAATTTTTTAGATTTTTAAAATTAATTAATTGGTTAATTAATCTGAGAAAAAAATTATTCTCAAAATCCCCCTCATCACGGCATGCACAAGTGGACGTGCAGCCATTGATTTCTTGAATTCTCACAACCCTATTAATCATTTATATTACAACTATCACTCCGATTATGGCACGATGCATATGAATCCATGTGTATTCTTTTAAAATGGGTTCATTTTATGCATACAGTGTAATGTACATATTAAGTGATCAAAAACTTTTTATAATACATAGTCACATTAAAGTTGTACACCGATCACGTGTTATATACTCAATTAAAAACATTCTTATATGTGCTGTTACGTATGTAGCTAAATTTAGGAACAAGAACTTATATACAAGCATAAAAAACATGGATTTGGCAACGAGACATTCACGGTCACGTATACGTGATTTGGGAATGAGATTACATGCACGAGAAAAAATGGGCTCACGGCAGCCATGGCTAATTAAATTATTCCATGTCTAAAGTTACAAAATAAAAAATTACTATATCTAATAGATCACACATGCATAAATTGGATCTAGAAATTAAAATTTATATCTAAAACTTTCCTTATGTTTCCTATTTTACCAAATTTAACATTAAATAAATATATATTTCATCTATTACCTCCTAGGAAGTAATAGGTGATTCTAACAGTCTGATCTAATTAAATGAATGGCTCACAACGTTAGGGGGCACCACAGAGGCCATTTGATTTAGCATAATTTGAGTAGCATGTAACTTACGTGATAGCTAATTTGTTGGCATGATTTGGACATATGAAAAGACATAACATTACATAATATAATTTGATTAGCACAACCTGTATTTGGCGGCATATTATCATGTACGTAACTTTTTGTTTCCACAACCATAGATGACATAATTTGATTAGCGTGTACCTTTACATTCTCGTCATATGTGAGATGTTTTATATCGCCAAATCCATGATTCAATCAAGCTCCACAGGAAAAGAAGAGAGCTAGTCTTGAGCTATTGTGTACTCATTTCGTCGCACTCCCGTTACTGCCTGGTGTGCCAGTCTTTCGATAGTGTGAACTGTGAACTGCAGACGGTAATTTCTGCTGCTGCTGACCTTTTACAGAGTGTAGAAATCTGTACGCTTTGCAATCATCGACAGGAGGGGCTGTAATGCATGTCATGTTTCGTCGGTACAAAGGGGGATGCAATGCATGCCAACGGTGAGATCCGGGACAAGAGACAAACGTAGGCTGCAGTTTTTGTATCCGGCCTTGCCGTGGTAATGGCATCAACGATCAAGCTCCTCTCGTCTCTTCGGTGCAACTGTGAGACCTTCCCTTGCTGTTTTAGTATTTGGAGTTTCCTCAGCTGCATGGAGCTGTCCTGGAGGTTTGAAGAGTTCGACATCATGTCTTCCAATATGCAGAAGCTGTGTTACCACAAGAGGCTAAAGTGCATGTCAAATGGACCGTCGCCGGTTTAGCATCTAGCTATGTCACGGTGAATAGCATCTTCCTTGCAAGTTCTACACTTGACCTTGATCAATCTGCAGTTGATTTTTTTTTATATAATGGAAAAAAGTTTCCAGCCTCTGCAATCGCACACAATGCCTAAAACCGCATCCAATACATTCCCCTGAAGGTAGCCTGCATAGAAGAAATAAATTGTTTCTTTTCGAAAACAACATCAGTCCGATGTACACCAGATAGCCCAGAGAAGAGCGGTGACACCCACTAAGATCAGCTTTCGTTCACTACCCACAACGCCAATTAACCAATTCCAATCTGCAGTTGTATGTTTGGTGACATTAACTGGTAGAATTTGGCCTTATGGCCTCTTTGGTATAGCTTTCAGATGTTAAGTTGCCAGCAGGGTTTTGTTAACTGGTAGAATTTGGCCTTATGTCCTCTCTGTTAACTTGGCCTAGCTTTTAGATGTTAAGTTGTCAGCAGAGTTTTGTTCAGTGGGATGCTATTGCCAAATTAAAACCCCAAAAGTATAGATGGTACTTTTGTGCTCATCACTGTGCCATTATCCCATTGCCTGATAGTCTGACATCCGTTGGAATTGGAACTGTGCATAACAAATCATCAGGAAGTGTACCGAGTCTATTATTGCTCCTCCATCCACTCTTGGTGAAAAAGTCCAATGCAACAACTTCCAGTGCTCGGCTCGCCTGTCGGATGGTTTGCTTTGCATCCTCTCGCTGCATCAATGCCCCAAACCGCATCCAATACATGAAGGTAGCCCGCATAGAAGAAATAAATTGTTTCTTTTCGAAAACAACATCATACCGATGTACACCAGATAGCCCAGAGAAGAGCGGTGACACCCACTAAGATGAGCTTTCGTTCACTACCCACAACGCCAATTAACCAATTCCAATCTGCAGTTGTATGTTTGGTGACATTAACTGGTAGAATTTGGCCTGATGGCCTCTCTGTAAACTTGGTCTAGCTTTCAGATGTTAAGTTGTCAGCAGGGTTTTGTTACCTGGTAGAATTTGGCCTTATGGCCTCTCTGTTAACTTGGCGTAGCTTTCAGATGTTAAGATGTCAGCAAGGTTTTGTTCAGTGAGATGCTATTGCCAAATTAAATCCTAAAAGTATAGATGGTACTTCTGTGCTCATCACTGTGCCATTATCCCATTGCCTGATAGTCTGACATCCGTTGGAATTGGAACTGTGCATAACAAATCATCAGGAAGTGTGCTGGGTGTGGCCATCAGTCACCCTGGAGCAAGATGAGGGTGCCTGCGTTTCTTCCTCCGACAGAGGAGACCCAGGCCCCAGCCAACACTGTCTAATGATAATAGGGAATGGAGGGCCTGGTTCGTCTTCGTTTGGTGACGCCGAATACAGTACAAACAAAGCGCCGAAGCCGTTATCCGGACTGCCCTATGCTTGCATCTGCTTGGTTCAGCAGCTTGTGGATTTACAGTTTCAGCTCAGGTCTGGATCCTTCTGAATATTAACAGACAAGAGAAAGGACACAGAGGCATATTTACAGTTTCAGCAAGACAACAATTGTAAAGGACGGCATGACAGACTAATGCCTCTCTGTGCGTGTGCCCGTGTATGCCATGTTTGTGTACGTATGCAGTGATTTTTTTTTTTTTGGTTGCCCACCCACTTTTTCTCAGTGGTCATATTGTGATTTCTGAGTACTCAACGTCTGAACGGCAACTGTGCATCAGCATCGATCACAGATGGAATGAGTCTTGGTAATTTGCAACAGAGACAATGAATGGCAGCTACATGCATGTGCACAACAGATTAATGAACAGTGTCGTCGCTACAATTGCTAGGCTCGCCATTGGAAGTTGCAACAAGGAGCTAGCAGGTAGCACAAAGGAAAACAAGCTAGCTCTAGTAGAATAGAATAGAACTAGTATAGAAGAGAGAAGAGATGGAGTGTGATCGTCAGATCTCGTAGGTGATGCCGACCCTGAGCAGCTGGTCCTTGGGGATGGACAGCGCCTTGTGGCTCTCCCGGAGGTTCTTCCGTAGGAAGCCGTACACGCTGTTCACCACCACCCGTTTCAGCAGCGACGACCCCGCCGCTGCCGTCACCGTGGCCTCCCCCATCAGGTACACCACCCCGCGCTCCGCCTCCGCGTCGATGAACCGCTGCTCCTCCTCCGCTACTGCCGCTGATGAACCGCTGCTGGCGGCGAAGGCGGCCTCCTCCTGGACGAACGTCTTGAGGCGGTCCAGGAGGAAGGCGGCGAACTCCCGGTGCCCCTCCATCGGGTCCGTGTACCCGTACCTCGCCACGCAGCGGAACACGCGGTGGTCCACGGGCCCGACGCGGCGAAAGATGAAGCGCTCCGGCGCCGCCACCCGCGGGATTGGTAGGATGCTTGATGGACACGAAGACGAAGACGGCGTGCACGGAGGGGATCTTGTCCACCAGGCGCGGGAACACGGGCGGGATCCCCTGGACCAGCTCCGAGTAGAGCAGCCCGACGCCGGGCACCCGGCGCACGTCGCGGCGCACCAGCACGGCCGCCAGCTCTGCTGCCGGCACCGCGCGGTCCAGCTCGTACCAGTAGCGCAGGACGTGGACGTAGTGCCACGCCGCCATTAGCGCCATGAGCACCAGCGAGAAGCAGAAGGGCAGGTACCCTCCCTCGGCGAACTTGGAGAGGATGGAGGAGAGGTAGAGGAACTCGACGAGGCTGAAGACGGCGTAGAAGGCGGCGGACAGCGCCGGGTGCGCGCGCCACACCAGCAGCATCACCACCGCCAGCAGGTGCGTGGTGATGGAGAACACGGTCACGACGCAGATCCCGTACGCGTTGCCGATGTTGGCCGTGGTCTGGAACCCCAGCGTGATGGCCACGCTGGCGGCGCCGATCAGGAAGTTCACCTCGGGGAGGTACACCTGGCCCGCGTACTTGCTGGAGGTGTGCACCACCTCCACCCGTGGGAAGCAGCCCAGGGACAGGGCCTTGGACAGGATGGCGAACGCGCCCGACAGCATGGCCTGGCTCGCGATGATGGCCGACAGGATCGCCACCAGGAACACCGGCCAGAACATGGGCGCTGCATGCATGCATTGTTAGTGTTAGCTCTGGATCGGCTTCAGTTTCCAACTTTCGATTCGATGTACATACATGTGCAGACTAAGTAAACAGTACAAGACACCACCTACTTGGGATGGATTTGTAGAAGGTGTCGCCGACGTTTTCAGGGAATTTGCGCAGGTAGGCCGCCTGACCCATGTAGCATAGCGCCACCGAGGGGAAGAGGATACATGTGAAGCTGATCTGGGAGAGAAAAACCAACAATTTGGTAACTGTCTGCTAGTATCACAATTAGGAAGATGCATGTTCTGGTTCTACACATGACATTGTTGAAATCAATAGGTCATCTGCTATGTCTGTTGGTACCTGAATGGCCCTGATGTTAAAATGGCCGAGATCCGCAAACATGGCCTCCGTGCCTGTGATGCAGAGGACGACACCCCCAAGCGAGACCCATGCCTCCTTGCCGTTCCTGCAGAAGTAGTCGACAATGTACATGGGGTTGAAGGCGCGGAGGACGGTGGCATCATGCACGGCGAGGTTGTACATCCCAGTGCCGGCGATGAGGACGAACCACACGGATATGATGGGCGCGAAGGAGTAGCCCACCTTGTCGGTGCCGAAGCGCTGCACCGAGAAGAGAAGGAACAGTATGGCCACCGAGATCCACACCACCTCCGCTGTAGCAAAAACGACAACAGGAGCCCCTTGAGATGTTAGCGAGCCATCTAGTGCCATGAAGAAGCAGATCGACTCATAAGTCGTTATTGATGCCGGAATAATGTGGCAGCATACATACATTGGCTCAAGTTGGGCGCTTTCATCCCTGATCCCACTCACTGCCGAGAGCACTGCAAGAACAGCAACAGTTAAACGTCAGATTAGCTAGCGTTGTTCAAATCCACAAATTAGTGCATGGGTTTGGAATACTTGATCCGTACCAGAGATTGCTGGCGTCAAGGTTCCGTCGCCCATGACCATGGAGGTGCCGAGGATGGTGATAGTGAAGAGGCCAATCTTGGCCGCGTTGCTGGACTCGAGCTTCTCCTTGAGCCACTGCGCCCTCCGCAGCCGCGAGCTGGCCGCCTCCACCCTGTAATTGGATACCGTTGCGTCCTCGCTCTGCTGGTCTGGTATCATCCTGATCTTGGCATACCGCGAGATCAGCGAGTAGAGCGCAAACGTTCCACCTGCAGTTTTATAGTTCATTGATATGCATGGATCATCACAACTAAATACATTGCTTCGATCGGTTGAACATCATCAATGCAAGTAAGATCAATAGTCGTCGATGAAGTATGCACGCAAGCTAGCTAGCTCACCATCGCCGTTGTCGTTGGCGTGGAGGACGACGAAGACGTACTTTAGCATGGGGATGAGGATGAGGGTGTAGAGGATGAGCGAGAGGACGCCGAGGAGGTCGTCCGGGTGCCGGATGCCGTCCGGGAACGTGCTCGAGTACACGTACAGCGGCGACGTCCCGATGTCGCCGTACACCACGCCGATGCTCTGGAACGCCAGCATCAGCGTCCGCGCCCAGCTGTCCTGCAAGGTGCACGCATCAATGGTAACATCAATGTCCGAAGAACACAGGGGGCATGCATGATGCATGACGAAAATGAGCTAACAGCAATGTCATGTGTGAAACTAAACTGACCCCGGAGCCGTGGTGCTTGCCGTTGGTGACCTTCTCGGCGTCGCCGTACAGGGAATCATGGCGCTGGAACCTCTCGGTAGACGCGGCGGCGGTCTCGGCTTCGGTTGACGACGACATCTCTTCGTCTTCGATCCTCTCCGGTGACCTCGGACGCGTTCGAGCTCTGGCCCAAAGGGATCGATCGAAAGGGCTTCCGGGGGGTTTACGATTGGATCTACAGACCAACCTCGTCTAGGCCTCAGATCCCGGTGCCCTGTCACAAATTCATATGAGAAGCGAAAACTGAATTCACAAAATGCATATTCTGAAAACTAACTGAACTCGTCAAATTATATTCTGAATGAAATGAATAATGAAGGTAGCTATGAGATCCCGGCCGGAGAGGTGAAGGCCGGGGACGACGGAGGAGATGGAGATACCCGGGATCCGAGTGGAGGAGAGGCTGCAGACGCTTTTATATCTGCCCCAGCGCCGCGGTCAAAGATGGCAAATCGCTTCGCTTGCACTGCCGCCATCTTATACGCACGCCATTCGCAGGGCCAAACGCCATGCCCCCGCTGGGAGGACGACCTCCGGTGCCAAATTAGGCCGCCAGCAGTAACTATCAACTGACTTCTCCCTCGATCTGTCTCGATCGGCGCGCCGCCTTGCGAAACGAAGAATTAAGATTTTTTTTTTTTGCTTGCATGCCATTGCCATGTTTGGCTTGGTCCCGGCCGTTACGTTTTTGCATGCATCAGCCGTCGTCGGTTTGCAGTGGTGGTCGTTTCTTTTTCTGTTTTGAACGAGATTGAACGGCCGGTAATGCTCGTCCATTCAGCTCGGAGGGAGGAACCAACACGCAGGCGGTTTTCTTTTGGCGGATCGCGGGCGGGGCTTCTTGATGGCTCCTTACCGGCGCTGATCTCAAGTCATGAGACCAATGCAAGCTCCCCGGCCCACGGGAGACGGGACTTGGGAGGGGTGGCAGTGGATTCGGATATATAATCCAAGTTCCAAAATTCAATCGAACTTTAGTTGCTTTTGATGATTCGAACGGGATCTATTTGGATTTACATGTTTATAATCATATGATCCAAGAAAATCCAAAATATATTGGACATTACCTCAAAAAGTCCAATGTTAATTGGATTTAGGAGTGAAAGCGAATTGCCATTCGTTTTCGTTTTCTATATTATGATATGGTATTCAACCATTCTCGAATTTAGCTGGAAATAAAAATCATCATTTTTAACTGGTTTCACAACCATTTTTGACCTTTATGTATTCGTTAATTTCACAAAAGTAGAAAAATCCCGTGCTGTCTGTTTTCGTTTTCTATAATATAATGCCGGTTTCCAACTCTGAAGCCCACCACTCATATACCTAGTCACACTTGATCTACACATAGTAGTCCAGTAACTTTTCTGTCAATTTTGCTAAAAAAGTTTAAGGTGTCAATGCGAGATTTTTAATTCTAGGGTTTAACTTTCGACATGGGACCACGTATATATCTAGTCACACCAGTCTGCATATAGTAGCGTGCAATCGTACTGAATTATTTCTAACAAATCTTAATCAATTTTGCTAAAATTTTAATGTGTGAACATGAGCTTTTAAATTCTAGGGTTCAGCTTTTGATATAGAATTAATAGGTAGTTGTAATAGTTTTGTTATTATTGGATCATATTGGATGGATCGCTCTTAAAGGCAATTAGGTTGGATATTAATCATTTTGTAATAGGATAAGTTTGACCTTGGATTTTTCCCCTTAGATTTTAATTGCATCTATCCATATGGAATTAGGATGCAAATCCATTGCACACCTCTACTTGCGAAGTATACTAAGGCTTGTTATAGTCCTCGCTTGGATCATGGGATGTATGGTTTGATGACCTACCCATGCTAGACAAGGTTTGATGAACTATCATGCGTTCCAAACAGGGTAAAGGCTAGGAAGAGTGCAAATGTACAGATATTTTCTGTCCATATTCGAGTCCAGATATTCAATATCGGACACCGTATATATTCATATCCAAATACTTAATTCAGATATATATGGTGTTGATATCCATTTATATTTTACCGGTGACATAGCTAACACTATTTGCATCCAAATCCAAATTCGAGAAATACTATAGTTATATGTATGTATCCGTAGATATCTCTACGTGTTCGACCGTTTGCACCCCAGATTGTCACCAAATTTGGACCACGTACTTTGGACCACGATACAGATCATGAGGTACTAAGACATGGTCCAAATAAAGATTTGTTTAAAACTGGCAGGCACTTAATGGCCAAACGATTTGGACCTGCCATTCTTTTTGGAACAAGCAAAAATTACTGAAATGTTATATACTTATCTATATCAATAAGATAAAAAAGCGAAAAAATAATAAATACCTCGATCTGACCCAATTGATTTCTACTCAGGACTTGTTTTATCCTTTGCTTGGATGTCGTTTAGAAAACAGGTCATCAAGCAAAGGGACGGGGATAAATGGAGAAATGGACGATCAGTACACTACTACTACTACAGGATGTATTTGTTGTCCCGGGCGGTAACGGCATTTAGTCCCGATTACCGCGCCGGGACAACGATCCCGGGACTCAAGGTGGAACCTTCAGTCCCGGGTCATCGAGCCAGGACTAAAGAGGGACCTTTAGTCCCGGGTAGTGTTACCAACCGGGACTAAAGGCCCTCCAGCCGAGCATACGTGGCCGCACCCTTTAGTCCCGGTTGGTAACCCCTAACCGGGACTTAAAGGTTCCTTTTTCTTTTCTTTTTGTTTAATTTGTTTTCAGTTCAGTTATACATATTTGTTTAATATATAATATGTTTTTATGTACGTATTCTACAGCTGCTAATATAAATACACGCACGCATATAATTATATCTAATTCTCATCTCGAGCATTATTATATTCGAATAAATTATGAGACTATATATATTATAGATATATATGTATATATACAACACTTTCATAATCTTGTTCTCGAAAATAACGATATCAATAAATATTTAATTTACATCATTAGTTCTTAGGATCAAAGTAGAACTCGCCGTTGAGATTTAGCACTTTTTCTAGAAGATATCCTGCTATTGACTCTTGAACTGCTTTCAGATGGTCTTTTTGCATGACCCTTCGTTTCAACCATTCAGTCTTGTATTTGAAATAAAAGGAAAAGTATTAATACTATATATATATATCATTTAAAAATAAATAAAAATTGATATATACGTACTCTGAGGACATCTTCAGGAGTTCTTCTTATGTGTGTGGTGATAAATTCACAAACGTAGTATCCACACAAGTTATTACCTGGTTGCTACCGCAAACACCACTGTACGAGAAGAAGATTATTCTCATCATCTCACACGTAAATTGAAGTACGATATAGTAATTAAACACGTGGGGAAGTATATATAGTACAACTTACTGGTATTTCAACTACATTAAGTGGTGCCCTTGCAATCCTTGCGGTGTTGCCGAATAATCTCTTTCCAAACCCTATACGACCTACGATCGTTAATAAATTATGGCAAAGTCTATTCAATAATAGTTGTGCGTGAGAGATCGAAATTACCCCTAGATAATGTCTATCATATCTTGGTATAGTACCCGATCTTTTCTCAATGAGTCCAAGATTACTAACCGACTTGAGTTTAACTCAATGACAATGAGTATCCTAGTGAAACCTGCATTGGTTTATACACACACGTACATGCATATAAGTTATATTGATATTACATAAAATGTGTAGACTACATTATTATTAACACTTACTCAAAGTTGTACGGGAAAAGTATTGTTGTCTTGTCGTGCTGCTTCACGAAGAACTTCATGATATTTGTCTGTGCTTCAGATACCCAGTTCTCCTTGACAATAATATCGGTTTTGAATACGATATAAGGATCAATGAAGCCAACACTGGTGTCTTGTATTCTTTGGAGCTCTGACATCTGGAATCTGTATATAAATATAAGTTATATGTGAGGATAATTATATACATGTACGCATGGAAGTGAGTTTATTAAATAAAAGTAAGAATCACTTACAAATAAAAGGAGCTAATGATTGATTTGTCCAGAGCGTCCAAGTGGTATAGTTAATAGCAATTCTTCGAAACTAATATGTAAGATGTCATCGCCATGGAAGTAATGATAGGTCTCTATATCTGACAAAGATCCACTGCTCACCCCTGCCACACTGCCTGCATGTACCACTTGTTGAGCAAGTACATTTGCATACCCAATTCATTCAGAGCCGCAGGGTTGTACAGACTTTTGCCAAATTTATAAGTCTTCCAGGTATCAACTTCTAGGTTCTGGATTGGAGCTTTGCCCGTCAATTGATCCAACGTTAAACCAGTTTGTTCAAAAAAAGCATTAAGGTCTTGAACCGACACTTCTCTAGAGTTGTCTGGTCGATAGACTTCTATGTTGGAACCATATTCATTAGCAACAACAAGATTTTGCATTGGTTGCTTCTGTTGTCCGAGCTGTGGGACATCCTTCCCTGATGCTCTTTTTCTTTTCTTATGTGCATCATGTGACTTCACGAGGGAGCGGTCATAGTTTGATAGTGGCAGAGGCTTACGAACTTCAAGCATCTTTTTCTTGTGAGCTTCGACCTTCTGCCTCAGCTGATCTCGTGGTATGTAAAAGTACGACTTCTCCTTAAGCTTCGCTTGTCTCTGCTTTTAGATATCTATAAAAAAATCTTTCACTTTTTTGTCTTCTTCAGCTGCTATTTGCTCATCAGTCTTTTTAGGAAGTATTTCTTGAGAAATAACTCTTTTTCTGGGGGTCTTCTTTGCCGCCGGGACCTTAGACGTCTTTGTAGTGCATCGCTGTGGAGGGGGTGGGGGCGGTGTTGGAGACCGACGTGGAGGCGATGAGGCCGGTGTTGGAGTCCAGCGTGGAGGCGTTGGAGATCGTTGTGGAGGCGGTGGGGCTGGTGTAGGAGTTGGAGATCGTTGTGGAGGCGATGGGGCCGGTGTAGGAGTTGGAGATCGCCGTGGGGATGAAGTCATCTCGCCCCTCGCGACACTGTGATGAGATGGGGAATGAATGATTGGGCTAGGCTGGGGGGAGACCCTGCTACAAAAACAAGTTGTGGGTCAATTATTTTTGAAGCTAATATAAAATTAATGGAAAATAATATTTCATTCACTTTCATTCGTACCTAGGGTGAGGTAGGGGAAGCGGTGGCGCCCTAGGAATGATGATGAAGCATTTGCGCCATTGAATAAATGTCTTCTCTGCTTCTCCTAGTGTCTTCTCCCCATCACCACCTTCAATGTCAAGAGGAATATTGCTGTAACCTTTGAGCACTCTATCGACCGAGACGCTAGCATATCCAGGTTGAATAACTGACCCATGGATTCTTGGTGTCTTCGTTCGGTCTATTGGAGATACAACCCCGACAACCACCATGATTGATGCATTATTACCATTTGGAATGTGCAGCTCACATGTTGTTAGAGGGTCGGTAATGTCATCAACAGGGAAGCGCAACCCTAGCGTCACCTTAAATAACTAGGCAGCTCCATGGAAGCACAACTGCTTTTCATCTGACCAACGGGGCTAATGGTGACTCCCGACGTTGATTGCGATTGCATTTGACTCATTGCTAGCTGCACTTGCCTCTTGATCTCCCCTGCATTCTTAGCCTCAAGAGATTTTTCTTGTTCACGTGATTCAAGCAATGCTTGTCGTGACTCATTAACAAATTGCTCCAATACACGGATTCGGTCTGCCTCCTCATCCTTCTTTCTCTAGCGGCTTCTATAGGTATCCTTGTCTGCTGGGAATGCTTGTAGCCACGGAACCGCCCCATAGCCTCTTGTTCGACCACCGTGTTTGGGATTCTCTAGGGCATATGTCAATTCATCCTTTTCTCTGTTGGGCTTGAAAACACCACTATCAGCTTCTTCTCTAGCACGAGCTAGTCTCTGTGTTGCTCTCTCAATTTTTTGGCCGAAAATTAGCTTGCTAGTGTCTGGGTCTAGGCTTCCTCCATGAGCATAGAACCAATTCTTCTCGCGTTGAGGCCAGTTCTTCTCCATTGTTTCAGGTATGATTCCCTTGGTAAGAATCTCTGCTTCTAGGTTCTACCACTTGGGAATATCACTCCTATAACTACCTGATCCCATGCGATGATGGTATTGCTTCTGTCGAGCATTCTGCTGATTCCTCATCACACGTTCCTCACTCTCTTGAGATGTCTTGTATTGTACGAAGTCATCCGAATGGGACTCCAACTTGACAAACTGCCTTAGCATTGAAATTCAGGTGTTTCATTCTTCAAGATAAACTTTTTATACAATGTCTTCTTCCAACTCTAGGAACAATGTTGCCATCTTCTTCATTGTCCAATCCCTCACTAGCTCCTTCAAAGCATCATTTGCTTGTAATGTGAAATGCTGAGTGATATCTCTCCAAGCTAGGTTCTTGTCACGATCAGATACAAAACTAACATTAGGAGCGGATATCTTCTGCTTCCATTCACGAGCACTAACTGGGATCCTATCCCTTACAATGAACCCACATTGATTGACATATGTCTGAGCATGTGGTCCTAATGGTTTGCCGGTGTCGGTGTCGAATTCTGATATTATGAAACGGCCCTCTAATGGCTTTTTTGGCCCTCGACTTTCCTACTCTTGCCGGTGGTTGATGTAGATCCAGAGACCGGCTACATGAGTAGAAACACAACGATTAACAACAAATATACATACGCATGCATCTATAAGAGATGATAGATAATCGAAATATACCTCGTCAGTATTTTCTTGCACGACAATTTGTTGATCTTCAACCACCGGGATATTCAGGATATCCTCATAATCAGCAAAGTACTGACTCGTGTCATCTACATCCGTATTGGTGCCGGTGTTGATAATATCCGCCATTATGTTATCATTCAAGTTATCATCCGGAGCAGTCATTTGTATCTTCAAGATAACACATAGATAGAATTACTATGGCACATAACATAAGTACATGTCATAACACATATAGAATTACTAAATCCAATTAAATATAATAACACATAATATTTCATAAGGATAAACAATAATAAGGTATAGGCTTTTGGAATCGAATCAAAAACACTTTCGATCTAAAAACATGAAATAAGTATATGTATATATACACATAGAATGATACAATTTTCTCTCTCTCTCTCAACACATAGAATAAGTGCATATGTATATATCTCTAGATATGCATGTGATAACACATAGAATGTCTCTCTAGATACAATTTTCTCTCTCTCTCAACACATGGAAATAATTAAGTACATGTATATATACACATAGAAATAATTAAGTACATATATATGTATACATATAGAATCTCTAGATAGAATTAATTACTAAATCTAATTAAACCTAACATATATACATAGATAGAATTACTAAATCAAAATTAAATCTAACACATATATAGAGAGAGATAGAATAATAATTACTAAATATATCAAAAACTATAATAAAAAACTATCTAAAAAAACTATCTAAATAAAGTACTAATTAAATTTTAATACATTTAAATCTAATTAACATATATCAAAAACTATCTAAAAAACTAAGAATAAACTACTAATTAAATTTTAATACATTTTAATCTAACATATATATCAAATACTACCTAAAAAACTATCTAAAAAAACTATCTAAAAAAGTATCTAAAAAACTATGGCCGAGCGCTAGCAGGCTAGGGGCGGATGGCCATGGCGGGCGTGCTGGCCGGCCACGGGGTCCGAGCTGAGCCGCGTGAGGACGACGTACGGCGGAGACGATCTCGACGGCCGCCGGGCGGGGCTCGACGACGAGGCCGGGCGGGGGTAGACGACAACGGCGGCGCGGCAGAGCTCGACGCGGCCGGGCGCGACAGAGACGAGATCGACGCGTTGTAGATCAAAAAGTAGAAGATGAACAGAAGAACCGTTCGATATATATAGGTCGGGACCCTTTAGTCCCGGCTGGTAAGCCGAACCGGGACTAAAGGTCCAACCCTTTAGTCCCGGCTCAGCTTACCAGCCGTTAGTCCCGGTTCCTGACCTGGGCCGGGACTGAAGGCCTGAAAATTTTGACAGCCCGCCAAAGTAATTGAAATGCCTGGGATTTTGATTTTGTTCTCCTTGTTTAATACTAATTAATTCTATAGCAACTTCAATACTTTGCAATATTTATTTTAAAAAATACTATTGATTAAATAATTATTTATTATAAATAGGAAAATTTTGTAACCTAAAGTTTTTAATTTCTTTTATGAATATAGAATATAAATATTACTAATACTAAGTATTTTGTTAATGCAAAAATATATTTGTAACTTAAATTAATAAAACTAATATTATTCGATAGGCAAATTTATTATCACATTGTGTAACGTCAATGTTTCAATTTTTTCTCGGATTTTTTGACCTAAAATGACAGGAAATTTTTGTTGAACCTATAAAATAAAGAAAATATAGTATTTTTGTTCTACAACTTTTTCAAATAAAAAATGGCCTATATAAGGATTGTAGATCTTGATGAGTTGAACAAACTTAATATTCAAAACTTTTCAATTTGAGACAATCTAGGGTTCCGAAAACTAGTTTATAGGCGTCGAAATTTAAAAATCACAAATTTGAACCGTCCAAACTATCTCAAATGGAAAGTTGACCAAAATAACAATTGTAGATCTTGATGATTTTAACAAACTTGGTATTCAAAAATTTCAATTTGAAGTTATTTAGAGTCCATAATACTGGAGTCAAAGTGTTGTTTTTTCATTTGACCAAATTTGGCTTGGTCAAACTTGCTCAAATGAGACACTAAATGACCTCAGATGAAAAATCTCTGAATACCAAATTTGATCATCTCAGCAAGATCTACAATTGTTACATAACCCATTTTTCCATTTGAGAAAGTTTTATCAAACACTAGTCACAAATTCTTGAATCTCATATAGACTTTCTAAAACTATGTCACACACTTGTGAAATTTGAACTATATTTTATTCAAACTTTCTCAAATGAAAAAATGGCCTATATAAGGATTGTAGATCCTGATGAGCTGAACAAACTTGGTATTCAAAACTTTTCAATTTGAGACAATCTAGGGTTCCGAAAACTAGTTTGTAGGTGTTGAAATTTAAAAATCACAAATTTGAACCGTCCAAACTATCTCAAATGGAAAGTTGACCAAAACAACAATTGTAGATCTTGATGATTTTAACAAACTTGGTATTAAAAACTTTTCAATTTGATATCATAATACTAGAGTCAAAGTGTTGTTTTTTTCATTTGACCAAATTTGACTTGGTCAAACTTGCTCAAATGAGACACTAAATGACCTCAGATGAAAAATTTCTGAATACCAAGTTTGATCATCTCAGCAAGATCTACAATTGTTACATAGCTCATTTTTCCATTTGAGAAAGTTTTATTAAACACTAGTCATAAATTCTTAAATCTCATATAGACTTCCTAAAACTATATCACAACAGTGCATCGTTGTATCATGCTGGCACAACAGTGAATTTCTTCTTGACGTATGACCCTTGGTTATGATCTTGTCATAACCATGGAGTGTCTTCATCATTTAACATGATGCTGGGATCTTTCTTCACTATGAAGGGTGGAATTCGGACATTTCTTTCATAATCTTCTGACATGTGTGACTTGTCTTTAATTCCCACTATATTTATTTTCCTAGAAAGAACTATGTGGCGCTTTGGCTCATTGATCATTGAGTTGATGTCTTTGTTTTTCCTCTCTTTGATTTTGTAGACATGTCTTTCACATAGAACATCTGACTCACATCGGCAGCAAGGACGAATGGTTCGTCTTTGTACCCAATATTGTTGAGGTCCACTAGTTGTCATTCCATACTCTTTGTCGACTGTTACCCCTCCTCCGGTCAGCTTCACCCATTGGCACCGAACAAAGGGACTTTAAAATTAGGTGCGTAGTCTAGTTCCCATATATCTTCTATGCGGACAGTAATATGTTTGTATATTCCCATTTGGATCTGTGCCATCTATGCGAACACCACTATTTTGAGTGGTGCTCCTTTTGTCTTAGGCAACTGTGTAAAATGTATTCCCTATTTATCTCGTACCCTTGGTACGTAAGGATATGCCATGATGGTTGCCTAGCCAACAAATACAGTTGCTTATCAATATTGTCAATCGCCTTGACATTCTTTTCGCAACCAACCACTGAAACTTTCCTATGTGCTGATGCCTAATCCAAGCTTCAGTCTTCCCTGGAAACTTGGATCGTAAGAACTCCTTATGTATCTCGATGTATGGATGCACCAATGATGAGTTCTGAAGAACTGTGTAGTGTGCTTTATTGAAATAATCGTCTTCCTATGCCAATATATGTTTTCTTCCCTAAAGTTCCTTTACCACTGAGTCTCCCCTCGTGTCACTGATTCAGGAACGCCAATCGGGGCACGGTTAGGAATAAAGTCAACACAAAACTCAATGACCTCCTCTTGTTCCATAGCCCTGGGCAATGCTTCCTTCAGGCTTAGAACAGACTTTCACATATTTCTTCAAGGACTCCCATAAACCTCTCGAAAGGGAACATGTTATGTAAGAACACAAGTCCAAGAATACTAATCTCCTTCACCAAATGAACTAGGAGGTGTGTCATGATATTAAAGAAGGATGGAGGGAACACCAACTTAAAGCTGACAAGACATTGAACCACATCATTCTGTAGAGTAGCTAGTTCCACTGGATTGATTGCCTTCTGAGAAATTGCATTGAGGAATGCACATAGCTTCACGGTGGCTAGACGTACATGTGGAGGTAGAATTCCTCTTAAAGCAACTGGAAGCAATTGCGTCATAAGCACGTGGCAGTCATGGGACTTTAAGATTAGGAAATTTCTTCTCTGGCACATTTATTATACCCTTTATATTGGAGGAGAATCCCAATGGGACCTTGATGCTGCTTAGACATTCAAACATGCTGTCCCTCTCTTCTTTGCTAAGCGTGTAGCTAGCAGGACTTAAGTAATGACGTCCATCATCTGTCTTCTCTGGATGAAGGTTGTCTCGTTCTTTCATGCCCTGCAAGTCCTGGCGTGCTTCAAGTGAATCCTTTGGCTTCCCGTACACACCCATAAATCCTAACAGGTTCACACAAAGATTCTTTGTCAGGTGCATCACGTCGATTGCGTTGCGGACCTCTAGGACTTGCCAATAGGGTAGCTCCCAAAAGATGGACTTCTTCCACATGGGTGCGTGTCCCTTAGCATCTTTGGGAACAGGGTAAGCCGAACCGGGACTAAAGGTCCAACCCTTTAGTCCTGGCTCGGCTTACCAGCCGGGACTAAAGGATCTTTAGTCCCGGTTGGTATTACCAGTCGGGACTAAAGGTATTTTTGGGCGGACAAGTCCGCCCAACCCTTTAGTCCTGGCTCGGCTTACCAGCCGGGACTAAAGGATCTTTAGTCCCGGTTCGTGGCCTGGGTCGGGACTGAAGGCCTGAAAATTTTAGCAGCCCGCCAAAGTAATTGGAAATGCCTGGGATTTTGATTTTGTTCTCCTTGTTTAATACTAATTAATTCTATAGCAACTTCAATACTTTGCAATATTTATTTTAAAAAATACTATTGATTAAATAATTATTTATTGTAAATAGGAAAATTTTGTAACCTAAAGTTTTTAATTTCTTTTATGAATATAGAATATAAATATTACTAATACTAAGTATTTTGTTAATGCAAAAATATATTTGTAACTTGAAATTAATAAAACTAATATTATTCGATAGCAAATTTATTATCACATTGTTGTAACGTCAATATTTCAATTTTTTCTCGGTTTTTTGACTAAAATGACAGAAAATTTTTGTTGAACCTATTAAAATAAAGAAAATATAGTATTTTTGTTCTACAACTTTTTTAAATAAAAAATGGCCTATATAAGGATTGTAGATCTTGATGAGTTGAACAAACTTAATATTCAAAACTTTTCAATTTGAGACAATCTAGGGTTCTGAAAACTAGTTTGTAGGCGTCGAAATTTAAAAATCATAAATTTGAACTATCCAAACTATCTCAAATGGAAAGTTGACCAAAACAACAATTGTAGATCTTTATGATTTTAACAAACTTGGTATTCAAAACTTTTCAATTTGAAGTCATTTAGAGTCCATAATACTAGAGTCAAAGTGTTGTTTTTTCATTTGACCAAATTTGACTTGGTCAAACTTGCTCAAATGAGACACTAAATGACCTCAGATGAAAAATCTCTGAATACCAAGTTTGATCATTTCAGCAAGATCTACAATTGTTACATAGCCCATTTTCCCATTTGAGAAAGTTTTATCAAACACTAGTCACAAATTCTTGAATCTCATATAGACTTTCTAAAACTATGTCATACACTTATGAAATTTGAACTACATTTTGTTCAAACTTTCTCAAATGAAAAATGGCCTATATAAGGATTGTAGATCTTGATGATTTTAACAAACTTGGTATTCAAAACTTTTCAATTTGAAGTCATTTAGAGCTCATAATACTAGAGTCAAAGTGTTGTTTTTTTATTTGACCAAATTTGACTTGGTCAAACTTGCTCAAATGAGACACTAAATGACCTCAGATGAAAAATCTCTGAATACCAAGTTTGATCATCTCAGCAAGATCTACAATTTTTACATAGCTCATTTTCCCATTTAAGAAAGTTTTATCAAACATTAGTCATAAATTCTTGAATCTCATATAGACTTTCTAAAACTATGTCACAATAGTGCATCATTGTATCATGCGGGCACAACAGTGAATTTCTTCTTGACGTATGACCCTTGGTTATGATGTTGTCGTAACCATGGAGTGTCTTCGTCATTTAACATGATGCTTGGATCTTTCTTCACTATGAATGGTGAAATTCGGATATTTCTTTCATAATCTTGTGACATGTCTGACTTGTCTTCAATTCCCACTATATTTATTTTCTCAAAAAGAACTATATGGCGCTTTGGCTCATTGATCATTGAGTTGATGTCTTCATTTTTTCCTCTCTTTGATTTTGTAGACATGTCTTTCACATAGAACATCTGACTCACATCGACAGTAAGGACGAATGGTTCGTCTTTGTACCCAATATTGTTGAGGTCCACTGTTGTCATTCCATACTCTTTGTCGACTGTTACCCCTCCTCCGGTCAGCTTCACCCATTGGCACCGAAACAAAGGGACTTTAAAATTAGGTGCGTAGTCTAGTTCCCATATATCTTCTATGCGGGCATAATATGTTTGTATATTCCCATTTGGATTTGTGCCATCTATGCGAACACCACTATTTTGATTGGTGCTCCTTTTGTCTTAGGCAACTGTGTAAAATGTATTCCTATTTATCTCGTACCCTTGGTACGTAAGGATATGCCATGATGGTTGCCTAGCCAACAAATACAGTTGCTTATCAATATTGTCATCGCCTTGACATTCTTTTCGCAACCAACCACTGAAACTTTCTATGTGCTGATGCCTAATCCAAACTTCAGTCTTCCCTGGAAACTTGGATCGTAAGAACTCCTTATGTATCTCGATGTATGGATGCACCAATGATGAGTTCTGAAGAACTGTGTAGTGTGCTTTATTGAAATAATCGTCTTCCATGCCAATATATGTTTTCTTCCCTAAAGTTTCTTTACCACTAAGTCTCCCCTCGTGTCGTGATTTGGGAACGCCAATCGGGGCAAGGTCAGGAATAAAGTCAACACAAAACTCAATGACCTCCTCTGTTCCATAGCCCTGGGTGATGCTTCCTTCAGGCTTAGAACGGACTTTCACATATTTCTTCAAGGCTCCCATAAACCTCTCGAAGAGAACATGTTATGTAAGAACACAGGTCCAAGAATACTAATCTCCTTCACCAAATGAACTAGGAGGTGTGTCATGATATTAAAGAAGGATGGAGGGAACACCAACTCAAAGCTGACAAGATATTGAACCACATCATTCTATAGAGTAGCTAGTTCCATTGAATTGATTGCCTTCTGAGAAATTGCATTGAGGAATGCACATAGCTTCACGGTGGCTAGATGTACATGTGGAGGTAGAATTCCTCTTAAAGCAACTGGAAGCAATTGCATCATAAGCACGTGGCAGTCGTGAAACTTTAAGTTTAGGAATTTCTTCTCTGGCACATTTATTATACCCTTTATATTGGAGGAGAATCCCGATGGGACCTTGATGCTGCTTAGACATTTGAACATGCTGTCCCTCTCTTCTTTGATAAGCGTGTAGCTAGTAGGACTTAAGTAATGACGTCCATCATCTGTCTTCTCTGGATGAATGTTGTCTCATTCTTTCATGCCCTACAAGTCCTGGCGTGCTTCAAGTGAATCATTTGGCTTCCCGTACACACCCATGAATCCTAATAGGTTCACACAAAGATTCTTTGTCAGGTGCATCACGTCGATTGCGTTGCGGACCTCTAGGACTTGTCAATAGGGTAGCTCCTAAAAGATGGACTTCTTCTTCCACATGGGTGCGTGTCCCTTAGCATCTTTGGGAACAGATTCGCTACCTTGTCCCTTTCCAAATACTACTTTCACATCCTTGACCATTGCGAGTACATCTTCCCCGGTTCGGTTATGAGGCTTCTTCCGGTGGTCTGTCTTACCTTTAAAATGCTTACCTTTCTTTCTTACTTGGTGATTCAAAGGAAGGAATCGACGATGGCCAAGGTACATGACCTTTCGACATCTTTTCAAATATATACTGTCAAGGTCATCAAAACAATGTATGCATGCATTATATCCTTTGTTTATCTGACCTGAAAGATTACTTAAAGCAGACCAATCATTGATTGTTACGAACAACATTGCTCGTAGGTCAAAGTGTTCTTGTTTATACTCATCCTAGACACGTACACCTGGTTTGTTCCATAAAACTAAAAGTTCTTCAACTAATGGCTTCAGATAGACATCAATGTCGTTGCCAGGTTGCCTCGGACCTTGGATGAGGATCGGCATCATAATGAACTTCTGCTTTATGCATAACCATGGAGGAAGGTTGTAGATACATAGAGTAACTGGCCAAGTGCCATGACTAGTGCTCTACTCCCCAAAAGGATTCATACCATCTGTACTTAAGGCGAACCTTAAGTTTCTAGCCTCATTTGCAAACTCTGGAAATTCCCTGTCTATCGCTCTCCACTGGGACCCATCAACTGGGTGTCTCAGCATATTGTCTACCTTACGGTCTTTTTTATGCCATCGCAACAACTTTGCATGGTCTTTATTTCTGAACAAATGTTTTAAGCGTGGTATTATAGGAGCATACCACATAACCTTGGCATGGATTTTCTTTCTAGGACGTTGTTCACCCTCGACGTCACTAGGATCATCGCGTCTGATCTTATACCACGCTGCTTTACATATCAGGCATTCATCCAAATTCTCATATTCATTGCCATGGTAGAGGATGCAGTCATTAGGACATGCATGTATCTTCTGGATTTTTAATCCCAAAGGGCAGACAACCTTTTTTGCTTCGTACATAGTAGTGGGCAATTCATTTGGCTTTGGAAGCATCTTCTTTATAAGGTTCAATAAATTTCTAAATGCCTTATTGGATACACCATTCTTTGCATTCCACTGTAGCAATTCCAGTGTTGTACCCAACTTTTTTTGCCCCTCTTCGGCCGTCGGGTATAGCAACTTCCTATGATCCTCAAGCATGCGCTCGAACTTAACTTTCTCTTTTTCACTTTCGCATTCTTGTTGTGCATCACGAATGGCATCGCCAAGAGCATCACCGAGATCATCTTCTGCCGCTACCTCTTCTTCATCTCCCCCTATTGTAGTATCATCAAAGGCACCATACTGAGCAATAATGTCATCAATGTCTAAATCTTCTTCTTCACCTTCTTTCATCATGACCCCGCTTTTTCCATGCTTAGTCCAACATATATAGTTTGACATGAAACCTGACTTAAGCAAATGTGAATGAAGACTCATTGAGCTTGAATATTCCTTTAAATTCTTACATATGGCACATGGACAACATATGAAACCGTCCCGCTTATTTGCCTCGGCCACACCTAAGAAATAGTGCACGCCCTCAATAAAGTCTTGGGAGCGGCGATCGGCATTGTACATCCAATGGCGTGACATAATCTGCATTACACGACAAATTATGAAAACCTTGAACATAATTAAGTATTTTATTATACAACATAGATGACACACACACGGTTGATTAATTAACTAAGCCTGGTACAACGTAAGCAATCCCAACTATCACTAAACAAACTAAAACTATAATACACTTCAGTAACATAATTATTTCATGACCGTATGCAACTAAAACAGACAAATCATTCGTCTGTTGAATATCAATAAGCTTCTCCTACTGGCTCACCGCCTCATCATCAGCAGCCGCTACCTCAAGCGCACCCGAATTCTGCACGTATGTAGCATAATCTTCCTCCCAGTACCAACCATCACATCCATTGCCCTCCCACTGAAATTAAAGCCAAAAAATATTTAGTCAAAAATATTCAAGAAAAGCAGGTCAATTAGCCATAATAATTAAATGTGTAAGAAACTCACATCGCGATCCGGACACTTGTAGAAAACACGACCCTTCTTGGGTCCCTGTCTCTTGACTCGGTACTCCATCACAATCTTCTGCTTACACTTGCCGCAGATAATGAGAGGGAGTTCTGGCCTCAGTCGTTTCACAACCGAACAAGAGACCGAGGATCCGGTAACAGTTGTCATCTACTTTCTATACTTATTTTTGCAAAGTAGTGTAAATTTCACATTTTCTAAAATAATATATTTAAACAAAACTAAAATTATTTATTTATCTAACTAAACCATGAAATATGTACTATGTATAAAGTAAAATATCAAACTATCAAGTGATTTTACTACTGTAAATCATCATGTGATTTTGAACTAAAAATGACATAGAAATCACATAGCCCAAACATATGTTTCAATAAATAACCATCCGTACTAGTTGACCTTGCCTACGTGATCATCTCGACGAGCATTTCTCCACCGGACGGCACAGTACTTGGCCAACGAAGAGCTCCGATTCTACGAGGAAGGGAACACGGTCTTCCACGACCGTTGCCGCTCTCCCTCGTAGAATCAAAGCTCCTCCTTGACGTCCGTTACCGCTCAGCAGAGAACATGCTCGCCGAGATGAACACAGTCCGCAAGTTCAACTAGTACGGATTTTCTATAATTTTCTAACTATTTTCTAAGTTTTACATTTCATGGAAAATTTAATTCTAAAAAATAAAAGGCATGATTTCTATGTATTTCATTTCATGGAAAAAAATAATTCTAAATGACCTGCTCGATATCGGTGAGCTCGCGGGCGTTTAGGTTGCCGAGGATAGTAATATTTGTAGATGACATTTGTAGGTCTGAAGTTATCAAATATCCACCAAATTATAGCTCAAAAACATGTTTCAATAAAATAACCATCTGTACTAGTTGATCTTGCTTATGTGATCATCTCGGCGAGCATTTGTCCATCAGACGGCACCGTACTTAGCCAAGGAAGAGCTCTGATTCTACGAGGAAGGGAACATGGTCTTCCACAACCGTTGCCGCTCTCCCTCGTAAAATCAAAGCTCCTCCTTGACGTCCGTTACCGCTCGGCAGAGAACATGCTCGCTGAGCTGAACACGGTCCGCAAGTTCAACTAGTACGGATTTTCTATAGTTTTCTAACTATTTTCTAAGTTTTTCATTTTATGGAAAAATTAATTCTAAGATCACGTAAGCCACCGGGGACGAGGATGGCGCGTGCTCCAGCGAGGACGAGCGAGGTGTGATTTTGATGAACTAATTTAACTTTTGTTTATCCAAACATATATGCAAATCATCATATGATTTTGAGATAAAAATGACATATAAAATCATAATAAAGTCTAACATATAAAGTTACACATGCATCTACATCGCAAAATGAGATAAGCTACTGATAAAACATAAGAGGATTAAGTTTGTTACCTCCAAAATCGAAGAGCAACACCAATGGAGGGGGAGAGAGCAAAGAAAGCTGAAGAACAGAGGCAGTGAGTTTGAATAGAATGGCTCGGGCTCGGGGAGGAAGAAATGAGCTGGTCTATAGGCCGGAATAATTAGTCCCGGTTAGGGAGCCAAACCGGGACTAAAAACTTTAGTCCCGGCTGGTAAACCTTTAGTCCCGGTTGGTAATACCAGCCGGGACTAAAGATCCCTACCCCGCGGACGACCGTTGGGCATGAACCTTTAGTCCCGGTTGGTATTACCAACCGGGACTAAAGGATCCTTTAGTCCCGAGGGTAAAAAATGTCGAGGCTAATGCTAAATTGGGACATCGTTCTAAAGTCTGTTCTCTAGTAGTTACGCATCACCTGCGGGAAAGCGATTGAAGGCCGCAGCGCACGTCGACGAGCTCCGGCGACCCAACTTCGTCGGCTGTTCGATGTGGAGGTGTATCCACCACAACCAGGTGGAGGTTGAGCTTATATGCAGTTGTCAAGTTCAAGCGAGAACGAAGGGCCCGTTTGGTTTGAAGGCAGAAGATGGCTCTTAATACAGATATATAGATAGAATAGAGATTGCACGTGAAACTGTGAAAGACAAGTTACTTGTTGCTATGACAGATACAGTGAAGAAATGGGGAGTAGCTTATTGCAGCGGTACTGTGAACGACATTGTACTGAACGCTGCTATCTGCAGTAGCTTACTGCGTCTTGCTATAGCTGATTGTCCACATCGCAATGATAAGAAATTAACACGGGAGTGGCTTTATGCGGTTTATTCTCACTACCGAAAATAGGCACTCGGCAAAAACCAAAAAACACTCGGCAAAGTGGCTTTATGCGGTTTATTCTCACTACCGAAAATAGGCACTCGGCAAAAACCAAAAAACACTCGGCAAAGGCTTTGCCGAGTATAACACTCGGCAAGCAGCACACGACATCTACAGTGCCGGCAAACGTCTCTTTGCCGAGTGTTTTCTATCGGACACTCGGTGAATACTTTGCCGAGAGCTGAAACTGACACTCGGCGAAAAAAAGTAACGTGATGACGCCGAGACGGTCACGGCGTATTTGCCGAGTGTTTCGGACCTGACACTCGGCAAACCTACCTCTTTTGTCGAGTGTCAACTTGGTTTGCCGAGTGTCAAACCTCAGGCACTCGGTAAACCTGCCTTCTTTGCTGAGTATTAAATACCGGACACTCGACAAAGGCTGGTCCAGAACGTACAAATATTGGCTTCTTTACCGAGTGTCACAGCGCAGACACTCGGCAAAGAAGCCATTTTAGTCCCAGAATGCACAGAAATTTACCACGTGTCCGCTTTGCTGAGTGTTTTTACCCTGGCACTCGGCAAAAGGTCTCTTTGCCGAGTGTAACACTCGGTAAAGCGACCATATATTTTTTGTTTTTACCGAATCCTTTTCAACGCTACGATTCTTCTTCTAAGATACTTCGGTTTGTAAACATCGTACGTGACAAATTGTGCGAAACCTTCTCAATTTTTACCACGGCCTCCACATATGATATCACGAGATATTAACAAATCTCATGATTTTCAGACTTCGTTTGCTTTTTTTTAGAATTTAAAAACCATTCGGCCACATGTTCGTGATCATGTTTCCTAAACAAGATGTTCGAAATTTCTTTTCATTTCCTGGGTAAGGCCTCACACCGGACTCAATAACATAAATAGCATTTTTATACTCATTTTATTCTATTATTTGAATCACTTGCAGTTCAAATTTGACTTATACTAAAATATTCCTTGAAATGCAATAAATTAATTAAATATAGCAAACAGATCCAGAAATATACCAAATCTTAACATGGAGTGCCACATGTTGTATGTGGACAGTAGAAAAAGTTTTAGGGTCAGAAGAAAAAAAACTTATTTATTTGCCGAGTGCAAAAAAACACTCGGTAAAATTATTTCTTTGCCGAGTGCTAAAGAAAAACACTTGGCAAACTTACTACTTTGTCGAGTGCCACTAACGGACACGTGGTGGTTTTTTGCCGAGTGTCTCTATTTTGCCGAGTGTTTTTTCCTAGTTTGCCGAGTGGTACTACAAGGTTCTACCTCTAATGCCACGCCACATGATGGCAACACCACTAATTTGGTTGTCATAGGTGGGTCGTATTACAACCTTTTCAAAAAATGGTTACAATATGTGCCTATAATGCAGTGGACTAAATTTGTTACAACATGTGTGGTTTGTCGTTGCAACCGCGCCCTAAATCTCATCCACATCTCCGCAATCTCATCCACCACAGACCTCCCTCCACCAACCGCATCTCCTTAGGCGCCGCCACACCCCCATCTCCTCCTCCGCCACTGACCGCCGCGCCCCCTCCCCTCCCTCCACCGACCGGCGACGCAGGCATGGGGGGCGCCCGGCGCATCATAGGAAGTCGGCGTGGCTTACTCCACCACCCTCCTGGTGACCAGAAGAAGCCATGATGGAGGCGTGCTCCCGGCCCGGTGGTGGCCTGGCGAACGAGACCCTGTGAGCGGATCTGGCACGGCGGTAAGAGCTCGTTCACCAATGCTAGATCTACCCCGGCCATCTCTAGCTAGCCCTTGGTCCGTCCCGGAGCACCACTAGGTGGCAGCGCCATGGCGATTGGTGGACAGCGGGAGTTCCTTCCGTACCATCGGACGAGGACGAGAATGTGGCAGTCTCGGTGCCCGGCAGCCAATCTCACCCCTGCAGGTTCTTCCCCTCAACTTTGTTGACCCCATGGTGCAAGCTGCCCCTCCATCCCCACATGCAGAGTATAGTTTGCTACTTTGCTCAGATTAGCACCCTCATGTGCCAGATTTTGCTCAAATCTCTATGTAAATGTGGACAATTTGCTCAGATTAGCACCCTCCTCCATCCCCACATGCAGAGTATAGTTTGCTACTTGATTATAAATACTTTAGGTTTTTGCACGCATATAAATCATCATTTGCTAGTCCGGAAAGAATTGGATGTACAATTTAAGTTTTTGTGTCCACACATAACACTATTTGCAATCAGGCTACTTTAAATGGTAATATATCTATCTATGTAGTAACTGATATTATAGATTATGTTTTCTGATTGTAACAATTTAAATGGTTTTATTAGGACACCTTGTAGGTGAGATGGCATCCAGTAATCTCTGTTTCTTTTTTTGTTTGGATTGTACTACTATTAATACTGAGTCTCTCTAGACAGTATCAACATGATTGCATTCATGGAATGATGATGGCTAGATTAACATTGCCAAGGATACATGGGACAATGGTGAGATCACATTCCCCTCAATTGTGATCTGAATGTACATGGGACTGTCGAGTTCAGTGGGCTGCATTGAATCTATGAAACAGACTGTCGAGTAGGAGAGGGAACAACTTCAGTTGTCATCATAGCAGCAGAGTTGCTGAAGGTATTAGATGTTTTCCTTTTTCCTTTTCCCACTCTTGTCAATTTCCCAACCAGTTTTTAGATACACTCACACTGTTCTGTTTCAGAGAGGCAATGATCTTGTGAAGAATAAGATCCATCCAACCTCTATAATCAGTGGCTACAGGGTGAGTTTTCGATCCTACAAGCTGTAGTAGCATTTGAATGTTCAATGGTCAATTCAGTGGCAGGATTACTATAGTTGACATTTTGGAATGTTTTCCTTCACATTCTACCAGCTTGCTATGCGTGAAGCCTACAAATATGTTGTGGAAAAGTTGGCAGTCAAGGTAAGAAAATGTTGTCTCCTAAGAAAATTTCAGAAGAATGCTGTCCCATCCCATGCCTATTGTCATACTGATTTGAATATTTATCTACATTTTTAGGTTGATAAACTTGGAAAAGACTCCCTTATCAATTCTGCAAAAACTAGCATGTCTTCAAAATTGATCACTACTGACAGTGATTTCTTTGCTGCTATCGTAGGTTTCTACGGTCATTTAGCATTTAGTTTAGGGGATTCTTTTGTTGGTTTATTTTTCCTTGTTGGTATTGCTTTAATTTTGCGTGTGTGAATACTAACTGTAAAATGCTTTAGTCATAGGACTGTTTTAGTTGTATTTATTTAACATAAAGTAAGTACATGCCTTTAGTGGTTATCTACATTTGTGCTCTTATTCTCTTGAGATCAGTAATAATGTGCTGTTATGGTTTCTGCCTCACAGAATTAATCCCAGTAGTTAACAGCTATGGTTTCACTGCCTTCCTATTGGCATTGCTTTGAACTATTCTATGTAAGTCATCCTAACTTTTATTTCTTAGGTTGTCGAGGCAGTTCAAGGTGTGAAGATTACAAATGCCAAGGGAGAAGTGAAGTATCCAATCAAGGTCAGTCAATGACGTTTGGTTACAACACTGTTCCACTAAATCTATTCTATCATATGGATTTGTTATGTTGTGAATAAGACATCTCTAGGATATCCTATTGATCAATTTACTTTTCCACTGCTTACGTATTATGTAGTGGTACTTGTTGCCATATTATTGTCTGGACAATGTGCTCTACCAAAACATTCAATTAGGATGTTTGATGATAACTATAGCATGAACTGCTTTGGACCACCTAGGTGGTCCTTCTGCCCATGCTGGGTCAAAGACCTTGATGATTGGATGCTTAGTAGTGCATGGACAATAACTTTTAAACATGTATTATTGTTCTCTTTAATCTCCCAGGTTTAGTGTTAATTATTCTTATTGTTGAGTTCTTTCATAAATTTAGCTTGTAACTATGGGTTTTATCTGATCTTCAGAGCATCAATATTTTGAAAGCTCATGGTAAAAGTGCCAAGGATAGTTACCTGCCATGTTATAAGGTTACTAGTACAAGATGCACTTGAGTAGTGTGATATATCATTTTCTAGGTAGCAGCGTAACATGTACAAGATGCTTAAAAATTTGTTCACAATATTGCTCATACAATGTAGAGATCATTATATTTCTTTTATCCATAAAGTCATTGTTTGTAGTTTGAGAACTGAAGAGTGTTTAATGTTGTCATATGATAGTCCTTAGTATGGGGCCTAATTTTCCCTCCATCTATTGATTTGCAGGAAAACCAAGATAGCAGCCCGCCACAAACACAACTCGTAGCTACCACAGCGGCAGGTACAAGTACTGGTCGGAGCAAGATAGAGTTTGAGTGGAGTGCACAAGTGATGGGATGGTCAATGCCAAGCCAACCTTTGCTACAGTGCTAGACATAGCTTATTACATTTTGATGTGTTCAAACTAGCTACTATAAGTCGGATACCTTATGTGTTTCAGTTGTATGAACAAAGCATATTTTGGATTAATGGATGTCTAAATGTTTCGTTCATCATATATTGTTCGGCATGCAATTATTGTTTGAAGCAAATAAGGCGTTGCCATATGGACTATCGACATAATGATTTGGCGTTGCAATATGTGATATAGCAACAAACATTTATCGTGGCAATAGACGGTTGCACCTATAACAACCACAATGTTTAGTGTGGCAATAGAGAGGCAACCTCTAGCAACCAAACATTTATCATGGCAATAGACGAACACACCTATAGCAACCACAATATTTAGTGTGGCAATAGAGAGGCTACCTCTAGCAACCAAATATTTATCGTCGTAATAGAGGGTTGCACCTATAGTAACCACCGAGATAGCGTGGCAATAGAGGGTCCATCTATTGCAATGCTATTGATGCGTGGCAATAAGGTCTATTGCAACACCCATTGTCGTTGCAAGTGCACCTATTGCCACGCTTAGGGTACGTGGCAATAAACTATTGCAACACCAAAATGAGTCGTTGGGCAAACCTTTTGCCACGGTTACTATGGCAACGCCTGCCAACGAAAAAAAGGAGTTGCAATTTTGTCTATGGCAACCATTTTTGGTATATTGCAACGCTTTTAGGCCGTTGCATCAGGGGTAAAACCTTGTAGTGTGGTCTTTTTCCAGCACTCGGCAAAGATATTACTATGCCGAGTGCCATTATTTTACTGAGTGTGGTTTCTGAAGCACTCGGCAAATAGCTTTTTTGCCGAGTGCCCGATGAAATGCACTCGGCAAATCTTTTGGCACTCGGCAAATCTGCTGTTTCCGGTAGTGTCTTTTATAAGGCACACATGTATATTAAAATTTGAACTTTTAAATCTTTGGTCAATAACTTGGCTTACAATTTGAAACTATTTTAATAATTAATACAAACTTTATACTGTTAGATTTGTGATCAAATCTACTATCCAACTATAATAAATTCGTAAACATCAACAACATAACATAAAAAGCAATAAATAAATGATTAAAGTGTAATTTGGGAAGCCGTGTCATGTTAAACTACACTTTATAAAATAGAACAAACTTAGTCTAATAGTATTAGTAGTTTGTCCATTGAGCCTGAAACTCGACTTTCATAGAGCTATACTCATTATATGCTGCAGTAAGTGAGTGCATGCTGTGTTTCGTGGGTACTCCTAGAAATTAGAAACCCTATTTAATAGGAGAATTTGATATAGGCCCTGTTTGATCAGTTTCGGATTCTTAAAAACAAGTTTTTGCTTCTAGTTTTTAAAATCTGGATATCAACAGCTTTTTGGTTTTTTAGAATCTGGGAAAAACTGGGAGCAAAAACTGCCATTTTGGATCCCACCCAGTTTACAAAGCCAGATTCTTAAAAACTAGCAAAAACTGAAGGGATCCAAACAGAGCCATAAATTTCTCTAAAAATGTTTCTTTGCAGACCTGAATCCCTAGCAAACAAGGTCTACCTTAAGCCCTCTTTCTCTCTTTTGCTCACTTATACAGTGGCCGTAATGGCATGGTGGAAAATTATGTGTCGTATAATTTGGCAAAAACTGGTAGAGGCTGGACTGTAGTGGATCTTAACAAGATTGTGACAGCTACGGGAAAAAGACTCACAGTTTGTTTCAACTTCAAATTATAAAAGTTCCTTTCCAGAATTAAAGAGGAAACAAGCATGAGCCTTAGTCTTAAAGTTAAGAGCAACTTCAAGAGACTATAAATTTCAATCTCTATGTCTCTATTTAGAGAGACATTCAACAAATATTCTCTTTGTATATCCTTATCTCCTGCAGACTCTTCAAATTTTTTTATCTATGATCTAATGGTTTCTCATAATTTTTTTTTGTGTGAAAAAAATAACGAGAAAACTACCATATATTGTATTTAGAGTGGTTTTAAAGAGCGAAAAAGATGGAGAGTGATTAAGAGAGTCCATTGAAACATGTTTTTTTGTTTGTTTTTTAGATTTTATGATAAAAAGCTATGTAGAAGGTCAGTTGAAGATGCTCCAATATCTTGTCATGTGGAATGAGGAGTACGTAGTGGGGTACTATACCATCAATCATTTTCCATGCCATATCCTAGTACCATACTTGTTCAACACATGGGGCCAAAGATCAGTTTGTCTTCTCCACGGATCTCTCTTGCAACTATTTCTGGAAGCCAGGTGAATTTAGCAAGTGCTCCCTCCGATCCGACGTCCCCTTTTAAGTGTCGCTATGATATTCGTGTTAATTAAACTTTTTAAAATTTGACTAGATTCATACAAAATATTAGCATCGTTTGTATCTCTAAATAAGTTTGTTATGAAAATAGATTCAACAATCTATCTAAATCTAATTATACTAATACTAATTATGTACCATAAATATAAATATTTGTTGTATATATTTGATTAAAACTGAGTATGTTTAACTGTAAAAAAGAATGGAGGGAGTAGGTGGACTCAGCACCTTGGCAGTAGTTGGCAATTGCATTGGCACACCACGGCTGACTCGACAAAACGACGTCTGTTGTGCATGCACGCAGCTGGGGGGCATTAGAGGCTCGGCAGCCAGTGCCAGAGGACCGAAACACAACATACACTCATCGCAATCACGAAAGTTAGGTGAACAGTGCTACCAAAATCCTTTATAATAAAGTTTCCCTGTCGCCAATCTACAACGACTGCTTACTCTATGCAGCCCAGTTAACCAAGAGCAAATGGCTTTGGGGTAAACCAGGTTGTTTGAAAATTACAAATTTAAAATTTTAAAATCCGAGAGCTTAATCAACTTTTGTGACTCTAATAAACAGTTTCAAATAAATAAAAATTATCAAGTATAAAGTTGTAGATTGCATCAAGATCTATATTTTTGGTATAAAGTTTATCCTCATCCCATATTATATGAAAAAATTAGAGTGAATTGCGCCGTGGGTCCAAACTTTCCCCCTTATTACATAGGTCCATAAACTTTTTTTTTCCTAGATCCATGAACTATGTCTGCGTCCTAACCGCCATCTAAAGCAGACCACATAGGATTCTGCCACCGCACCAATCTCCCTGCTCTGGCCACCTTCTGTCCTAATTCTTCCTTCACTAGCACCTCAAGGACTTGTTACGTCAGCTATGCTACTATATGACACGAATCTGTCCCCGGGATGGGACATCTTCAAGCCTCGCCGGAGTTTCACCACCGCCTGCCCACCCAATTTTTTATAATTTGGTCCTTTTTTTTGAAAAAAATTTACGTTTGGCCTTCTGGGCGACGTAAACTCATCTTTGAACCCCGAGGTCGGCGCTAGGACTCAAGGCTCCAAGATAACACGTCTCGGTGCCATAGATCTTGGCTCCGAGGTGCCTGGCCGTGCACAGCAGGGTATCCTAGGTGGCGTTGACGTGGCTGGTACGTCGGTGCCAGAATACATGGCTCCGAGGTCAGCGCCACAGATCTTGGCGCCGAGCTCGGCGCTAACATCTGTGGCGCTGACCTCGGAGCCACGCACTCTGGCGCCGAACATGGATTCAAAACCCACGGCCATGTTTCCCTTGCCGTGGCTGCTTTCATTTCTTCCTCCTACCTCTCGGGTTCTTCCTCTTCCTAACCCGCCCAATCTCTTGAATCGACAAATTTTACCTTGGATACATAGATCTGATCCATACATCTTCACGAGCAAGGTATCCTCTCTCCCCTTATCATTTTTTACGCATTGATTTGGTATATATTATGTCTATTTTGCAACCCTAGATACATTATTACCTAATGTTTGAAGTGATTTTTTATTCTTTGTATTATGTAACGGTAGGATGCCAAGGCGTGGTAAAGCTAGTAAGCCAAGGTAATCTCTTATCATCGTGTTATATTAGGTTTTTATTTATGTGCAACAAATAGAAAAACCCTCGGTTTAGGGTTTAATGTTCATTGCTTTTGGTTTTTAGAACAAATTTGGTTCAATTGTAGTTATGGCCGGATGACCAGAAATGCCTTCGACCCATTGCCTATGCCTAGTGGTTAACAGAGGCTCAGAGGGTGTTGGATTCTCTGGTGCTGGCGATAACCCATGAGGGATTGAATGAACATTAGTTGGTAAATACCCATGAGGGGTGGGATCATTGGACAACTTCCGCACAATCAAATCCAAACATTAAAACTCATTCTTCATGATAGTTTTGACATATTTATCCCATTGAGCCTCTGATGCAATTGGGACCAACCTCCTCAAAATTGTCCCTGACCTACCATGGTGAAGTACCCCCTCAACTAAGATGGCATCTTCATTTGTATTGCATTTAAGCTCATCATGAGCCCTACCAAACAACTCAGAAAACAATGGCCGATCATCGAATATCGCTGGCACCCTTTGCATTCCAACAAAACTGACATTCCTAAACTCATCTTCCTCCATACTTCTTCCATGATACAGGGTGACTACGTTGTCCATCTAGTTGGTATGCACAACACCAAAGTTATTACGGGTTTAACTAATATGCATATAACTAAATTACATACATATAAAAGTTTTCGACTCTCTACCTAAATAAATAAGTATCTAATCTAAACCACCTATCTATCTAACTACATCTACTACAAGTACTACCTATATAACTAAATTACCTAACTATCTAACTATCTATCTAAATTAGCTAAATAAATATCTACCTAAATTAGCTAACTTAATTACATCACTAAATCACTAAATAACTAAAAAGGCTTTACCAAACTACAAAACTATATAAAATAAATAACTACATTATCTAAACTAACTCAATTAAAAAAATAAACTAAAGAAAAAAATACATGAGATGGCTCCCAGATGGAGGGGGTGGCGTCACTAGGGGCTGGTGGCGTCACTAGAGCCGGTGGGGTCCGGTGGGGGGTTGCGCGGGGGTGCAGCATGACTCGGCCGCCGGCCGACGGGGAGAAGCAGGGGCCACCCTCGTCGCCGGTGCGCGTGGAGGAAGCTCTGGGGCGACGAGGGTGGCTGAGTGAGTGGATGGGGGAGCGAGGGAGGCGACCGGCGCGCGGGGGACGGCGGGCGGTGGCCTGCTACAGTGGAGCGACCAACAGCCAGCGGAGGAGGCGCGGGCGATGGCGGGGCTGGCTGGCGACGGCGGTGAGAGCAAGAGACAGAGACGTGAGAGAGGGAGAGATAGAGCATGGGAGAGAGCTGCGGCGGCCACATGCGGTTAATCCTTGCTCGGCGCCAGAATGCGTGGCTTCGAGGTTGGCACCAAAGATCTTGACGCCGAGCTCGGCGCCAAGATCTGTGGCACCGACCTTGGAGCCACGCATTCTAGCGCCGACGTACCGACCACGTCAACGCCACCTAGGATGCCCTACTGTGCATGGCCAGGCACCTCGGTGCCAAGATCTGTGGCGCCGAGTTGTGTTACCTCGGAGCCATGAGTCCTGGCGCCGACCCACAGGGTCCAAAGATGAGTTTACGTCTCTCATGGGGCCAAACGTAAATTTTCTTCAAAAAAGGACCAAATTGTAAAAAAAATGGGGCTTGCCCACACCTCTTGAGTCTGTGTCCTCTCCATAATGCTCCGGAGGTCAAGAGCACCTCCATCTACCTCACTGTGGCCTCCAAGGTCGAGGGTAGTCGGTGAGGCAGGGGCGGCGTGCCGTCGGCAAGTGTGCGGTCGTGCATTGCACTCCACTGTGACGTCACATATGACCATATGCTCCCATGTTAGATGCCATGTAGGCGACAAAGTTCTAT
Source organism: Miscanthus floridulus (assembly GCF_019320115.1). NCBI lineage: Eukaryota > Viridiplantae > Streptophyta > Magnoliopsida > Poales > Poaceae > Miscanthus > Miscanthus floridulus. The sequence goes on from NC_089587.1 coordinate 156,157,593, forward strand.
GTGACCTGCTTTGGATGTGGCCATGACATAGACAAGTTCATGGATCTAGACAAGCTAGCTAGCAAACAAAAGCTCATAGACCTAAGTGAAAAGGGAGGGAAAGTTTAAGGACCCACAACGCAGTGCACTTAAAAACTATGAGTCATTTTTTAATGTGAGTATTTCTAGAGGCATACCACTTACGATTGCTTTCTATCTTAATCAATTTCTAGAGGGGGCCCTTAAAATGCCACCTCTGTAACTAGTTGATTTATAGAGGTGGACTCCTTCGGATGCCCGCCTCTATAAATGGTTAACAGAGGTGGTCATTTTCATGAGACCCACCTGACAGTTACAAATGTGACCTCTAAAAATGTCATCCTCTGTTAATCAGGGAGCCTGTCTCCTAGAATTCACTTTGTAGTAGTGCTAGCTTGTAATTACGGGTTGAAACTTGAGCAGTGAGACTTGTGTGTTATAGGGTAGAGCAGAACAACGAGCTAGATTAAAGGGCTATTTGCATACAAGGGACTAACAGCTAGCAGCTAGAAATTAGCTTTAGTCCATCCAAATAAGAGCACTAATGGGTGGCCTAATTTTAGCTAAGGTACTCACTAGTTGTTAACCCACTAGTTAGCCACCCGTACCTACTTGAGGCTAATATGAGTAACCTATCATGAAAAGGTTTGAAATTCCCCTGCCTACCTTATCTCTTTGATTATCTTCCTCCCCCTTGCATTGCTAGACTGCCTCTACTAGCAAGGTGACCGTGCGCCACCTCCTATCCGCCACTCCCACCATCACCGTCACCACCAACCCTAGGCCCGACGGTGTCACTCCTTCAACCCAGCTCCATCCGACCATCTGTCTTGTTCTCCCACACCACCTCCCACCCATACCACAGACACGTGGATAATCTCTTAATGTGGAGAGAAGTGCAAACCCAGCATAGGCCAATAGTGCCTCTGCCATGGCCCGCCTCAGCTTTTGACCCCCATCTTGGCAACCGAAGGGAAGATGCCTCATCCATGGGATTGGGAGCTTAGGTCTTATGTGTGATGGAGAGAGAGAGAAACGAAGGCTCTAGTCTTTCTGTAGCTATATATGTACGAAGATATTAGCTGAGGATCCAAATAAAGCATCGGCTAACAACTAAGCGGACTAATTTTTAATCATAACTAACAACTAATCCTAGCCCATCAAAATAGGTCCAAATTCATCATCGTAACTAGTGACGGATGCAGGGAGATTGAGGGGACCTTATACCCCCAACATTTCTACGCCCCCATGCACCCCTTAATTAGGTACTTCTCCTTTTCAAATTGTAGGTCATTCTGGATTTTCTATATACGTATTTTTACTATATTTTAGATAATAATGGATATCAAGGTGCATAGCGAAAAGCTATAATGACTTACAATTGGGAACGGAGGAAGTACTTAATAGTCCAATTAGCTAGTTAATGATACTAATTATTCCTTGATTTCTTGTCCAACCTCCATATTATTAATATCTAATAGCATCTTATACAATAAATAAACAGGTCTTCCTATTATTTTCTTCATCTTTTTTATTTTTATTGTTGTCTACCAAACATCTAGTTCGTCCCATAGTACACCCTCTAATTAGCATGTTAGTCATGTGCTCTGCTTCTTTGCCCCTGAACTGATCATGTCCAATGGCATCTATATATTTTGGATTAATCTTCCTGTTATCTTCTTTATCTTTTTGTTGATGTTATTACCATGATTCATTTATTTTTCTATCTTGGCCCCGTTTGGATACGAGGGGACTAAAGTTTAGCCCTGTCACATCAGATGTTTGGATGGTAATTAGAAATATCAAACATATGTTAGTTATAAAACTAATTAAGGGCTAATTCGTCACATGAATCTGTTAAGCCTAATTAGCCCATGATTTAACAACGTGGTGCTACAGTAACATGTGCTAATGATGGATTAATTAGGCTTAACAGATTTGTCTCACGAATTAGCCACGCCATCTGCAATTAGTTTTATATATAATTAGCTCATATTTAGTCCTCCTAATTAGTATCGAACATCCAATATGACAAGGGCTAAACTTTAGTCCATATAATAATCTAACACTACTACATAAACGATTTTTAGCAACGGGGGCTTTTTTGTAGGGGCGGCTCCACCACCAACCACCCCTACAGTGGGTGAGCTCGGGTCCCACGATTCCAGCCGCCCCTACAAATCTAACAGTAGGGGCGGCTGGTGATACGAGTAGCCCCTACAAATGGGTAGATTTGTAGGGGCGGCTCACTCACCAGCCGCCCCTATTGTTCGATTTGTAGGGGCGGTTCAATCACCAGCCGCCCCTATAAATGTTCGTTGTACAAATTGCTGCAGTCCCCTTCTTCCTCCCAGTGGTGGACCCAGGATTTGAAACCAAGATAGTCCTAGTCAAAAAATTTCATGTGCAACACGACAAAATTCAAAGAAAAAGTTAGGTAAAATGGCTATAAATTAACCAATTTGAGATAATACAATTGAAAGGTTCAAAACTTATATAAATAGATCTAAAACTTGCACAAATAGATTATACATAAGATTCTATGCTCTAATTTCATTCACAAGAACAAATCCTTAACCAAATTTACGTTCCAGTGCTCACTGTCCAAACCCAAGGGTATGAGATTAGGGTGAGCTCGGAACTTCGAAAGCACTCTCACTGTCCAGGGGCGCTGGTACGCTGCAGAGCTGCAGCCTAGCGCACTCGGTGGCTAGCTCCAGTGGCATGTAACTTGCTGCCCTACTCGACACCTCAGCCACACGGGGTGCCACGCAGTGCCGCAGCGGGGGTGCCGCACAAGCTCGGAGGGATGGCGCCCCACGAGGTGCCGATGCTCAGGCCTCGTGCGGCTCGGCCTCGGCGCTCGAGGAGTTAGGGGCGGCGACACTAGCAAGTGTCGTGGCCTTGGGGGCAGGGCAGGTCTCACGGCCTCGCTCAGGGGCTCAGGAGGCAGACGGGAGATACCTGATGCTCGCTAACATGGGCTTGTTTTAGTTTTTTATTGGGCCAGACTTTCTATAGGATAAAAGATTGAACATGCTGAGTACTAAATAAACTTTTGGCCAGATTCTAGGATAGTCCTAGGCCTACCTAGACTACCCTTTGGGCCTGCCACTGCTTCCTCCTCGGGTCACTCACTCTTATTCGAGAAAAAAGGCTTGGGAGGCCTTGGACACCTCCCAAAAATTGCTCTACTAAGGGGAAAAGGTTTTGGTCTCAAATCCTTTGGTGGAGAGGTTGTAGAAGGTAAGAAAATGCTATTCCACACTTTTTTGAAGTTTTAATGGTTGGTTAGTGAGTAATTAGAGTTTTGCTTTTCTCTCTCTTCTATGGTGTTTGAGCTACTTATGAAGCAAACTAGACCCAAGTTTTGAATGTACTAGGGTAAATTAGGTAGGAGAACACGATGATACCCTTATTTGATCCATGTTTCTTGATTTTAGTGAACAATTAGTTAGTTTTATGGATGTTTCATGTGCATGTAGATCTAGATCTAGATCTAGGGTTTGGTTTTTTTTATTAATTTCATTTTTGTAAATTTATGTTTGATGAAATTGGACTAGGGTTTGCATGAAAGATATTGGGTAAAATATAATTATTGCTAATTGTTGTCTTTGAAATTGTTTATTGTAATCAACAAATATGTATTTTAATTATTTATGGATAAATAGGCCATTAATTAATTTTCCTCTACCATGGTGTGTTTGTATGCTTCATATAATTATATTTGATTTATATTCATATATATATCTGAAGTATATACAATTATTCTCGAGTAATTATTAATTTGATTCATTTTTATATATATCTGAATAAGTAGTCCTTTAATGTTTGTTTTGTTGTTGTTGTAAAAGATGGAGTACATGAACTCTTGTATGTATGGTTCGTTAAGGTTCATGGCAGATTTCCGTGAAGAGGTGGATAAATTTATTGAAGCCGTAGAGAAGCATGCAACGACATTGACAGAGAATAAGGATATAATTATTTGTCCCTATAAAGTTTGCAAGAACCATATGGCATAGATAGATGTGACTATCATCAGATCATATTTGATTATACGAGGATTTATTGAGGACTACATAGTGTGGATTCATCATAGTGAAACGGTTATTGTTAATGACAAGGATGAGGAGGAATACGACGACAAAACCCTCGAATCCCAGTCCCAATATTCAGTAGAGCTTGATGCACGAATGGATCCCAAGTTTGGCAATGAACAAGGTGGTGATGCTGGTGGTTGGGATGGTAACGATGAAGGTGGTGCAAATAATGATGGCGGAGCACGTGTCGGGGATGAAGATTATTTGGAGGACATGATTTGAGCCCTTGAACCAGAGATTTTACTAAAGAGCCTAAAAGGTCTAGAAAATTTTGAAAGGGTAAAAAAAGCATCGAAGGAGGCTGTGTATGGTGTTGAAAAGGGTTGTCCGACACACTGGACATTGTTACGTTTTGTGCTACTTGCATGAAATGTGGTCCTACGAGCGGTTCATGTCGGTTCTAAGTTGATACATGCATAATCGAGCATACCCAGAGGTCTCCATGATAGAGGGTTACAATATTGAAGAAGTCATCGAGTGCTGTCAAGAGTACCTAAAAGTACAGAAAGGAATTGGTAAACCCGATTCTCGTCACAAGGGTAGACTGGATAGGAAAGGCACTAGTGGTAGAAAAGTGTCCATCGACCATGATTACAAAGAATTGAGTCAGGCGCATTACAGTGTCTTGTAGAGTACACAACTGATGCAACCGTCCCAAGGATAGGCTCGCTGTGTGTTTGTAAGACTTCATTTATGCATGTGTGTGAGACTATATATTTATGTATATGTGTGAGACTATATATTTATGTATGTGTGTGAGACTACATTTATGCATATGTGAGACTACCCTTTGCAACATCCAGATGAACCTATTGCAACATCCACTCTATTACTACTAAAACAGTTGTAACACGTAGACACTTGAAAAAGGCACTTATTACTACTGCAACATGTTCGGACTACTGTTGAAACACTTAAAACAAGCACTTAACACTTTATGAAATAAAGAAATGACCAAAATAAAAGTTAGAGATCTTGATGAGTTATACAACTTTTATATTCATCACCTTTACAGCTGAAATCATTTAGTGGTTGAAAATCAGGTTTGAAGTTGTCATTTTCTGAAATTCAAAATTTAAATTATCTAAAATTAGTGACAAAGATAGATGACCAAACTAAAATGATAGGGCATGATTTTAGAAAATTTTAGGAAAAAACCCATCATATTTGGAGTTAGTATGAGGGAGAAAAACTAGTAACAAGTTTTAGCCACAGATTAAAAAGAGAAATCACACTTGTTTATCATTGATCATCATGAACAGTTGTGATTTTTCTTTTTAATCTCTGGGTAAAATTTATAACTAGTATTTCTCCCTCATACTAACTCCAAATGTGATGATTTTTTCCTAAAATTTTATAAAATCATGCCCTATCAAGTTATTGTGTTGATTTGGTCATTCTTTTCGTTTGACAAAGTTTGAGCAATTCAAAATTTCAAATTTAAAAAAAATGACAAGTTCTAGCAAGATTTTGAAATACCAAATAATTTCAGCTAAAAAAGTGATGAATACCAAAGATGTATATCTCATCAAGATCTACAACTTTTATTTTGGTAGTAAATATTGTTCACAAATCAACATGTCTCTCATATAGTTCATGAAACTACGAGTGATATATGAATTTGTGAACAATGTTTACTAATACTTTATCAAATAAAAAAGTTACCAAAATAAAAGATGTAGATAGTGATGAGTTCAACAACTTTTATGTTCACGACTTTTGTAGTTGAAATCATTTAAGGTTTCAAAATCTTATTTGAAGTTGCCATTTATTAAAATTCAAAATTTGAACTATTCAAATTTTATCAAATGAAAAGATGACCAAAATAAAAGTTGTAGATAGTGATGTGTTCAATAACTTTTATGTTCATCACTTTCTTATTTGAAATCATTTAAGGTTTCAAAATTTTATTTGAAATTGATATTTAATAAAAATTAAAAATTTGAACTGTTCAAATTTGGTCAAATGAAAATATGACCAAAATATAAGTTATCCATCTTGATGAGTTCTACAACATTGATGTTCACAAAATTTTCATTTGAGGTCATTTAGTGGAGATGAAATTGTTTTAGTTGTTTTAAATTTCAAATTTTCAATTTTTAAAATATTATTTTTGTAAAGAACAAAATATAGAATTATATATTTTCTATATAAAAAATGTATATATAGATACATTTATATATATGAAATAAGCAAAAAATAAATATATACAGTTATATATAAAGAAAAATGAATATATAGAACAAGTAATAAAAATAAATTGAAAAATATTTGTAGGGGCGGCTTAGTCAGGAACCGTCCCTACAAATGCATTTGTAGGGGTGGCTCACTCACTAGCCGCCCCTACAAATCGTCCCCAGTATAAATGTAGGGCGCGCGGGGAGACCAAAATGTAGGGAGCTCTTCTTCCTTGTGGATGCCATCAGGCTTCCAAAATCGCCCCCACTGCCGCCACCACCATCTCCGTGACGTAGCGTCAGTTCCTCTCACCTCCGTTGGCCCATGCACGCCCGGCCATGCGCTCTGGCAGTCCTCCCCACTCTTCCTCTTTGTCCTTTGTGTCTTGGAGCTCCATGGGGTCCGCTGCTAACCCTAGGCTCGACCGTCTTCCTTGGCTCCGTCCACCACTGGGACCCGCTGCAGAACCCTAGCCATGGGTGAGGACATCCGTCATCGTACGTCGTCTTCCACCGAGCCCCCTCCTCCCTCTCCACTAGATCTAGGCGCCATGTAGCCCCAAGCCCCCTCCTCCATCTCCACCGGTAGCCTGACCTCACGGTGGTGCACTAGAGCAGCGGCACGCGGCGAGTCACCAGTTTGGAGCAGCGACGCACCCGTCCCTCTGACTTAGATGAGCTCCCTCCACACTCGCAAGAACTTCCTCAACTCTAAAGTTCTTTGTGGAGGAAGTGCGGTACCTAGAGTGGAGTTGCATCATGGTGTAATTGTGGAACTTCAATTTCTAGAATCTTGAGGTACGTTGTAAACATTTATCTTGTGGTAACTCGTGGTCCAGGGTGTCAATTTCTCTAGAGACCTATGCGAACAAAACCGTTGTGTGCATCAAAGTGTTAGTGTATATTTGTATTGATTTTTTTTTGGCTCATGTAGGACAATGATACAGAGCTCGTACAAAAGTATCTACTCATCAATTTGTTAGCTTTACTCACTTTGACTAGTCTTGGATGCTAGAAAATCTGGGATGTTAATACTTAGTATCTTTTAGCAATTGAACTACTTTTGAGCAATAATGATTAGGGGGCTTGCTCTGCTCTATATTATTAGCAATTGAACTACTTTTGAGCAATAATGATGCATGTTTATTTGCCCTGACACGTTCCATTCAAGAGAGTATAGATTGTACTACATGCATTCACTATTTCATAATGTGCAATGTACAGCGAGGATGATATACTAGTTTATAGGCCTATTTGGATCATCTAGGGCTACTTCTTAGGTGAGGCTAAAAATTAGCCCAAATTAGCCGGGCCTGGCTAGCTAGTTGGTTAGCAACTAGTTATAGTCATCACTGAAAAAATTAGCCCACTTATTAACCCCCTGTTTGGATGGGCTGGAGCTAAAAATTAGCTGGCTAACAATTAGCCCTATGCATCCAAACAGGCCCATGTTAAGAGGAATTTAATCTGGATATGTATTGGTTAACCAACTACTTGGATTAGACTGTCAGTCTAAAAAAGGAATTCTAGAAGTTTGGTATTATGGCTAATCCTGCACCCTCCCCTCCAATCAACTGCCTAGGACTGAGTGTTTATAGTATGCTGAAGATATGACAACACGGCTAGGATTTTGCTTGTAAAGTAGTACACAAGAGAATATTTCCTTGCCTATGTCCTTTGGCATGCTTGTAACTAGCACTACGCCAGATTTGGACATCACTGCTAGCCTCATCACTACCGGATTTATGAGAACCGGTAGTGATGTTCCTTCATTGCTGGTTATGAGCTCGAAAATGAGAAAATGATTGGGGCTGGGTTAAAACCGGTAGTGAAGCACCACATCACTGCCGGTTTGTGGCTTGAACTAGCAGTATTTTGGCGGCCACTCATCACTGCCGGTTGAAGCCAGAAACCGGCAGTGATTGGGCTCTATCACTGTCAGTTCTAGCCAAGAACCGACGGTGATAAGCCTACAGCACAAAAAAGCTACAGCCGTCCTCTTCTTCCTCCTCTCTTCCATCCTGAGAACAGAGGCGTGCATTTGGGCCCTTCCCTCCATTGTTGCAGCTGCTCTTCACCATGAAGCTAGCGCTTGGATTTTGAAGAATGGCTTGATCCTTTTGCTTCAACGTTAGTAACAAACATCCACTCCTTTGATTTAGTTGCTTAATTAGCTTCATTTTGATGTCTACATTGCTTGATTCTCATTCTAGTTCTTTCTCCATTCTAGAGAGCACTTTTCCAATTGGACATTTGTGCAAGGCTCAAAATGTGGTGAATCCATCATCCAAACGGTTGGTGTCCATGAACACATTTAAATTCATGGTAAATTATTCCATGGTGGTCAAGATCATCATTGTTAGTATGTGATGCTATAATTAGTTCTTAGAAGTAGAGTAGAATAGTTGTTCTTCAATATTGTGAAATAATTGTTTTTTACTATGATTTTCAATTTACAGGGCCGGGGCTACCAATTTCAATTTTCCAATAATTAGTGTACAATAATGTTTTACAAAAATGGTACTTTCGAGCTATAATTGTTGTTCATGAAGTTCGATTTCTTATTAATTCTTTGTAATTACTATCTTAGTATTTTTTTGTGTAGAGATGGATCAAGAGTGGATGCATCTGTCCCGAATGGACAAGCGGTACATGCATGGCATCAGCCATTTTATCACCGATGCCAAAGCCCATGCTAGGAATGGGAACCCTATCTTTTGCCCATGCAAAGATTGCAAGAATCAAAGGAACTTTTGTCAAATTGAGTCTATACGATCGCACTTGATTACCAGGGGATTCATGCCAAACTATACGATATAGACTATGCATAGCGAGGTTGGTGTGAATGTTCTGTAGGAAAACGATGATGATGTGGACATGCCTGACGTAGCCATCCACGATGGTGATGAGGAACCCGATGTCAACACAGAACCTGTGCCCATAGTTAATAACGTGTTTAGGAACATGCTAGCTGACGACACCGAGGATAATGATGGCATTTCTCAGCTGCTACGTAATGTAGAGACTAGATGTCTTAGTGAAAGATAGCTGAGAAAGCTAGAGGAAATAAGACAAGATGGCAAAACACCATTGTATAGGGATTGTCCAATGAGCAAACTAGAAGCCGACATCATGTTGTTAGAGTTCAAATCGACAAACGGATTGAACGATAAATGCTTCGATCAGTTGTTAGGTATAATAAGGAAAATGCTCCTAGAAAAAAACAAGTTGCCAAAAAAGACATACTTGGCCAAGCAAATGATCTGCCTCCTCGGCCTCGAGGTTGATAAAATCCATGCGTGTTTCAATGATTGCATATTGTACCGTGGAGAAAAATACAAAGACTTGGACAAGTGCCCCAAGTGTGGAGCTCCACGGTACAAGGAAGGGCCGTCAGATGTGGGTACCAAGACCAGATGAGGTCCCGTAAAGGTCATTTGGTATTGCCCTATAGCTCTCCGGATGCATAGGCTGTTTGCATGTGCAAAGTCAGCTAAGCTGTTGCGCTGGCATGGCGAAGAGCGTAAGAAAGATACAATGATGAGGCACCCCGCCGATGGGCATGACTAGAGGACTATCAATACTATGTTCTATAAGGACATCGCTGGAGAGGTAAGGCACCTTTGGTTTGCTTTGAGCACAGATGGGATAAATACTTTCGACTAGGTTAGAAGCAATCATAGCACCAAGCTAGTGACACTCTATATATACAACCTTCCACCTTGGGTCTGTATGAAGTAGTCGTACATCCAGATGCCACTATTGATCCAAGGGCCAAGACAACCTGGGAATGACATCGATGTGTTTCTGGAACCAGTGATCGATGAACTAGTGGAGATGTTTGAAAAGGGTGTGCCAGATGTTTGGGATGAGTACAAAAAGGAACAAGTCACGATCAAGGGAGTACTTATCGCTACAATCACCGACCTATCAAGTCGAGGTTTATTATCCGGAGAGAAGACAAAAGGCTATACTGGATGTGTCGAGTGCTTGGACAACACCGATGTGGTAAATCTACCAAATAACTCAAAGATAGTTTATATGGGACACCTTAGGTTCCTACCTAAGGATCACCCTTACCATAGGAACAGAAAAGATTTCAATGGTACTATTGAGAAACGCTTAGCTCCAAAATATCAAGTCGGGCCTACGATACTTCGAGAACTCAACAAACTGGAGGTTGTCCTTGGGAAGGGGGACAATGCAGTAGTAGCGCCTGATGGGAGCGTTTGGAAGAAAAAATCAGTTTTTTGGAAACTACCTTACTGGCCATTTCTGAGTGTATGCTACTATCTTGATCCCATGCACATCACTAAAAATATGTCCGCTAACACTCTTAACACCTTGATGAACACGGGGGACATCGAAGGATTCACTAGCCACACGCCTAGACATGCAACACTTGGGAATCAAGAAGGAGCTGCATCCTATGGAGCTAGAGAATGGCCAGTTCGAACTTCCGGTTGCATCATGGACATTGAAGAAGGAAAAAAAGCGTGCGCTTATTTCTTTCTTCAATGAACTCAAAGTCCCGACGGGCTACTGTGTGAACCCGAAGAGGCTAGTGAACATGAGAGAACTCAAGTTCAACTATGGCCCTATGAAGGCCCATGACTATCATGTCATTACGACTCAGCTGCTCCCTGTTGCCCTATGTGGTATCCCCCCCCCCCAAAAGTCCGCGTCCCAATAATAAAGCTTTGCTCGTTCTTCAACGCGATCTCAAAAAAGGTCATTGATGTTAATGGGGACGAGGGTCCTGATCTTCCGTCAGGTTCAAGATAAACAACGATTTGTTCGGAGAGCGACACACCGATCCGGCTTTAGATCACAAAGACCCAAACCCTGCAACCTTAGCACCACGTCTCCTCTGGTTATCAATCGTGTCACAATCCGGTTGACCTCGCCAAGAAGGCTAATCTCTGCTGTGAATCGAAGAACACAAGCAAGAACAAGATAAAAAGCAACTCAATTAAAGTGACAATTGCAGATGAATGATTAAGCACTCAAAGTTGGGGTCTTGCAAACCGATAACGACAATTGTTCAATGACAGATTGATCTAAACCAAAACCCCAAAACCTAAAGTAGGTGGTGGCTACTGATTATATAGCCTAAGGGATGTCCAAGGATCCCTCTTCACATCCTAAAGGTGTCCCAACACGTTACAAGACCCAACAGCCCAAAAGACGACGACGCAGCGTCATGACAGATTCTGGACATCAAATTGTTTTGACGATTCCCATTGATTCTGATGGAATTTTGTTGTGGGAGCACTTCCATTTGTTTCCTTATAAAATTATCTTTCCATCCATATGTGGATCATCAAAAACGGAGTTCGTATGTGACCTGGACATCCATTTTACTACACGCTGGTCCTGGAGCCTGAGATGGACTCGAACTCAAGTTAGACTGGGCCTCCGGCTTGGCTTGGACGTCCTTGCTGGCCTCCTAAGGTGGTGGCCAAGGAGGAGGACATCCAAGGGCTTTCTTGGTGGGTTCTCCAAGTCCTTGGGGTGTGCTCCCACTTGGGCTAGGATCCCAAGGATGAATAACAAGCCCAGAACGATAGTGTAGCTCCCAACAGAAACAACGACAGAATATCTTGATGGTTTGGAGGCCTTGCTGATGTGATATTGAGATGAGACCAGATCTATTTGAAATCTTATCAAACAAGCTTTCCATCAAGTGCTCATTGACCTCGATCACACTCTAGATGGCTGAGTTATGGCCTTCCCAATGAAGCACTATCGAGCTGCCGATGAACCGAAAATTCAACTTTGATGAACTTGCACGTTGAGACATATTTGTACCTACATTCAAATAACGACATGTACATGTGGAACCAAGTGAATTGTACCAAAAATCACTATGCAAATGTAAGAACGGGCTCACCTTATAAACAATGGTCGTATCCGATGGTGTCATGTCCTCATCATCCTCCCCTTCTTGACAACAAACTGTCCTCGATTTGGAATTAGCTGAAGAAAATATTGTTGGTAGTAGCCAACATTGCTCCCCTTCTTGAAATTTAACATGTTTCTTTATAACAAAACTAGGGGAACTCGACATGACAAGATTATAGCAATTGCAATCCTTTGGTTGATCATACTTTTGCACAATATAAGAAGATTTCAGATTTGAACAAATATAGACATGATGCACCATATACTCTACTTTACAATTATATTTTCCAATAAAATGATATGTATAAGTAGACAACCATGACAATTCAACACATTTAAGTTTCTCTTCTAAACTACTAAGAGCATATAAAGTATCAAACTCAATATAACCCAAAGTATTTGAAGAATACAATAATTTCTTTTTATCTTTTTCGGTAGCAATGGGAAGCAATTTTTTATGTTCAGCATAAGTAATTGGTTCCAAAGCCAAAGCATCATACTCATTCACTAGTTGTGGCATACGTATAATAAAAGCATTTTCACACAGCTCTTCTTTAGCACTAGCGTTATTAGAATAATTATTTTTTGACAAAGGCAATTCAGATTTAACATCCAATTCTTTCCTTTCATTAGCAGCTCTATCTCTATTAGTTTGTGCATTTTCAGCATGGTTTAAAGTTTTATCAGACTCCAAAGTATGTGTGGGAGGTGGTGGTGGTGAAGATGTTGTTGTAGTGGCGAAAGTAACCACTCGCCTTTTTATCGTAGTCTCAACCTTCGTAAATGGTTGCTTCACCCTTGCTAAAATCTGGTTGAGGTTGTCGCCAATGTTGGTATGGTTCTTTTGCTGACATTCCTGCAATTCTTTTTTTGCAAGCATAGCAAGCTGGAACAAACATTTGAGAGTATAAAATTCTATATGGAAAACAATATCTTGTATTTCATGCCTCAAACCACCAAAAAAACAAACAATGGTATCTTCCATGTCCTCTACTATACCACAACGTATTGCACACTTTTGAAACTCTGTATAATATTCTTGGACAAACATATTGCCCTGCTCTAAGCACTGCAATTTGTTATGCCATTCATATTTATAAGGAGGAATAAAATGATCACGCATAGCTATCTTAAGTTCTTTCCATGTACCAGGTAAAACATCCTCTGCATCTAGCCTATACCATCAAATAATGGCAAAGTCCTTAAACTCACTAGTAGCTTGTCGAACTCTATATTGCTCAGGTACAAGGTGGACACTAAACTTTTGTTCTACCATTATCTCCCAATTAAGGTATCCTTCAGCATCATAATGACCCAAAAAGGATGGTATGGTCAATTTACCTCTCATACCTTGATGATTATAGTCTATATGTGAGGGCTCATTGTTCTTTATTCGGTCCATCATTGCAAACTTCTGGTCCATGATTTCCTGCAATTCACTCTTAAACAGAAACTCGTTGTTTGATATTGTTAGAAATTAATATAAATCCCCTATCAACTATTTATGAGTAAGTGGAATCACACTCTCACACGTCTTACCAAGTTCTTACAAGGTTCTTACCAACGCAAAGCAGTGGACGGTACAACCGGTGGCTGGTTCATGATACTAGTGAGGGTGTGACACCAAGATTGCAAGGGTCTTTTTCTGTACCGATCTGAAGTATATGTGGAGCTTGGGAGACACGAAAAAGAACAAATATATATATGTGGCACACAAGTCAGTGACAGACAACAATATTGAATAAATGTCCAGAGCACTTGTCCTAGTTGCTGGCCTATACGTGTTTCTATCACCAGTTGTGATAAACAAGAGAGGAAACAAGGATGAAAGGAAACAAGTATTAAAGGTAGCAATGGATATGAACAAGGCAAAAGATACCACAAAAATAGAGCTATTGAGTGTTCCTTATGTGCTCCTTTTCGATATCTTCTATTCTCTTTTACTATTTTTTTCTTTTATTTTTTGTCCAATCTTTTTTTTTCTTGCTTTTGCTCATTTTATATTTTTTTCTCAGTAAGGAGTACACAAGAATAAACCACAAAAAATTTGATCTCAATTGAATAAAAGATGTGGCCTATAGAAAATTAGGACTGTGCTAAAAAGCATACCAAAACTTATGGGCCCAGAAACTCAATTTTCCTAATCGAATTTTGCAAATCTAATTTTTGTGAACCTAGCATCACTAGGATGAAATAGATCTAAAATTTTCTGGCATTCTCCATAGATATAAAATTTTTCCCATTTTGAGTTCGGATGCAAAAGTTATGACTGTTTTAAGGAAGCTGCTCTAATCAGGGATTTAGTGGACACAAGATACAAACCGATGGTGATACGGAATAGCAGCGGGTGGAGGTATCAACACAAACTAGAAAAGAACACAATCTAAATCAGCAACAAGACTTTGACCTAGGACACAAACTCAACAAAGCGGACTCTGAAACTGAATCATGCAAAGGCTATGGCGCGGATGGTTATAGGATAGGAAACAAATATGGCATTGGACTATGGGATAAAAGCAAAAACACTCGAACTAAGGGTAAGATGTGAACTTGATGGTATACCTAAAGCTCTGATTACCACTTAATGGGGACGAGGGTCCCAATCTTCTGTTAGGTTCAAGATAAACAACAATTTGTTCGGAGAGCGACACACCGATCCGGCTTTAGATCACAAAGACCCAAACCCTGCAACCTTAGCACCACGTCTCCTCTGGTTATCAACCATGTCACAATCCGGTTGACCTCGCCAAGAAGGCTAATCCCTGCTGTGAATCGAAGAACACAAGCAAGAACAAGATAAAAAGCAACTCAATTAAAGTGACAATTGCAGATGAATGATTAAGCACTCGAAGTTGGGGTCTTGCAAACCGATAACGGCGACTGTTCAATGACAGATTGATCTAAACCAAAACCCCAAAACCTAAAGTAGGTGGTGGCTACTGATTATATAGCCTAAGAGACATCCAAGGATCCCTCTTCACGTCCTAAAGGTGTCCCAACACGTTACAAGGCCCAACGGTCCAAAAGACGACGACGCAGCGTCGTAACAGATTCTGGATGTCAACTTGTTTTGACGATTCCCATTGATTCTGATGGAATTTTGTTGTGAGAGCACTTTCATTGGTTTCCTTATAAAATTATCTTTCCATCCATATGTGGATCATCAAAAACGGAGTTCTTATGTGACCTGGACATCCATTTTACTACACGCTGGTCCTAGAGCCCGAGATGGACTCGAACTCAAGTTGGACTGGGCCTCCGGCTTGGCTTGGATGTCCTTGCTGGCCTCCTAAGGTGGTGGCCAAGGAGGAGGACGTCCAAGGGCTCTCTTGGTGGGTTCTCCAAGTCCTTGGGGTGTGCTCCCACTTGGGCCAGGATCCCAAGGATGAATAACAAGCCCATAACGACAGTGTAGCTCCCAACAGAAACAATGATAGAATATCTTGATGGTTTGGAGGCCTTGCTGATGTGATATTGAGATGAGACCAGATCTATTTGAAATCTTATCAAACAAGCTTTCCATCAAGTGCTCATTGGCCTCGATCGCACTCCAGATGGTTGAGTTATGGCCTTCCCAATGAAGCACTGTCGTGCTGCTGATGAACCGAAAATTCAACTTTGATGAACTTGCACGTTGAGACATATTTGTACCTACATTCAAATAACGACATGTACATGTGGAACCAAGTGAATTGTACCAAACATCACTATGCAAATGTAGGAACGAGCTCACCTTATAAACAATGGTCGTATCCGATGGTGTCATGTCCTCATCAGATGTGTCCACGCTGGAGCAGCTACAGCGGGACATAGCCGAAACTCTCGTTAGGCTTGAGATGCATTTTTTGCTGACTTACTTTGATATCTCATTACATCTGCTCATTCATCTTGTTGACCAAATTAGAGCCCTTGGCACAATGTACCTGCATTAGATGTTCCCTTTCGAAAGATTGATGAAAGTTTTTAGGAGGTATGTTAGGAACAGATTCAGGCTAGAAGGGGGCATGGTTGAAGGATGGTCAATGGAGGAGGCCATTGAGTTCTACACATATTATCTAGACATCAAAAGGGTCAAAGTTCTAGAATCTCATCATGAGAGAAGACTACGTGGCAAAGGAAATATCGAGGAGAAATCTGTTACAGTAGATGACCCTATTTATTTTAGACAGGCATAGTTCGCTGTTCTCCAGCAAGCCAAGGGTGTGATGCCATACATTGTCAAGCGCAGGCAATAGCTGCAAACTCTGTATCTGAGCAGGTCATAGGCTTGGCTGGATAAAAAATATGAGAAATTTGTCAGCTGGTTGCGATGTTACTTGCTTGGAATAAAGTTGGGTAATCAACTGGATGCCTTAGCCAAGGGACCTTCAAGTACATATCTTAAGTACTAAGGGTATGAGATCAATGGATTCATATTTTACATAGAAAGGCAAGATGGAAAGAGCACATACCAAAATTGTGGTGTTCGTTTTGATGCTCACGATGAAAACGGCAACGTGCAGGCGACATACTATGGTTTCATAGAGGAGATATGGGAGCTAGCCTATGGTCCGTTGAAGGCATCTCTTTTTCGCTGCCAGTGGGTTCGGCTCGAGGAAATCAACACTGACAGCGAAGGGTTCACTGCCGTTGATCTCACTAAGACCGCACACAGAGACGACCCCTTCGTCCTTGTAAGAGATGTTATGCAAGTCTTCTATGCAAGGGACAACAAGACAAAAGGAACGCTAAAAGTAGTCCTAGAAGGGAAAAGGAAGATTGTCGATGTCGATGGAGTGATGAACGAAGAAGACTATAGGGGTTATCAGGAAATGCATCCATTCGGGGCGAACGTACCACTACCTATCCTTCAAAAGGGTGACAAACTTGCTTACATACAAATTGATCACAATGATGCCCTCATAGTTGATGCACCTAAAGATAGTTAGATTATTGTTAACTATGTAATCATTGTGCAGACGTTGTATCAGTAATTCACACTGAATATTTAATTTATATTTTGTGCGCATCTCTACAATTTAATTATTGACTATGTAATCAAATATTAAGATGATGTTCACAAACACTATTATTTGATAATTATAGACCATTAATTAATAATCATACAATTAAATAATCAAGACACAAATTTTTGTGTTATTTTAGAATATAAACTAATTGCATTATTTCTTTTAATAAATAAATAAAGAAAAGCAAACTAACCGAACTCCCTATCCAAGCTCAACGGTTAAGGCCACGCACTCTGTACTCTAAGACCCGCGCTCGAATCCTAGGCAGGCCAAACTTTTTTGATTTTGCATTTATTATTTAGTAGTGCATTACGATGGGATAAACAAAAAAAATAAAACCATTCTAACTGAACTCCCTATCCTAACTCAGCAGTTAAGGCCATGCACTCTCGACTCCGCGACCCACGCTTGAATCTCAGGCGGGCCAAACTTTTTTATATTTTTTTACTAAAAGGTGGCGGTAGGGCCCTTCATTGCCGATTTTGGTTTTAAAACCAGCAATGATAGCTTCTATCACAGTCGATTGCTCAAACCAACATAGAAGGCCTAATTCACTGTTGGTTTTTAAACTAAAACCGACAGTGATGTGTACATGCTCCTCACATGCCAACAGTGCTCCCATGACCATAACAGTTGAAACACTGCTCCCACCTACCCCGACTACTTTAGTTTAGAAATAAAAATGTACCACAACTGCTAGCCCCTATAAAATGGCCCTCGGCCAGGAGCTAGCCTCTCCATGCATGTTGGTTTCAGTTTGGCCTTATCAGCCATGATACAATGTTTTCCTCTCACAACAAACCGGCAGTGATGTCCATGCCCCCCTATATAAAACAAACTACCACCCACATACATCTATCCTACCCACCCACGAACTCTCTCAGTCTCATTTCTCATGTTTCACTCTCACTTCTCAAGACATCCACTCTCTCTCTACGTGATTTGGTCATGGCTCCTGCATTTTCAATGGTATTGATATATTGCCTTCTCCAATATTCTATCTATATTCATTTGATCTATATTTATATTCATGTTTCTTTGCATTCTACATTTATATATATTCTTGTTCCTTGCATTCGATCTATATTTAATTATGTTGCCACATTTTACTTGGAAGAATTTTTTGTGCATATATTTTATGTTCATATTTTTTTTGCATTTTATCGATCAGGTGGTATAAACAATAGACCTCCCCCACCACAAGAACCAGGTTCCACCCTAGCGATGAGCCATTCGCTCCTAATGTGGTCATTCCACGGTTCCCTGTTCTAGCTATTGTATGAAATATTTTTCAACATCTTTTATTTTTTGATGCTAACAAATAAGTGTAATTAGTTTAATATCATTGTTGCATGCATATATGTCGCAGACTATATCCCCAATAGATTGGCTACGAACAGCACTTAGCTGGTTCTTTATCTCGGACATCATCGAGAACACGACATCTAATGCAAGTGGTCGGCTATGGACATGTGAACTTAGTTTTTCCATCCCTATGAGGGGTTCCAATCATCGGAACCATATCCACGGGATGGGAATACAGAGCCCGGACGTGATAAGCGGCCAATTAAGTTCCGTGCGCATCTGTTTAGAGGCACTTCGATGTATTTGCTATGATGTGCCTGATTTCTCGCACTTCAAGACACTTGCTTTGAATACTTGTGATATCCCCATCCCGCAAGCAAGCGAATGGTTTGCGAGCTACAACCATGCGGATGTGGTAAAATGGTCACTTATACCTAAGTCGTGGTTATTTGTTGTTTATTATTATAATAACATTCTCTATTTTTTTTCTTTTTCTCTACATGTAGATTGCGCTCCATGACCTTACCTATGCTGCATGTGGCTTGTGGGCCGTTCTAGACCAAGCTATGGAGCAACTCGGGTATGATTGGGACTTCTACAATGGAAACCTTGGCCAGCTCACTATAGAAGGACGCCAGTACTATATAAGGATTACTAATAGGGGCAGTGGTCGTTCAGTAGGTTACATCTATGGCCGACCATTCTTTCGGTATTGTGAGGCATGAGATAGTGTACTCATACGGGCATTGGACTTCATCAATACAAGCGGATACATAATCCATGACATCAATTACCATATATGGCTATAGAGGCATGTTAGTGTGCATGGCCCGATCGATCTCGGTAGTGATTCCAATAGTAATTAATGTTTATTTAGCTAGGTTTTCAAGGTTATAGTTTAATTGGGTTCTAATTTTAATATGTACGGCTTTGTGTGTTTAATTATTGTCATGCATGTAATTCATGTAACATTTGATGGGCAACTAGAAATATATATTCCGGTGTCGTATTGGTCTCAAAATTATTCTCAGGCTTGCATGTGCCACGTGTGAAGGAAACACCAAGTTTGGGATTTTTCGGAGATGGTTTGCTATTTTCTGAGGTTTAATTGAATTTCCACGCGACGACACCGTTTAATTATAAGTTGGACTGAGTCTACCCATGAAAAGATCTGGAATGGTGCCAAATTTTACACAGGCTCTAATGTGCCCTAGGGATAAGAATTTTGTGGAGGTGGATAAAAAAATCTATTGGGTCTAAGATGAAATTCACCCTCGTTTGTCTCATTCGGCACAGAGAAAAATATAATAAATAAAAAAGATCAGAAAAACCTTAGATCCTGTGTGGGGTCTTAATTTGGGTGTACATGCTTGTGAAAAAAATTCAAGCCATTTCAACATAGACGGAGTATACATGTTTCACAGAGGTACACGTGTCCTTTTATCGAACCATGACTATACACATAGGTTATCAAGGTTTCTATGGTCCATAGGCATTCTGGTGTTGTATTCGTCTCAAACTTTTTCTTAGGCTTGCTCATGCCACGTGTGAAGGAAACACCAAGTTTGGGATTTTCCGAAGATGGTTTGCTACTTTCTGATGTTTAATTGAATTTTCGTGCGACGATACCGATTAATTATAGGTTGAACTGAGTCTACCCACGAAAAGATCTAGAATGGTGCCAAACTTTTACACTGTCTGTAATGTGCCCTAGGGATAAGAATTTTGTGGAGGTGGATGAAAAAATCTATTGGGTCCAAGATGAAATTCACCCTCTTTTGTCTCATTCAGCACACAGAAAAATATAATAAATAAAAAAACTGATCAGAAAAACCTAAGATCCTGTGTGGGGTCTTAATTTGGGTGTACAAGCTTGCCAAAAAAAATTCAAGCCATTTCAACATAACAATACATATGCTTCTATTTATTCAGTATATAAAAGAATTTTTTTAATATATATAAACATCATTGTCGGTTTCAAAAAACCGGCATTGATGAGAATAAATCGACAGTGATACTGGTTATCACTGTCAGTTTATTTTTGAAAACTAGCAGTGATATATAAAAAAATTAAAAAAATTATGCCAGTCCTCGAGTTCGAGCGCGGGTCTTGGGCTGCAGAGTTCAGAGACTCAACCGCTACGCTAGTATAGGATGTGTGCCATGGGTTATTTACTTTTTCCTTTTGACCTTTAGGCCGCTTATAAAATTATAAAATAGAACAAAAAAATTAGGCCACCTAGGACTTGAACATGGGTCTCGAGGGCTAAGTTAGGGGTCTTAACCGTTGCGCCAGTAGGAGGAGTTCGAATGAAAACGAAAACTTATCATACTTAACACCTAAGTTAACACCTAACTGCTACACAACATCACTGCTAGTTTGGGAAATGACCCGGTAGTGATGAGCTATTTTCTAAAATAAATTAATAATTTATAAATAGAATAAAAAAATTTGGGCCGCCTAGGACTCGAACGCGGGTCTCGGGGGCTAAGTTAAGGGGTCTTAACCATTGCGCCAGTAGAAGAAGTTTGAAAGAAAATGGAAACTTATCCTACTTAACACCTAACTTAACACCTAACTGCTATAGCATGTCACTGCCGGTTTGGGGAGTGACCCGACAATGATGTGCCCCATCACTGTTGGTTTACAAGCAGAACCGGCAGTGATGCGCTACTACTATAAAAGTGGCACGGGTTGAAATTATCCCAATTCATTCACCCCGCGCCAATCCCTCCGCCCGCGTCGCTGGAGCACCACCCCGCGCCGGAGCACCACCCCATGCTGGAGCACCACCCCACGCTATCCACCGCCCCAAGCCAGAGCACCGCGCTGTCCGCGCCAAGCCAGAGCACGCGTCGTCCGGAGCGCCGCGCCGTCCGTCCCACCACCGAGGCCTTCAGGAGCGCACGGATAGCTGCTTTCCCACCCCCACGGTGAGTGCGTGGCTCACTACCCGCTCTTGAATTAGTTTGATCATGCAGTGTGTGTTGTTATACAGTTTGATCATGCAGCTATGAATGCTAGAACCTAGGTTTGCCACAGAGTGTGTGTTGTCTGTTTCTTTATGTTTCTGGACACATTGCTAGTAAGTAGTACATTGTTACTTAGTAGCATGTTGCTCAGCTCTATTCATCAATATACTGATAAGAACAAAAGCGTAAATTTATTTTTGGTTACCAAGATAAACATAGCAGGGGCTCGTAATACTTGATAGAAATCACCCTCTAAACATTAATGGTAGTTTGTTTTCGGAGTACTTGCATTTTCTCTGTGAAACAAACTTACATTTTCTCTGTGAAACCATCTTGTGCATCATTGGAGCTTAGCCAGATACATATGTGAAACCAATGGCTAGCCTCACCTCATAGCTTGCAATTGCAACTATGCTCCCATCAGGCGAATACTCAATGTTTTTCAAACTATGCCACCAATGCTCAATGCTTTTGGATGTGAGGATGGAGTATATATACTTTAGACCTATAGAACTAATATATGTCTAAACTTGTCATGGAATTCTCCATGCTATCAGCATAAAGATGCATAATTATTAACTTATGCAAGATTACAAGTAATACATAGTTATGTAGCCTTGTGCATTAAACTGGGAATATTTTCCAACAATCCTATCTTATTATGAGTTTTTGCATGTCACTTTCCTGGGATAGTATGAGATGCATATTTGCCCCTACCAACCATGTAAGTTTCAGATCAAAGTATCGCTAATTTGGAAAGATGCTTACCTGCACTGATACTTGTGAAAGAACCTCGCGTCGATGGTTGGGGGATTTATAGTGAGACTGACGACTCAGAGACATCTCTAGGAGTATATCCAAAAGTCTTAAACTGGCTCTCTAAATCATCATTTGGTTTTTAACGAATAAAAATATTCTTTATATCTTTCCTACATCTAACAACTATTACTAAGGCACATGAATAGCCCTTTTCCAAACACTCCTATCTATGCAATGGTTGTGTATTATTCGTAAATATATTAAATTATATAAGAATACATCATGTTTGAATGACAACCTAATTTACTTAAATGTATAGGCAACCAAGGCATGGTATGTAGTGCATGTTAGTCACATGCCTAGGATTTATTGAACCTGGGAAGATTGGTATGCTCAAGTCAATCGCTACCCTAGTAACTTGGACAAAAAATACAACACAGAAGCTGAAGCTTTGAGGGCCTACTATAGTCATCCGGCCTACCTTGCAAACCATGGGCAACCGGCCTACTATGGTCCAATGAATGCAAACCATGGTCATCCGCTGGCACTAGAGATCAAAGAGAAGTCACCCACCAGAGATGTGAAGATTAGGAGAAATGTTCCTTGGTCTTGGAAAGATGTCATGCTTTTATTTATGGCTATGGTCATCGCTTTTCTTATTTGGAAGTTGATGTAGGCTTAGTTTCATAGAACAGTAGGTGGACTTTGTTGTATGTGGTCAATCAAACAATGAATTTGTTCTAGGTGAACATATGCTATTATTTGACTTTGTTGTATGTGGACTTATTATTAGGCTTTGCATTAAACATATTATATATATATATATATGAACATATTCTATTAGTAGTTGTCCGCGGCCTAAACTAACCATGATCGTGTCACAGCCATGACTCATCATCGCATGTTACCCCATCACCGAAGAACAGATCGACAACAAGAAGCGGCTGATATCGTTGGGATGGGAGAGCCACATAATCCGATAAATGGTGAGGGTGTCAATTAGGTCGGTGAGAATGAGCAGCCATGGACCCCGTCTGGCCTGCTCGACCTGATTCAAAATGACCAAGATGGCCAGGTAACTTTGGTATCATGTGACTATGTAGCCACACACGCTAATCAATTGAGAGGGTCATAGCTTACTTAGTGTCTCTAGCAGGAGCCTCCGCTAGCTGAGGAGCTAGAGGGTTCGGGTAGCAGGAAGGCCAAATCCAAGCGAGGCATGTCAAAGATTCCTGTTGGTAGGAATGCACACTGGCACATTACTGAGTTCGATGAATTCAGGGATCCACTCTCACCGCCTATAGCTTTGACCAAATACAAGACTATCCTTGGGTTACTTGTTAGGGACTTCATCCTGATTAGGTATAGGAAGTGGATTGGGAAAGATGATGACCCGTGGAGGGTTCCCAAAAGTGAGAAGGATTACATATGGGATTTCAAGATCCTAGAGTATTTCACTTTCCCAACCGAGTATGATAGGGAGTTAGTCAAGAAAAAAGCAAAAGAAATCATGGGGACATGCTTTAAGAATTTCAAGGGGACATTGTACAAGAATTTTGTCCTCCAAAATAAAGAGCCAGATTTCGATGGTGGACAGTTTAGCAAGCAGAAGGACTTCTAGTAGCATTTCAAGGAATACAAGTTATCCGAGGAGTACTTAGCACTGAGCAGGAAGAATAAGGAGAACTCGCAGAAAGTGATGAATCCTCATCATCTCGGCTCTCATGGCTATGCCAAAAAGATGCTAGAATTTGAAGCAGAACTTCAAAAGATGGATTGCCTTGCTGAGGAAGGCGTTCAGGTTGAGACAGCCGAGTGGGAGCCTAGATCGGTATTATACTGTATGGTGAGGAATGTGCGGCACACCGAGGATGGGAGCTTTAGCTCCACAAATGAACCCATGAGCAAACTCATCCAGAAGATCTCCTAGGTAACTGAGGAGGTGAGGTAAGGGACTCTCACTTCTAATAGGGAGAAAGATGTGCTCACCCAAGCACTCAGAACCAAGGAGCACCCTAGTTGCACTAGAGGAACCGGTGTTGTTCCTTGGAAACTAGCATTCCCCCAAGAATCTAACACTTACTAGAGCTGCTCGAGGGTAGAGCAGAACAGGAGGCAGAGTATTTGAGGCGACTAAAAGAGATGGAAGACAGAATGGAAGCACGGATTGAGGCAACTATTGAAGCGCGAGTCGAGCAAATTTTGCTATTCAAGGGGTCAGGAGTACCACAAAACCCTACTCCTACTGCCTTTAGCCCATGATTTAGGGGTCGCAGCAGTTGTGGATCGACCCCGCTCGACAAAGAAGAGGTGAATGTGCCTCATTCGGTGGATGGCATCACTAAACCCGTCAATGTCAAGTTGTAGATCCGTTAGGAATGGACAAAGGATAAGGTGGCGCTTGGCCAGGCTTGGCCTATGGGAGATGGGACAATTAATGGCTACCCAATTCCATAGGGGTACACTTGCGTCACCATTGACAAAATACTTGATAAGAAGTTTAACAAGATACCCATTGAGTACCCTGTAGCGGAAGACAGGCCAAAACTTGGTCAAAACAAGGGCTCTCAAGTGGCCTAACATAAGCGCTTCATTAAGCTTGACCATCAATTGTCCTCTGATGATGAGGACGACTGCGAGTCTTCGCCCACCTGCGATGATCATTCACCATCTCCCAACAGAGATCACTCCCCTCCTCAAATGGAGCCATCACACCTGAGAAGATAGAGGTCTCCTTCTATTCCTCCTTGTTCGACTCCATCTTCATCAGCCCCGAGAAAATAGACTCCTCCTCCTCCCCCTCCTCCTCCATCTTCATCAGCGCTGGGAAAATAGAATTCTTGTCATCATCCTCCTCCTCCTCCTCCTCCTCCACCTTAGCCCAAAACAAGACCAAGGACATCCTCGTAGTTGCAGAAAAGGTCCTTGGATTTGGTCGCTAATGCTCCCAAAGTGGACCAACAGAAAAGAAAAAGGTCATTCAGTGGCAGCGTTACCACCTTGATGAAAGAAAAATTTACAGCACACATCTCGAAGGAAGATTGTGTTAGTTTCTTCAATCTCTGTGCCTCACTGCCTTCATATTTGTTGAAGTCTGAATTTGAAAGACAAACATAGAATAAATACGCTACAACAAGAGATGAAGAAATACACAATAAAGATTTAAGGAACATACAGAAGTACGTCAAAGACAACCTAGGATTAACTATGGAAGAGGCCGTGAACATCTATTATGACATACAAGGGATGGGAACTCCGGCAATGAAGTATGAAAGGGGCAATCTTTTGGTTCCTGATGATGAGTATAAAAATTTGACAACATATATGCACCAGTTGCATGAATATTACATGGCTCAAGCAACAGAGATGAACGACTTTGGTTTTGAGGTTATTATCTATTCACCACATGTTTTCCATTATCCTGAAGAAGAGAAGTTCGATGTTGAGTGGGAGTGCTTGTTCTAGCTATACCAAAAATGCTCTCTCAATGTTCAAATGTTGATGCTGTGGACTATGTGAGTACTCTACATGCATGATATTACATTTAACTACTCTCTCGAGACAAATTGTTAACTTTTGAGCACTTCCCATGATTTTATGTAGGTGTATAGCAAAATTTTGCATTCTAAAAAGCAAATGGGATTACATAGGCTTCTTGGACCCCTTGTGAGTAGGCCTCTATGGATGTGACATGGAAGACCTGAAATAGAGATTGATTGTTGTTTTTGACGAATTCACGATGAAGAAGAAAACCCACATACTTCTAGCCTACAACTGCGAGTATGTGTTTTTGGCTTTTAATTTTATGCTTCTTTTTTTGTTAAGATTATTCGATAATTAGGATTCTATGATTGTAGCAACCATTTCGTCTTCATTTATGTCAATCTTGCCAAAAATCTGATCGAGGTGTGGGACTCAAAGAAAAATCATTTCATCATCTGGATGCACTAGTGGCAGTGCTGAATTAGTAAGCGATCCTAATAACATATTATTTTCTAATCACACATACCGCTTTCTAATGTTTCTCCCTTTAATGTTGCTTAGTGTCCGAAGAAGACATATCGGTGGGACGCTGGTCCCATTCAAGGTTGTCGAAATGGAAGGAAAGTACCTATCACAGCCGGTGAGAAATAATGAATGTGGGTTTTATGTAACGTGGGCAATGCTTCGCTACATCGGCGGGAAATCAAAAGAAGCCGATAAGTTGGTGTGTATAATCCCTATTTCATTTATGTCTGTTAATAATTCAACAAAATGATTTACTGTTCCTCTTTGGATATCATCTTTTTTGAACGACAGCGCAAGAAATATAACCACCAAAGGCTGTTAGACATGGAGATCGTCGCACTGCAATCGGAGCTCACAAAATTCATCTTTGCTGAGGTATTGGAAAAAGATGGAGTATTTTCCATTGCATAATCCATGAGGTACAAGGACCAGTATGGCCTAGAGCGGCTTGCTAGATTATTGTAAGAAGTCCGAGAAGCATTGCACAATCTATGAAGTCCGAGAACATTTCTTTTTTATTTTGAGGGATCGATATCTGGATAAGAACATTTGAACTATAACCGTAACATTTGTAATGTTTAATATTGATGGACCTGTCATCTATGTAGCGTATATAAAGCGAAACCTGATTCCACAAAAAAATATAAATTAAAATCAATTATAAAATAATAAAATGTGAATGGGCCATCACTGTCGATTAGCAACGAACCGATAGTGTTGTCTTGCAAAACACTACCGGTTATCAACAAACCGACAGTGTTGTCTTGGAAAACAATGCCGGCTTGAGCCATGAACCGACAGTGTTGTCTTGCTCAACCCTACCGGCTTGATCCATCAACCGACAGTGTTGGCTAGCTCAACACTGCTGGCTTAAGGCATGAACCGACAGTGTAGGCTTGCTCAACACTGTTGGCTTGAGCCAAGAACTGACACCAAATTTTTATTGCCGGCTAGAAGTCAAATAAAGCTCAAATTTTTATAGCTGCTAGATAACTTAGTTAAGCATAGCTCCACCAAATTTCGTGGCATTTGGATTTGTACTTTGGGATATATGCATTTTTCTTTGAAGAGTACAAAATCTGCTAGAAAAGTGACAATTATTGGATTTATTTAGAGTCACTTTGATTGAAAGGTCCTCAAATTAGAAATATGTTTATAAATAATTGAGGCACCTAAGTTTGGTTTTGAGGTGATCTAAAAGCATGACAAGCAAAGAGTACAAGACCATTTGATTGTGGAGTGTACTTTACACACATTTGATACTCAAGATGAAGATCAAGTTCAAACTCAAGTTGAAGATAAAGTTTAAGTTCTAGATATGATTGGAGATCATTTGGTAGAAAGAAAAGGACTTAAACAAGTAGAAAGAAAAGGACTTAAAGAAGGAATCAAGGTTACTCATCAAATTAAGTCCATCACTGGATCAATCAATCAAGCTATTTCAAGTGAGTATCAAGAATGGTTCTTTGGAGAGAGGTCACTTCTCCCTAGTGTAGGGGCTTGCCACCTATGTGTAGGTGAACCAAGTGTGGTACTTGGAAGGCTAACATGGAAGTGGTGATCCGAGGAACATTGGAGATGCTTAGTTGAAGCAATCAAAAGGGGTTGATCAAGAAAAGCAAGCAACACCCAAAAGAGAGCTAGTCATGATATTTTAAGTGGTATTCTCAAATTGATGCTCTCATGCAAGTAAAGATGAAAAGAAGAAGCAAGCCAACCACAACAAGAAAGTGCACTTGATCATAAGTGGTATTCATTTCATATGGGTGAAGAATGGAATTTAAAATGGTATCTATTGATCTTCACCAAGCTTATAATTGGACTTCACATTGCTATTGGAGTAATGAATTGGAATCTATGTGACTATCCTCTGCTCCAACATAGCAAAGGTATCATTGTAATGTGCATGATCATTTCATCCCTTACTAGTATGCGGTTAGTGCATATAGTGCATGCTTCATAGGATCATGCATAACAAATGAAATGTTTAAATTCATAACCTACCACTATTGCTTGAATGATTAATTGATCTAGTGGTTAGTATATGTTTGTTCATGAGCTAGTGAACCCAAGTACTTGATTTAATTTGGATTGCCAACAAGTGACAAGTACAACATTGGCAAGATAATCCTTGCAAGAGGTGTGAAGAAGCTTATCATTGGTTCAAACTAGACTTAGAAGCTTAGGCAAATCAATTTAGTTTAAGTCAATTTAGAAGCTCATGATAACAAGAGTACAAGCACAAGACAACAATGCAAATGGATATCTAGTTTGCTTGTTTCAAATAGTATCTAGACCCAAGTATTTCATCAAGAATTCACAAGTGATATCTAGATCAACTCACAAGTGATATCCTATAAGTGGTACTCGTAAAGATAGCAAAGGTTTAAGAAATGGTTTTTATTGATGAATCCAACAAGTGGTTCCATACTATAAGATTCTTTCAAGTGATATCACATCTATACATGGTATCAATCATGCAAGACGATGGTTCCATAAGTGATCCTCAAATTTAAGTGATCATCAAATGAAGAATGCATCCTTCACCTACAAGAGCTCAAGTGTATCAAATGGGTGACCCATGCTATCACATAGGGGGAGGTGTCCCACAAATTGATCTTAAGATCAAAAATCTTATGTGTGGTATCTCAAGAAGCCCTACACAAGATACAAGTGGTACAAGTTACAAGTGGTATCTACAAAGTGGTGTCATTCCAACAATCAAGTGATGTCCATCAAAAATGCAAGATTCAAGCCTCAACCATCTACCCTAAATGTATACCTTTGCATCAACGAGAAGCTCACCTTTTATGGAGATTGATGACAAAGGGGGAGACATTGTACAAAGATATGAAAGCTTTGAGATTGAGATTGTACAAGGGGGAGAGACAAGATATAAAAGCTCAAAGAAGTAGAGGTTGGACATGGACATGGACAAAGAGGGAGAAACATTGAAGAAAAGAGATGGATCAAAATTCTTGGACAAGAAAAGCACACAAGTAGGGGGAGCAAGCTCATGAACTTTGATTGATTGTATTTGATATGTGCATATTCATGTGCTTGCTTGCATTGCATAAGTTTTTAAATTCAATATGCATGCTTGTGTGGTGTATGCTAGTTGTAGAATTTGTTTGATGATTTGATAACTAGCATGCATAAGATGATAGCTAACCACTTGGTATGCATTTCAAGTAATGCTAGTACCTTGCCTTTAATGTTGATCTCACAAGGTATCTAGTGCTTTTATTTCCAAGTGATATCTAGCTAACCATGGTGCTAAGGATGAACTAAAAGGTGCAACTCTGATTGTTATCATGCTTCAAAGGTTTACTCTATACACCTTAGCATCATTTAGTAGTAATTACTCTCCCACAATTTCAATCTATGCATATGTGAGAGCTTCAAAACAAACACTCTAGCACATATGTAGGGGGAGCTAATACTACTATTTTGGGTTTGTGGTACTTGTCTAAAATCATTTACACATGGTAAAATTGCTTGGGCAAGCAACATGAATCCAAAAGAGCTTAATTTCCATATCTTTGTAGAGTTGTCATCAAATACCAAAAAGGGGGAGATTGAAAGGTCCTTATGTGGTTTTGGTAATTGAGTGATAACATAGGTGGACTAATTGTGTTTATGTGAGATACATAGGTGATTAGTCCACAGGTACATGTGTGTGAGCAACATATGCCATGAAGGTGAAAATGGCTTGGAGATGTTGCAAAGCTCACACATGTGATGATGAAGGAGCTCATTGCACATGAGACATGACATTGAGTCATGTGATCAAGGTGGAGAAGATCAAGACAAGACTTGGCTTGATGGACCGGTTGCAAGCGTGAAGGGCAAGTTGGAGGCTTTGGAGCGATGGACTGCGTGGCGGTGAAGCTTAAGCAAGACTTGACTCCAATGGATGAAGGCAATAGTGAAAAGCAAGTGAAGTCAAGATTGATGAACCAATATGATCATGTGATGATATGAAGTGGATCATATTATTGTTGATCGTGTTGGTGCATGTGTTGCATCGACATTGGAGGAGATGGAATTGGATGCGCAAGGCAAAGGTATAACCTAGGATATTTCATTTCACCGGTCATAGGTGTGTAGAGAAGTTTATGACCAGGTTTAGGATAGATAGCCGTACTATCAAGAGGGGCAAACTTGTTTGCATATCGGTCATCTAGTGTCACTCGAGTGATCTAACTTTGCATCGTCGCTAGGATTGAGTGGCGTGGCAAGTTGAGTGGCTAATCCTTTGAAAAATGATTGTGAAAATGCTAACACACATACACATGGAGGTGTACACTTGGTGGTGTTGGCACATTTGTAAAGGAGATGAAGT
Organism: Miscanthus floridulus; assembly: GCF_019320115.1. Classification (NCBI taxonomy): domain Eukaryota; kingdom Viridiplantae; phylum Streptophyta; class Magnoliopsida; order Poales; family Poaceae; genus Miscanthus; species Miscanthus floridulus. The sequence continues at coordinate 156,188,191 of NC_089587.1, forward strand.
TGGAGTTTATGTGGTTAACTCAACGGTTGAATGCAGGCAACACGTGGCGAGCATCCATTGACCAGACGTTGAGGTCCAACATCCGGTCTATATGACCGGAGCGTTCAGTCATCCCGAGTTTTGCCCAGTGAAGGGGTAATGGCTAGTTTAGCTCGTGGGGCTATCAATAGAAGGTGGTCTCAGCCATGGCTAGTGCAGAGCACCTCGAGGGACTTTGTGTCCATGCTTGAGAGTGCTTGGGAGACCTCCATCTCATATATGCTTGATAGTGATCATCCAATTGTGTGAGAGAGCGATTCTAGTGCGATTGCATCATGAGGTTGCAGCGTGTGGCACTAGGTGATCGAGTTGCAAGCCAGTGGTGCTTGTTACTCTTGGAGGTTGCCACCTCCTAGATGGCTTGGTGGTGGTCTCCATCGAAACCTGTAAGAAGCTTGTGCGGTGCTCTGGAGAAGAGCTTTTGTGAGGGGCATTGTGCTCGCCCCGTGGGAGCCGCGAAGAGTAACTCTAGTAAAGCGTGTCATTGAGCTACCCTCACTTTCGGGGTAGGTTCTTGCTGTGCTCGACGTGCGGGCTTGGCGGGTGATGCCAATTAGCTGCCAAACCACCAAGTGAGCGGTTGACACAATAGGGACTAGCGTGTTGGCAAGCACGTGAACCTCGGGAGAAAAATCACCGTGTCAACCTTGTTCTTCCCATTGGTTTGGAATCCCTTTACACAAGCTTGTGATTACTTTTATACACATTGTGCTTGTGTAGTTGCTCTTGTAATTAGTTAGCTTGTGTATCTCACTAGTTACCTTCTTGCTTGTGTAGCATAGAAATAGCTCTCTTGCGTGGCTAATTTGGTTTGTGTAACCTTGTTAGTCACATTGCTTAGTTTGTGTAGCTAAGTATTTGCGCTCTCTAATTTGGCTTTGGTTGCCTTGTTATTGAGCATTTCTAGTGAGCTTAGTTGGCTTTGTGCTTTTGCTTACTAGCATGTGTAGGAGCTCCCTTATTTCTTAAAGTACTAGTGGCATAGGTTTGTGTGACCTTGCTTCTAGAATTGGTTAGGTGAGCTCTAGCTAGCCTGGCACCTTTGTTACTTAATTAGTATCTTTGGAAGGTGCTAGAGAACATAAATAGAGGAGTGTAGTCTTGGCTAGACCGATAGTTTTAATTCTGCACTTGTTTCGGTTAGCCGACATGATTAATTTTACAAAGGACTATTCACCCCCCTCTTGTCCGCCATCTCGATCTTAGAAGTGGTATCAGAGCTAGGTTTCTTATTTGTGGTCTTCACCAACCCGAGAGGATGATGACTTATGGGCTAGATGTTGATTGTCCACACATTTTTTATGGCACTCACTTTACACGATGGAAAAATTGGATGATATGCAATTTTAAGTTTATTTGCCCTCAAATGTGGTGGATGGTAGATGTAGGCTTTTCTCATGTGTTGGATGAAGATAATCTAACTCAAGCACAAGAGAAATGCCTAGATCTCGACATCTAAGCTACTAACATCATGTATAGATCCTTGCATGATAACATCTTTGGAGAGATCATTGACATGAAGACCGCCCATCAGATTTGGAGTTATCTCAATGAGAAGTATGGGATGGTCTCCGATGATGATGATGAGCCTAAGAAGGAGGCACATTAGTGTGTCGAGCATGATCACAATGTGGTGATTGAGAAAGATTGCTCCACCTCATGGTCAAGTGATGATGATAATGATCATATCACAAGATCACTTGACAGGATTGATGATGACACCACAAGTGATGCCAATGATGATGCTACTCCATGCACACTTGATGGTGATAATGATGGATCATGCTCGGGCTATGAGAGTGATGTTTCTTCAAGCTCTCCAACTACATCACATTGCTTCATATCACAAGGTGACACTAAGGTATCTAATGCTAATATGATTGATCTTGATTCATATGAGGAGCTTCTAGATAGATATGGTTGCATGATCAAAGCTTTAGAAAAAGAGATGGCTAAAACCAAGAAATTGAAAAATGAAAACACTTTTCTAAAGAACACATGTGAACAACAAAAGCATCTACTTTATGTTACTACTTGTTCACATGAGGAGCTAAAATTGGCTCATGAGGAACTTAGTGTTGCTCATGATAACTTGGTACAAGACCATGATTTTCTCACTATGAAGATTTGTAATGGAAAAACTAAAACTAGTGAGAGCTCATCACATGGGTTAATTGATCAATCACATATTGTTGTTAACCCTTATGATGTAGGCAAGAAGCATGTATCCACCTCTTGTGATGATTTATTAGATATGCCATGCTCTTCACATATAGATGCTTGTTCTACTTGTATGTCTTGTGAGACTAACCTTTTGAAGGAGAACAATGAGCTAAATGAACAAGTGAAGAAATTAAGCAACAAGTTAGAAAGGTGCTACAACTCTCAAGTCACCTTTGAGCATATGTTGAAGACTCAAAGAAACTTTGGTGACAAGTGTGGCCTTGGCTTCAAGAAGAAGATGACAAAGGGCAAAATAAAGAGAGAAAGAAAGATGAAGAATCAAGAACAAGACAAGCTCTCTCATTTCATGTGCTTCAAGTGCCATGAAGTGGGACATCTTGCAAATAGTTGCCCAAATGAAGAAAAGCTCAAGTTGAAGAAAGAAGAAGAGAGGCTAAGGCATGTGAAGTGCTTCAAGTGTCGCACTTGGAGTCATCTTACCTCAATGTGCCCAACCAAGCAATTGGTGAAGCAACAAGTGAAGCCTCAACTAAAGCCACAAGTTGAGCAAGTGAAGACACCACAAGAGAAAATCAAGATCAACCATGAAGATGGTGGTGATTTGATGATAAAGAAGAAGAAAACAAGAAGGGGTGGAAAGGCAAGGCATCCAACGCAAACTCAAGATGCCAAGATGATGAGCAAGAATGGAGATGAGAAGAAAGATTATGCTCACATCAAGTGCTTCAAGTGTGGAAGTATGAGACACTTTGCCTCTAAGTGTCCTACCAAGCTTGAGAAGAAGGCTCAAGCAATCCATGAGAGGCAAGGCTATGAGAAGCAATATGAGCAAGGAAGAGAAGGCCCAATCAAAGAGAAAATGCTACTCATGTCGGGAAAGGGGACACATGGCACATTCATGTCCCCTAGGTAAAACTTCTAAGCCTATTTCAATTGATGATGATTCTATGCTTAGGAAGGATGATAATGGTACCACTATGGTTGCTATTGCAAAATATCCCGCTATTCATACTAAGGCTATGCCTAAGTATGCTGCTCCTAACTTGAGATGACCCAAACTTGTTTGGGTACCATCAAAAAGTGGATGATTGATTGTAGGTACCATCGGCATTGGAGACTTGATTGAATTGATTTCATATTGATCATCATATGTTGAGTCAAGATATGAAGCCTAGTTTATGACCAGGTTTAGGATAGATGGCCGTACTATCAAGAGAGGCAAACTTATTTGCATATCAGTCATCTAGTGCCACTCGAGTGATCTAACTTTGCATCATCGCTAGGATTGAGTGGCGTGGCAAGTTGAGTGGCTAATCCTTTGAAAAATGATTGTGAAAATGCTAACACACATACACATGGTGGTGTACACTTGGCGGTGTTGGCACATTTGTAAAGGAGATGAAGTTAGAGTTGACTGACCGCTGAGGTCTAGCATCCGGTCGATATGACCGGAGCGTCCAGTCGTCCCGAGTTTTGCGCAGTGAAGGGGTAATGGCTAGTTTAGCCCATGGGGCTATAAATAGAAGGTGGTCTCAGCCATGGCTGGTGCAGAGCACCTCGGGGGACTTTGTGTCCACGCTTGAGAGTGCTTGGAAGACCTCCATCTCACATATGCTTGATAGTGATCATCCGATTGTGTGAGAGAGCGATTCTAGTGCGATTGCATCGTGAGGTTGCATCGTGTGGCACTAGGTGATCGAGTTGCAAGCTAGTGGTGTTTGTTACTCTTGGAGGTTGGCACCTCCTAGATGGCTTGGTGGTGGTCTCCGTCGAAGCCCGCAATAAGCTTGTGCGGTGCTCTGGAGAAGAGCTTTTGTGAGGGGCATTGTGCTCGCCCAATGGTAGCCGCGAAGAGCAATTCTAGTAAAGCGTGTCATTGAGCTACCCTCACTTTCGGGGTAGGTTGTTGCGGTGCCCGACGTGCGGGCTTGGCGGGTGATGCCAATTAGCTGTCGAACCACCAAGTGAGTGGTCGACACAATGGGGACTAGCGTGTTGGCAAGCATGTGAACCTCGAGAGAAAAATCACTGTGTCAACCTTGTTCTTCCCGTTGGTTTGGAATCCCTTTACACAAGCTTGTGATTACTTTTATACACATTGTGCTTGTGTAGTTGCTCTTGTAATTAGTTAGCTTGTGTATCTCACTAGTTACCTTCTTGCTTGTGTAGCATAGAAATAGCTCCCTTGCGTGGCTAATTTGGTTTGTGTAACCTTGTTAGTCACATTGCTTAGTTTGTGTAGCTAAGTATTTGCGCTCTCTAATTTGTCATTGGTTGCCTTGTTATTGAGCATTACTAGTGAGCTTAGTTGGCTTTGTGCTTTTGCTTACTATCATGTGTAGGAGCTCCCTTGTTGCTTAAAGTACTAGTGGCATAGGTTTGTGTGACCTTGCTTCTAGAATTGGTTAGGTGAGCTCTAGCTACCCTAGCACCTTTGTTGCTTAATTAGTATCTTTGGAAGGTGCTAGAGAACATAAATTGAGGGGTGTAGTCTTGGCTAGACCGATAGTTTTAATTCCGTACTTGTTTCGGTTAGCCGACGTGATTAATTTTAGAAAAGACTATTCACCCCCCTCTAGTCCGCCATCTCGACCTTACAGTAGTTCACCATAGATCTAGTAAATAGTTAGGCATGGCGAATCAATGCACCATCCTACTGTTATTGCTTTTTCACGTGTTCAGAGTCCAAACTATGAAGTTTACTTTACTGAATGGATCTAGGTTCTAGTAGGAATTATTTATTCCTTGATGACATTCTGTTTTTTTAATATATGGGATTTACCGATTTAGGGGGTGAGTTGATGCATTATCATTCCATTCCTCACAAACTAGTAATTAGTACTAATATGAGGAATGAAGTCATTCTATTAAATTTGAGGGATGGATTCATGATGCATAACCTTGTCTAGAATGGATTGATGCTCCAAACCAAACACTCCCATTAGCATGTCGAAAATTTTTTTTAATCTGACTTGAGGTTTGGTGATTTCTACAGGCCATGTGTCCGTGATACAACCTTCCTTAGAAGCTTAACCTACAACCAGGCTCTCCCTCCTCCACCTAGCATTTTCCTTGAATCACCAGGCGCTGATAAATTCTGTAGTGTTGTAACTGAGTTCCACCATCTCACCACTCATCTTCGGTCCTCCTCCCTAAAGCTCATCCTAGGTTTGCTTGTGATCTTGCCTGTGCACTATCTCCTCCCACCGAAGATCTTGCATGTGATCTTGCCTATGATCCCAGGTTTGCTTGTCCCCGAGCTCACATGTGATCTTGCCTGTGATCCCAGGTGACTAATTTATGTTTCGATGAAAGACGTCTCGTCGGTGCACAAGTGGTATGCCCATGACCAGTTCAAGCCTGAGAACCAAGTTAAAAAAGTCCCATCACGGGCTTCTGAGGAGGTTGTCACTAGCAAACTCCACCAAACAGCAAAGCAGTATCCAAATGTTGATGCCATCAAATGGTCAAAGGATTGCCCGAACATATATGAAAGAGGCAAGCCCTTTCTACCAAATCGGGACATCCAGCGCCTACCACTTGGAATGAGAAGGTTCCATGATTGGTACTTGCATGTTCTCCTAACAAGCATAGACCTCGTACAAGCATGTTTCCCCACCGGCACATTTGGAAGTCCAGCCGAGAAAATTTTATTTGACTTCAATGACATGCAGACATGTTTTCACCTCAGAGCAATGGAAATGAATCTAATTCGCACATGGTGCTTGTAAGTCCTTGTCCTCTCGATATGATATGAATGTAATCTTTGGATTTTGTTGTAACTAACCCATGCCGTGATTTATAGAATGCAAGTGCACATTGTAAAACAAATGCCAATTGTCAAAGCCGGGTATATAGACCCTCAAGCTATAGAACAAACAAATTTTAATTACCCTAGACAATGGAAACTAGATGACAAAGAGCTAGCTACTGGAAAGACTCTTCGGGAGAAAGAGGACATCCATGCGAAGAAACTAAGGCAAGAGTCCTTTAAGGTTTTGGCATACATTGCCATGTCTTTTAAAAATCTCCAACAACACTCTACTATATGGCTACCATACAACTTCGAGTAAGTTCAACTCTATACTTAAAGCTTTGTTCGATATATTTTATTCGATGCAAAAAGAGCTTATCTAGTTCTATGATTAAATCCATGCAGCAACCACTGGATTTGTATAGCCGTCAATGTCGGGAGGAGCATGGCATGGGTCTTTGATCAATAGATAGGGACCCGGTGACATACAAAGACTTCATATCGATTCTCAAGATATATACATATCGACAATCCTTATTAGCTTATATGTTTGTATACATACTTGTAACGTTCACTTTTGATACTAACAAGTTGTATTTGCTAAAATAATTCAAACAGGGCATTTAGGTTCTATGCCGATCAACATCACGGAAGGCATGATCTAGTAAGGAAGGAAAGGTTGGCTATAAAAACACTATGTGTGGTAAGTGTAACTTACTTTAGTATTCCATTACATGGCTGTCAAAAGCATTACTTAACATTTTTATATGCAAAACACACAGTGCCCCAAACAGAAGCCTGTGAGTGTACATTGTGGATACTATGTATGTTCTATGATAAGTAACACCGGTGCCTACAAGAGACACCTCTTAAGAGTAAGTTTGAACATCTTCACCTGTAGTATAAAAACTTTGCACATGATATGAAATACTAAACCGAATTTTGTTCTCTTGTAGTGGAAAGAAGAGAAAGAAATGAAAAGAGACCCATACAAAGATGGCGAACTCTTAGAGCTCGTCGGCGACCTTTGCAAATTCATATTGGACCAGATTGTACACGTCAAAGGCACCTATCATGACCGAGATTCTAACCTAGGTAAAAATCCTCAGTACCAACACCTTCGTGAGACTGAAAGGTTAGCTCTAGGCCGTTGATAACAATGTGTATGAAATTTGACATTAGTCTTACCTTATGAGAAGTTTTAACTTGTGAATTATATCTATTTAATGATGGATTGTATATATTTTTGTGAATTGGACTTGTAATGGTAGTTTATATAATGCTCTTGTGCTTGTGGTCAGATTTGAATTATATATATATATATATATATATATATATATATATATATATATATATATATATATATATATATATATATATATATATATGTGTGTGTGTGTGTGTTTTCTGGTCGAATTTGATTTTTTTTTGCAAAAAAATATACTGTAGGGGCGGTTCTAGACTGAACCGCCCCTACAAACAGGTATTATAGGAGCGGCTGGTACTATAGCCGCCCCTACAAATCTATTTTGTAGAGGCAGCTGGTGTTACCAACCGCTCTTATAAATCGATTTATAGGGGCGGCTTATAACACCAGTTGCCTCTATAAATCGATTTGTAGGGACGATCTAGGAACCGCCTCTACAAATGTATGATTTATAGAGATAGTATGGTAGGGGCGGCTAGCTGAGCCGTTTTTATAAGCCATCTCCAGCCGCCCCTACAAATGCTTATTGTAGTAGCGTAAGTCACGGGAAATTAGTAAAGTTGGGAAGGAAACCGGCCGGCCGATATGCTTATTGTAGTAGCGTAAGTCACGGGAAATTAGTAAAGTTGGGAAGGAAACCGGCCGGCCGATCGGGAAGTGGACAGCGTCGTCTTGCATAGGAGGCTTCATTCTCCGTGTTTCCATCTGTGCTGTGACTGTGATGCATGGCCGCATGCTAGCTTTTGATCCCTGGTCCAGGCGCGGACTCGACCTGTCCGCGCACCGCCGAACCCTTTCTGTCGCGTCCCTTCTAATCCGGTGCACCGCGTGCTATAGTGTCCGGTGGCCGCAGGGCACGATCAGTTGATGTCTGATGCTACTGGCTACTGGCTACTGGGATCCTGGAGGATCAAGTACAGTTGCGCTTGCGTCTCATGTGTGCTGTCAGCTTGTTACTGCTTGGTCGGAAGCCAGACGCAATGCGCACTTGTCGTTTGCTGGTACGATCGAGTTTGATGACCCAGCGTGCGCAAACGTTCTTGCGGCTGGGCTGCCGCCTGCCGAGCGTCCGTCTTCCGTCTAGCTACTTGGGCTTCATTCTTCCGTAGCCGGATATATATGATCGTTAGCGCGTGTGGGTCTTTTTCTTTTCTTCTTCTTATTTCGGATAACTAGCTTAATTGGTGCTCGCGCCAATTGCATATCAAGTATATGCGGTTCAGCCCTAATGAGACTTAGCATGTACTCCCATTATCTGTTTTAATTACTATCGTGCTCTACTCCCAGAGCAACGCATCATCAGGGTTCCTTGTCATTTGAACTTTTTTTTAAGGACGGCAAGAGACTTGCCATAATTTTTATTAGACGGGATAATAAAAAGGGGACAGAAGAAACACAACAACAAGCCTCAACCGGGGTCAAATGAAACACCAAAACATGAGAACAAGCGCCTAACAACTCCTAGACGAAAGAAAAAAACAACAGAAAAGCACAGCACTAGACCCTGGCCTAGACGCGGGAGCAACTATCCACAGAAGGCCGAGAACAGAATAACTACTGCATTGTAGTGATGTTCGATTGCATTGTCAAGTTGTACTGGGAAATGTTATCCTTGTGTCATTTGAACGTTTGAAGCAGTGGTTGCATAACTTGATTTGTGGACATAAACCTTGAACTATGGGTCTTTTCTTTCCAAATTACAAGATGCTTTTGCTTTTTCTAGATATATTGTTTTTTCTACGTGCATAAGTGCGTAATAACAAAATTTAGGTATTAAAAAAGCCATAATGTCTTCTAATTTATAAGAGGGAGTAGATATAATGTTCATTCGTGTGTACCTGTTGCTTCATATATAGATTAGTAATGGTTTGTTTGCTTTAGACCCTGGTGGAAGGTCCGTGAGCACCCAAAAAGGGGATGTGGATTTGGGTATTTGCGTGTCAGGGTTGGTGTGTGCATATTTTGAGAAAAAAGTATATTTTTAACGGAAGGACTAGCGTCCGAACGTCCAGCCGTAGAACTCGCCCAGACGCTACTCCCATACCTGCGCCCGCATCGCATTCCACGACCCCCGCGCCCCACATCCCATGCTACGCCCCACGCACTACTGGATTCAGGTCTTTGCCCAGTGCCTGAGGCACTCGGCAAAGCCTTTGCCGAGTACGGCGCTCGGCAAAGAACACACGGCAAAAAAATTGATCGGCAAATCCCTCTTTGCCGAGTGTCTTTCATCGGGCACTCGGCAAAGAAAAGCGACCGTTACGGCGCCGGCTCCGTTGACGGTCGCTTTGCCGAGTGCCAACCCTGCAGGCACTCAGCAAAGATTTTTTATTTTTTTAAAAAAATTCTTTACCGAGTGCCCTCTATCCAGTCTTTGGCAAAGATGTTTTTTTTCTAAAAATTCTTTGCGGAGTGCCCCCTTGCCGGCGCTCGGCAAAGTTTGATTTTTTTTAAAAAAAAAATTCTTTGCCGAGTGCCCTCTGGCCGGCACTCGGCAAAGTTTGAATTTTTTTAAAAAACATTCTTTGCCGAGTACCATGATCATGACACTTGGCAAAGCTGGAAAAATGGTTTTCCGAGCGCCCATTTTTCCAGCTTTGTCGAGTGCTGTGACCATGGCACTCAGCAACGGGGTCCTTTGCCGAGTGCAACACTTATCAAAGTGACCCAAAACGGCAATTTTTAATTTTTTTTACATTCCATCATGACAAATAAATTCATACAAACATATATCACATATATATCTCATCCATCACATATATATCTCATCCATCCACACATCCATCCGCATATATCACATCCATCACAATATATATCACATATATAATAATAAAGTGCTCAAGTCCATTCAAATAAATCCACAAGTCCATCACAGGTCCATCAAAGTCCACAAGTGCATCACAAGTATATCACAAGTCCATCACCAAGTGAACAACAAATGAAAAAAATACAACGCGTACTCATCTCGGCCATTGCGACTGTGGTGGAGGCCCAGCTCCATCATTCGGAGGTGCATGAGGTGGATTATTCGAACCACCGTCAGATGAAGACTGCACAAAGGAGAAAAGATTACATATGAGACAAGATTATTTGGATAGCTAATCTAGGAAGGTAGAGGCCATACAAGCAAAGCACAAGCAAAAGTAAAAAACTTTCATACTCACAGGAGTAGCTGCAGCTACAGGACACGGAGGCGGAGGTGGAACCAACAGCCTAGCTGGCAGAGAGAAGCCCACACGTTGCCCAAGCCCTTGTAGGAACTCTGTAATGCCCATCAACCTCTGCGCCTAGGCCTGCCGCTCGGCCCGCTCGGCCTCCAGCTAGGCCACCATCCTCTACTGCCCGGCCTCTAGCTCCTGTCGTTGCCTCATTTCTTGTTCCAGCGGGCCTGCAATATTCCACTCCAATGTTTCAGTAATGCAAAGCTAATTAATGTGTGTAAAGATCAATGTATGATGAGTAAAACAGGAATAACCTCGAGTGCGTTGACCCGGTGCTGTGCAGCGGTCGGCCGTGTGCGAATGGTCAGGCTCTCGCTCGTGCTTCGTGTTCGGATCTGGGAGAGAGAGGGAGTAGAGGCTGTGTCGATGACGCCGTCGCAAGCCTGAACCGCCCATGCTTCTTGGCTTGCCCCGCCCTCATGACGACCTCTCCATCGAAGTCCTGCGTGCTCGGATCATGGTCTGGCCCATGGAGCGACCTCGCCACCTTAGTGTACTCACTGATGTGGGAGTGGACGCTCGGGTTCGTGTATGCCTCGACCAGGTCCTCCAAGTTGAAGGAGACATTGGACATCGCCTTGCCCTTGTGGGCCATACACCATGCCTGGAAGTCCGAGCAAGCCTGGCCACTATGTGACGCCAACTGTGAGAAAGACAACATGATGATTAAAAATCAGGCAGAACTGAGTGTCACAATAGATAAATGAATTCGCGTACCCATGCTTGTTTGTATCCGGCGAGGCTGCGGCTGTCTTGATGGTGTGCTGGACCTTGCATCTGCAAACGACGGTCCCGGGCATCCCTGTGCATCTTGAGGTACTCCTCCGTGAACCACCTCTCCATCATCACCTAGCACTCGGGATACGCTTGGCACCACCAGGGAATCATCTACATGTCATCAAGTATTGGACATATAAGAAGATCAAATTAAACCAACTTAATCTCAAAACAAATCAATATTGATGTTCTTCATTTACCTCAAGGTACTACTCCCGGGTTAGCTGTATCTCTCTTTCGTCTTTCTTGGTTTTCCTCTCTCCAAGCTTTGACCCGTAGTAGGTTATGATGGCCTAGATGCGCACCTCGTGATGCATGTCGGTGATGAGTTTTTTACAGGCTTTGGTAGTCACCTGCTCCGCCGTAGCCTCAAATCCCTCCTCGCATCTGTAATAAGTCTGCATACAAAAGCGATGTATCAATTCATTATTTCAAGAAAAGTCCAATGAATGCGATGTATTGAGCAATGTTGTGCAAGGGAGACTTACCCAAAACTCTGCCTTCACCCGCGCCACCTTATTGGGGTACTCCGCATTGGGGGCGACAGCGTAGTGGTCAAACGAGTAGGCCAGCTCTGTCTTCGATGTTGTGGGGGTATTAACCCCTATACCCTTACGGCTAGGCTTGGGCCGGCCCAGACCAGGGGGTCTGGCCCACTAGAAGACGATGTGCGGCCTGACCAATCTATTCGGAGTCCCGCGCAAGGAATCAAGGCCGTGTCAAGATGGTCTGGATTGAGGAGTATCAAGAAGGATCGGTCCACACAGTTCAAGAGGGTGGCTCAAGCTCCCCGTCCGGCATCGCATCTAATGGCTCCGACCACACCGAGCTCCAGCATCATGACAATGAAGGCGTTGAATACGATCTGGATATCCCAGACCACGCCCCGGGGTTCCCACGATTCCCATCCTTCCCACCAAGGCAAGGAGACTTGATCAATGTTGTCAGTAATGACAAACAACCGGTAGTTGGCGAAACAGAATAAGAAAGGCTAGCACGCGAAGCATGCAATATTGACCGGTTTAATCGCTGACAAGTTGAAGCCGAGGCAGAAGAGGAGGAATGATGCATAAGGGTCCAGCCACGTGACCTTAACAATGCCTTTGACAGGGTGGGGGACAAGCAGGTCTTTAGGACTCCAAGCGCCAACGTAGCTGTTGCTATGGTGATAATGCAACGACTACCTAATACCCCAGAAATCCAGGCAGTTCATGATGATTTACAAGCTTACCTGATGGCTGCTATGGCCCAGACCGCAGAGATTGTAAATCAAGCCCGGGCTCCATCCGTCTTAGTCGAATCAAGCCACAGCCACTAGTACTCAAGTAGCTCATAGCCACCCAACCAACGTGGCTCACGCAACAACGACCCATCAGACAACCGTCAAGGCGGAAACGGTGGTCATGATGGTGGTCGGGACGACAACCACTGCGACTACCGGGACGAGAACTGCCGCAACTACCGGGATGACAACCGCCGAGACAACTGCGACAATCGCCATGATAACCGCGGTCGCATGGTTAACCAGGGTAGCAATCGGGATCACCGTGATGGCAATAACAATCTCCGCCATTCCCTCGGAGAACGCGATCTGCGCGATCGCATTAACCAAAGAGCCAACGATCGTGCATCCCATGAAAGCTATCGCCGTATGGAATATGATACTACCCATGGCCCTCCAGGTTTGAAGTAGTTTACTCCACACCTTCGCCAAGTCATATGGCCTAAGAACTTCAAGCTCAAAAAACTTCAGAAGTACGACAGCAAGGAGAACCCCGAATTATGGGTTATGCTCTACGAAACCGCGTGCAGATCAGCCATGGCTGATGAGCACGTCATGTCTAATTACTTCCCAGTCACCGTCGGCCATGCAGGCCACCAATGGCTGGTCAGCTTGCCAACAAACTACTTTGATTCTTGGCAAGAGCTCAAGCAAGCATTCATCGACAACTTCATTGCTACTTGCGAGCAACCCGACAACAAATATGATCTACAGCGGATTCGAGATCGCAAAGATGAGCCACTGCGTGAGTACATCCGACGCTTCTCGGAGATGCGCATCAAGGTCCCGTCAATCTTCGACAATGAGGCAATCGAGGCTTTCATCACTGGTCTCCACTTCCATAATGCCCTAAGGGACAAGCTCCTCCGTAAGAGACCTGAATCAGTCACAGCGCTCCTAGCCACTGCTAAAAAATATGCAGATGCCGATGATGCTAAAAAGATAATCATCAAAGAAGCAGCAAGGGTTCCACGCTCCGACCACCCCCCACACCGCGACGACTACCGTGGCAACCATGGTCAGAACGATAATTTTGATCGCCGCAACCAGCGCAACGATTCCCGCGACCACCGCGATCAGCGTAATCAGCGGCGTAATCGCCGTGACGATTACAGGGGCAAGAGTGCTCGGGAAGACGACGGCGAGGTCAACACCGTTAAAAAAGGTGGCGGACGTCGCAACTATGAAGAAGACTACGCCAAAGCATTGAAAGGACCCTGCCAGCTCCATCCCAAGTCAAACCATACCATGGAGAATTGTCGTGTTCTCAAATCTATCTACACATGCCAACAGGCTTTGGATACATCCGACAAGCCTAACGACACAGGGGAGTAGCGTAACGAGGACAACGACAATGAAGACGTAGATCCCCGTCATAAGTACGTCAAGCCAACCGATCATGTCCACACCATCATTGGGGGCAAAGTATCCATTGAGACCAAACGAGAACGCAAGCTGCTCGCCCGCGCTTGCTTGAATGTGGCCAACGCCGATAACCTCATCGCCGATCCGTGGCTCCCTCCTTGGTCTCACTGCGAGATCTCCTTCAGTAGAAAGGACCAATGGGCTGCAATACCTGAGCCAGGACGTTTTCCTCTGGTTCTCAATCCTTGTATCAACAAGGTTCAGTTCGATAGAGTGCTGATTGACGATGGCAGTTCCATCGATATACTGTTCAAAAATAGTTTGCTAGCCCTGAAGATAACTTAGGCTGATCTCAAGCCATATGAGGCATAGTTCTGGGGTGTTCTCCCCGGACAGAGCTCCACAACTCTCGGGCAGGTCACGCTACCTATGCAATTTGGTACCCCGGACCACTTCCGCACCGACTACATCAACTTTGTGGTTGCTAACTTCGAAGGCACCTACCATGCTATCCTTGGTCGACCAGCGCTCACCAAGTTCATGGCCATACCTCACTACAGGTATTTGGTGCTCAAGATGCCTACTAAGAAAGGGGTTCTAACTCTCAGGGGCAACGTATACGCAGCTTATACCTACGAGGAGGATAGCTTCAAAATAGCAGAGGCTCACGACCTCTCTATTCGCATGGTCGAGACCACGCTCGACGCCAAGAAGACCCTAGCCGACCACCTGGAGATCCCAAAGCTTGAGGCCCCACGCAAGAACATCAAGTCCAAAGAGCACAAAGCGATCCAGCTGGTCAACGGTGATCCCAGCAAAACGGCCCTTATCGGGGCCAACCTGGATCCTAAAGAGGAAGACGCGCTCATCAGGTTCTTGAGGAGTAATGTGAGTGTGTTCGCATGGAAACCCACTGACATGCCTGGTGTACCTCGGAACTTGATCAAGCACTCCTTAAATATTGATGGCAAGGCCAAACCTATCAAGCAGAAGCTACGACGGTTCGCTCACGACAAAAAGGAGGCTATTAGGGTAGAAGTTACACAACTTTTGGTAGCTGGATTTATCAAAGAAGTGTATCATCCGGAGTGGTTAGCCAACCCGGTTCTTGTACACAAAAAGAATAATGAATGGAGAATGTGCGTTGGTTACACTAATCTCAACAAACACTGCCCTAAAGACCCTTTCGACTTACCTCACATAGACGAGGTCGTAGATTCAACTGCCGGTTGCGAGTTGCTTTCCTTTCTCGATTGCTACTCTGGTTATCACCAGATCGCTCTCAAAAAGGACGACCAGATGAAGACACCCATCATCATGCCCTTTGATGCCTATTGCTACACGACCATGTTGTTCGGGCTCAAGAATGCCGGGGCTACCTACCAACGCGCCATACAGGCCTGCCTCAAAGACAAGATAAAATACGACCTCGTCGAGGCTTATGTTGATGATGTAGTTGTTAAAACCAAGGAAGCATACACCCTTGTTGACAACCTCGAACGTACCTTTGCAGCTCTTAACACATTCCAATGGAAATTACACCCAAAGAAGTGTATCTTTGGTGTTCCATCTGGTATATTGCTCGGTAACGTCGTCAGTCACGACAGCATACACCCTAACCCAGAGAAGGTAAAAGCTGTCTTGGACATGAAGCCACCCAAAAAGGTGAAGGATGTTTAGAAGCTTACCAGATGCATGGCTGCCCTCAGTCGTTTTATATCAAGATTAGGCGAAAAAGGACTACCATTTTTCAAGTTGCTCAAAGCATCCAAGAAGTTTGAGTGGTCGGAGGAAGCAGACGTTGCCTTTACACAGCTGAAACAATTCCTTACATCACCTCCGGTCTTCACTACTCCTAGAGAAGACGAAACCCTCCTGCTTTACATCGCAGCAACTAATCGAGTGGTCTCCACTGCCATGGTGGTCGAGTGCGATGAGCCTGACCACGTCTACAAGGTATAGCGACCAATTTATTTTGTCAGTGAGGTGCTCAATGAATCCAAGACCAGGTATCCACAGATTTAGAAACTGATCTACGCCATACTAATCACATCTCGAAAGTTGAAACACTACTTCGATGGATATCACGTGGTGGTCATGACTGAGTACCCTCTAGGAGACATCATTCGCAACAAGGATGCAAATGGGCGCATCGTCAAATGGGCAATGGAGCTATGCCCTTTCTCCTTGGAATTTGCAAGTCGTACTACAATCAAGTCTCAGGCACTTGTCGATTTCATCATCGAGTGGACAGACTCAAGCACACCTGCCTCTTAGGGGCCCATCGAGTATTGGAAGATGTACTTCGATGGCTCTCTCAACATCAATGGCGTAGGAGCAGGAGTCCTTTTTGTATCACCATCCAAGGAGCAGCTCCGATATGTCCTTAGGATTTATTTCTCGGCGTCTAATAATGCCGCCGAGTACGAAGCATGCCTACATGGTCTACGCATTGCGGTCGAGCTCGGTGTCAAGCGTCTCTATGTCTATGGAGACTAAGCTCTAGTCATCAACCAACTCAACAAGGACTAGGATACGACCAGTGAAAAGATGGACACATACTACAAATCGATCAGAAAGCTGGAAGGCAAGTTCTATGGCATCGAGTACACACATGTGGTCTGGGACAAAAATCAAGCAGTTGATGCGCTATCAAAGTTAGGATCATCGTGAGCCAAAGTCCCACATGGCGTATTTGTTCAAGACCTGCTCATACCTTCCATCGAAGAAGAAGATCCTGCGGTCGACAAGCCTCTAGACCAGCTATTAGTGGCTACGGTTCCGGTGTCAAACACCACCGAACCACCTCTGACCACTAAGGAGCCTAACTGGAGAGTACCTTTCATCAAGTACCTGACAGATGGTAGCGGTTACACCGATCGGACAGAAAACGAACGCCTAATGCACCGCAGTAAGCAGTATCTGCTCGTTGATGGCAAATTGTGGCGCAAGAATGCGAAGGAGGAAATATTGATGAAGTGTATAACCCAGGAGGATGGTGAACATCTCCTAGACCAAATCCACTCTGGCTCCTACGACAACCACGCGGCCTCGAGAACGCTGGTTAGCAAGGCTTTCCTATCGCAGAACCGACCAATTTATAAGAGTACAAGTACGATGGTAGCCCGCAAGTGGTCGCACTGTTATACTTGAACCCATATAAACCCGGTAGTCCGTCGAGTACCACGATGGGTCTTGATAAACAATTTACAACAACCAAGATCGTACAGGATTCAACATACATGCCACAATTTACATAAAGTTCATAGATACATTTCATCATCAAAGTATGAATAAAAGTTATTACAAACAGAGTTTGATAGATAAAGCGGAAGCAATTTAGTTCGAAAATAAAGTTTCCAACATAGTTTGATACAGTGCCAAGTCGGATCACGGTCCACAAAAGCAAGGATATGAATTAATAAAGAAGCCTACCCAAGGCTTACTCCTCATCCATGGCGGGATAGAAGCAACTCTTGCAATAACCATGATACACAGTGCCATCTGCAACAATGGGAAATAAAACCCTGAGTACGAGAAGGTACTTAGCTAGACTTACCCGTCATGAACCAGAAATAAAATGACTCCAAGGATTATGCAAGGCTGTATAAGTGGACATAACTTGACAACCTTTTGCGTAAAAGGCAATTGACCCATTGTACAATTATGATTCCTTTATCAAGTTAATTATAACTATCCATTTCTAGATTAGCAACTATCCTGTGCCAAACATGTGGTATATCATTTAGAAGCATACAATAGTAACCATAGCAGGTATTGTAATTCCATATTCATCCGAACCATCTTGTTTCATAACACAATTACTGTGATGTTGCAGCTAGTCAAGTTTCTCACTATCTGGGAGAGACAGCGATTCGAATTGATTTCAACCAGCTAGAAATTTATTCCTAACACAAACCCAGGTCTACCAGCCACGATAGCCTTAGGTCACCTTTGGTACAACTCAGGTACACATTTCGTGGGTCCGTACCGCACCGCACAATCTAGAACACCAGATGCCAGGATGTTTAGGCCTAGCCTACCCTTGGGCTCAGTCTGATCGTTCCCTGGAAGGAGCGCACAACAGAACGGGTCCCGGCCTAAGTTGAATTACTTGGCTTCATGGTTGGAACGAGTTATCCAGCCAGCTAAGTGAGAGGCATGCGTTCAATCTTGTCAGAAGTTCCAACAATGGTACGGTCCTTGATCGACACAGACGGGGATAGATCCACACCCAAGACCTCCATGCCTTTGCTTCTCTATCGATCTCCCGTCCGGTCTTGATTTACTTTTACCTCATGGTTCTGTTCCACAATAGCAAATATAGCCAACCGTGCTCCGGTATCCACCTATATCTCGTAGGTGATAGGACATCACCCGACTTCTACTGGTCTAAGCATGGCTAAGCATATATTCGATCCTGGACCTATACTGGTTAAAGGTGTGATATCTGGACAAGGAATGTACATGCACCAAGTGGTTCCATTCAACTCTTATAACCTAATGCATCAATCATAAGTACTTAAATAAACATTTGTAAATTACTAGGAGACTTAGAATGCTCTGGGGCTTGCCTCGCAGAAAGGAAGTAGGGCGGTGGTCAGGACACTCCAGAAGCTCTTCAGGGTTCTACTCCACGCCTTCGGGAGCTGCGGCTTGCGGATTCTCCTGCTGGTCCCCTTCCTCTGCTTCTTTGAATTTCAGCAACGTTATCTCTTCCTCCGATCCTAGATGCATGAATATGGCATAAGTATTACGAATGCATATATGTTAACAAGTGCATCATGTTTATTGAGTAGGTGCATATCTCTTC
Organism: Miscanthus floridulus; assembly: GCF_019320115.1. Classification (NCBI taxonomy): domain Eukaryota; kingdom Viridiplantae; phylum Streptophyta; class Magnoliopsida; order Poales; family Poaceae; genus Miscanthus; species Miscanthus floridulus. Next base: position 156,206,833 of record NC_089587.1, read on the forward strand.
TCGATTATTTAATTATCTACTTCCACAATGCATCGATTATACCACAAAACAGTAGCTACTTGTTTCACTCATAACTAGAGTTCTACTCATCCAAACACAGTGATCTTGGACTTTCTAGAAAGCTTTTCAAATTCTCTACAACTTTGTTATTAATCATTTTTATAGTACACATCATCCCTATCATGCAACTTATCCAACTACAGAATCTATCTGGAAACTAATCTAATTCGCATTACAATGTAACAATACTTCTACTTCATGTAATCAGTCAAAATTTGACAACATAAAACCTACCAACAGTTTAAGCATACCAAACACATTTAAGATAATGTAATGGTGAAGCCCAAACTATTTATTTAAATGCCTTTATTATTTTACTTAGAATACATAGATTAAATAATAAATATATATCAAATATGCATAAAAAATTCTCAAACATTTACAGTGCCTTACTAATGCTATCAAAGGACTACTGTAAAAATTTCATGTCATTTTGCCAAGTAAAACATCCTATACAAAAATGGCAAGGCAGCAAGGCTTGAAATAGCATAAAATAGAAAACCCTATTGAAAAGTGTCAAGCAACAGATTTACTATTTTTCTTAGCATCCATATACTACTAGGATTACCTCCAACAATTTTCATGAATTTTGGATTCATAAATAATTTATAAAAATTCATGCAAGGATTAACTATTCATAAAAGAAAAATCTATAACTATAAATCTACACATGCACTCATCTTCAAATTTTTACCAGAGCTCACATATGCTAAGTCTAGCTTACCACAAAAATTTCATAATTTGTGGAGCACAGGAACTCTAGATATAAAATAAACAAATTTGAATGCATTCAAAAGCACATTTCAAATCTCTATTTAAATCTCCAAAAATTTCCACTGTAAATGTCAAGAACATATGTTTCCTAAATACTACATTTCCTAATGAACACTAACAAATTTATTTCACAATTTTTGAAGCTAACAAACTGAAGATACAAAAATTTACAAAACATATGAAATCTGCATTCAAAATGAACTAGCTTTAATACATGGAGTCGCTGACCGGTGGGTCCTGTCAGTCAGGGGACCCCACATGTCATTGAGACGGAAATAGAGCCGGCGGCGCTACTCTAAGGGCGCGGCCACAACTCAACGGTGGCGAGTTCGTCGGCGGTGACATCTTCACCAGACGTTCTACTCGACGAGGCGCATCGTTTGCACTACTTGCCCGGCCCTATCATCGACGCTAGTGATGACGGCGGCGGCCATGGCGGATCGGCGAGGTGGGACAACGGCGGTACGCCGGTGGGGGCTACGGCGGCTCAATCGAACGCTACGCCGAGCATCACCGAGCTGCGGCGGAGCTAGCTAGCACCCTATCGTGGCCTGGGGTGGACGGTGGCGATGTGGCCATGGAGACGGGGCTAGCGGCGGAGCTCCGACGAGCTCGCGTGCATTGTGGTGGCTTACCAAGCTAGAATAGCGGCTAGGGGGAGACGCAGGGAGTTGCTGGGGTGACGGTGGTGCCGCTGTGGTGTCGAATGGGCGGCTCAGCGAGGCTTGGCGTGGCTATGGCGACGGCGGAGGCGCTCGGTGCTACAGAAGCTCGGCGACTGCGCGCACGAATGAAGGAGGAGCAGAGGAAATGCAAAAGGGAGCACGGGATGGGTCGGGCGGGAGCTGGCGGTGTTAAGGCCGCGCTCTAGCTCACCATTGCTGCGCTGGGCAGAACGCCGGTGACGCGCGGCCAGTTCCCGCGCCATGTGGTAGCCAGCGCCTGATGGCGGTCAGCCACTGACGACTGAACAATCGGCCAATTTAGTTAGTTCAGACACGTAGTGTGATGCCTGACAGCGTGTTTTCACTTCAATCAAACTCCTAATCCGTGGACTTCTAGCCAAAACTTCCTAAACCAAAGTTGAAGCCCAAAGTACCAGCTACAATTCTTGTTCAAAGAACTTGTTCTAATTCACAACAGAAATGGAGTAAAGTCATCCCAAACATCGGCTGTCAGTCAGTCAAGGTTCATGACTTAGCAAAATTTGCTAAGTGTTGCAAATGCTGATTTTTCTGATTTTTGTGATCCAATTTCACACATGTTAGGAGCTGAATCAGTTAATGACCTAAGAATAAAAGTTGTTCCTTATAGCAAATTCTACAACTTTGCTTAAGTGATCTCCTCCATGCAAGGTCTCTAACACCTAGTTCAAACTTGGTCAAATAAGCTACATTCAAATGATGATACATACTTAAACTATGACATAATGACCTAATTAGCCCTAGCCATAAATACCAAAGTTGTTCATGATGAAATACTAAACATGTTTAAGCTATTTGCAAGGTCACACAATCATCTACATGTTTACACTCATGATCATATGCACATACACATGGAAACATGAAATAATAAGAATGTTGCATATGTTTCAATCAAATGTTTCCAGTGTCAAAACTTGTTTATGAATGCTTGATGATCATGCTCATGTTATGCAAGTCAAGTTATGCAAGGCTAACACCCGAGGTGTTACATTTCTGAGCAGGGTTCTATTGGCCATCAGCCGTAGCCGATGCAGAGAAGTTGGTCCACCATTGTGAAGGTTGTCAGTTCTTCGCTAAGAGAATCCACGTACCCACACACAAGATTCAAACAATACCAGCCTCTTAGCCCTTCGCATGCTGGGGACTGGATATGATCGGGCCTTTCAAACCGGCCCCTAGAAAATTTACATGCGTTTTTGTGCTGATCGACAAATTTTCCAAGTGGATAGAGTACATGCCCCTAGTCAAGGCATCTCCAGAAAAGGCTATTGTGTTCATTGACAAGGTCATCCACCGCTTCGGCATACCCAACAGCATCATCACTGATCTGGGTACTCAGTTCACCAGGAACACTTTTTGGGACTTCTGCGATGAAAGGAGCATAGTAGTAACATACATCTCGGTGGTGCACCCTAGAGCTAATGGACAGGTCGAGCGGGCAAATGGTATGATCTTGGATGCACTTAAGAAGAGGATGTAAAGAGAAAATGACAAAGCTCCCGAAAGATGGCTCAAAGAGTTACCAGCCGTGGTCTGGGGCCTCAAAACCCAGCCCAGTCGCAATACCAGCGTATCACCGTACTTTATGGTTTATGGCGCTGAGGCAGTGCTCCCAGCAGATATTGCCTTTAGATCAGCATGGGTAGAGAACTTCGATGAAGACAAGGCCAATGAAGTACGAGAGCTAGAAGTGAATAGTGCAGAAGAGAAGTGGCTCGATTCTTGCGTACGTACAGCCAAATACCTTGCTGTTTTGCGCAGATACTACAACAAGAATGTCAAGGAGCGGTTCTTCATGGTTGGGGACCTGGTCCTAAAGTGGAAGACAAATTAGGCTGGCGTCCACAAACTCGCAACCCCATGGGAAGGACCCTTCATGATCAAGGAGGTTACATGCCCAACATCTTACAGGTTAGCTCACCTAGACGGTATAGACGTACCCAATTCATGGCACATCGACAAGCTTAGGCATTTCTATGCTTAACTACTAAGATATGTACCCCTATTGTACTTTTGATTTAATTCAATAAAGCTATTATGATTTCTCTGATCACTCTAATGTGTCACTTCGAAGTCTATTGTTATTCTAACTCAACCAGTTAAAACCAACCACCATTCCTTCTCAGGTTTTCAGAGCAGGCCCTGTCTTCGGTTCCTCCCAACGCGTGCATGGGATCTGCTCTCTACACTATGGGTGATCGGTAGGTGCTCTCTGGTTTGACTTGTGTGTTTCTACGTGTGCACAAGCTATGCACCTCACACTCCAACCACAAGACAAACTAGGGCCATACAAACCTTTCAGGATGACGTGTCCACTAAACTGGTACAACTAAACAAAACACTAACACATTCTAACTTAGTTACACCAACACGATATCCGAGCTTAAACACGTTTTCTATAAAACAAACAAGCTTATGCTGATATACAGTTACATTATTACAAGCTTGCCTGAAAAGGTCCAAGTTTACAATAACACAACTATATCTTCTTCTATAGCTATAGCCAATACTATTGGCTAGTCGGGGCATGCGACACCTACTGCTTGCTGGGCCTAACATCGTGCAAGGGTCTCGGGGACTCTAGTACTGATCGAGCTGAAGAAGATGGCCCCGTCGATGCCTGGCTGGTCGAGACCGCAAGCTTTGCTGGTTGGCTTGAAAATGATGGCGCTCCCAGCTGACTTGTTGACGGCGTTTATTGTACGGGTGGTGCCGCACCTCCACATAGGTTAATATCGCTAATTATCTTCACTGACAAGTCCAGCTGAGTCATCCGTAGCTCCTCAGCTTTGTCTGGATCTACCTCCTTCGGGTATCCAGCCTCCAGGCACTTGAGATCGATCAAGGGGTAGCGAGCATGTACCATGCTTAGCACATGTGCGCCTGCGTACTCTCCCGCCTCCTTCACGAACTCCTGGAACCATCCCCATGCCCTTTGGCATCTCTCGATCAATCCCAGCTGCAGCGTCCTTGGCACGTCCTCTGCTAGCGCCGAATCGATGAGGTTAAGGACCAGCAAAATGCCCATAGCCACCTCCTGGCACCAGTTTTTCTAGGTGTCACGATCCTTAGTGATCTCTTGGCATTGTGCCTTCCAGCCATCACGGTCTTTTATCACGGCCTCTAGATGCTTCTTCGCATTGATTTTTATAACTGCAAACCACACATGCTGTTAAGATGCTACATTACGCCAAACTACGGTAGGCAACAAAAATGAGCAAAGGGGTTTGGAAAACTTACCTTTCAGCTCCTCTGTCATCTTGGTCATGTGGTCCCGGAGCTGCGACTGGTCTTGTGCCAGTTTTCTATTGTCCTCTTTTAGGCGATCACACTCCACGACCTCATAACTGTTCTCCTCTCGGAGACGGACCACTTCGGCTTCTAAGCCTACACTACAGCTGTTACTACCAACAACGCAACAGCACTTGTTAGTAGTCATTGTAAAGTGCCTACTTACTTGTTCTTTCCTGCTCTTTATTACTGAGTTTGATGACCAGGTTCTGGTTCTAGGACTCTTGCACTGTCTTTTCATGGTTGGTGGCTTCAAGTCGCTGGCGCAAGCGTTCCACCTCCGCCGTCAGCTCCTTGTTGCTTGCAGCGATCCCCTCGATCTGGTCGAAGCATTTCTTGCGGTACCTTGCGGTCTTCATTAAGTCCTGTGTGCAGATCGCTAAGTAAGACAGCTGTGACTAGACAGCAAGATCAGGGGGTTAAGCGAAGCTTACCTGCACCTCCGTCACCAGCCGTTTCGCCGCCTATTCAACTTTCTTGGTTTCTTCGACCTCTGGGATTTCCTCATGGACAACCCATTGGTCGTTCCGCCAATGCAACACATACACATGTTGTCGCTTGTCCTGCTGATGGCCTAGGACCTCCTCCACTTCGTCCTCTTCGGGCTCTTCTTCGGGTCTCGGTGCTGGTCCAGCGTCAGCAGCTTCTGCGATCACCATGGCCTTCCCACGGGCTACAGTGTCGACAAACGTAGTCTGTGCTCTCACCTCCAGCCACTGCTCCTTGGTCTGTTCCATTACCCTTGGCGCTAAGGTGTTGCCCTCAGTAGGTTTAGCGCTTAGAGCACTCATGCTCGGCTTGGCTCTTTCCTCGACCGTCTGCTCGGGGACTGTCGTTTGACTATTTGTTTGCTGAGGCCCCGACGGATCTTCTACTATGGGTTCTTCAATGGTCGACTGCTGGGCAGTCTGCTCTACACTTATTGGCGGTGCCATGCCACTTCTAGCTAGCTGTTCTAGACTTTTGGTGGACGCCGAGCTAGTACATCCGTGATAAGTTCAGAAAGCAATCATATTAAATGCAAATTGCTAACTTATAATAAGGTTACAAATACTTACATGTTAGAAGCGCGGAATGATGTGCGAAGGCGCGTCTCTTCGGTCGTACTTGCTCCACGTGCTGTGCGGATGACTCCTGGTCTCCCTCTACATCCAACACTATCACTGGGCCTTGGTGCTCGACCCCTCCGCCGCTTGTCCTTCACACTACAGTGGTCGGTGGTGTGCTCGGTCGGGTTGTCGCTTCCATCGCCGATCGCATTCCTTGCCTAGGTACTCCTGAGGTCGACCCAGTTGCATCCTTCACCAACATCGATGATGTGGGTCCCATAGGCATGGAGGAGACACCTTGCCCCATCGACTCCAGTTGTTTCCTCCTCTTTCGAGGGACAAGTCGAAAGGTGTTTGCATCCTCTCCCTCCTCTGCATCATCGTTCGAGGGACAAGTCGCTCTATCGATGCTTGCTGGCCGGTCTCTCCTTCAGGCCTCCTTTGGGCTCGTTAATATTTAGCGCCCCCCCCCCCCCCGGTGAGCAGGGAGGTTGCCGATCTCTTCTTCGACTATTTGGGGGCAGTCGACTGCTTACTAGCAGCTAGGGCCGCTGCCTCCTCTCCATCTCCGAGCACCGCCTAGTTGACGTCCTCGTCCTCGATATCGACGCTGGTCTGGTTGGTGGGACCAACTCCTTATGGCCACCCCACTCCAGGGGGTGGCGACACAAACACTGTCGCTCTATCCCGACCATTAACCTGGGTAACAAAAATGAGTGCACACAGTAAGTTTCTGCTTTTCCTACCGCAATATAAGACTATAGGTATAGGGCAAGACGAGTTACCTTTGGGGGAGGTCGGGCAAGCTTGAAAGTGTGCTCGATGTCGCTCAATCTGGCATAATTTGGATCAGCTAAGTTAAATAGCTCTCCAATTCTGGCTTTGACTTTGATTTTGTCAAGCGCCCCTACCTTGTCCTCGTCGGGTCCATGCTACCTTGATATTCATAGCTAGGATGTACTCTCCTCTGGCAGGGCTGGATCCGTCGGCTGATGAAGCTCTCGACCATGCTTGGACCATATAGTTTTTTCCACAGGATCATTCCAAATATTTCTGGAATCTGTTCCTGGTGCTCGAGTTTCTCTGACCAGCTTCTCCTCTTCTCCAGAATGTAGCCCATGTCGCACAATGTGATCATGTTTGGCTCTTCGTGGTTGTAGAACCATTTCTTGTACCAGTCGTCGAGCGATGTGTTCTATGGGCAGTGTAGGTACTCAGCTTTCATGCCATCATGGAGGTTGAGGTACACACCCTCGGCTATCTTTGAACCACCGCTTCCTTTCTTCTACAAACAGAAAAGATTGTGGAAAAAATCAAAATGGGGCTAGAAGCCGCCATATGCTTCACAGAGATGTATAAACGTGGCGACAAGAAGGATCGAGTTGGGATGCAGATTGCAAATCCCAATCTCATAGTAAAGACAGAGCCCTTGAAGAAACGGATGTACTAGAACCCCAAATCCCCATTTAAAGAAGTCTTCGAACACCACAATCTCACCTGGTTGTGGATCGGGGTACCCCTTGCCCTCCGGCACATGCCATCCTACGAGCTCCTTGTTGTGGAGTACCCCCATGCTGACGAGGTCTTCAATGGTCTGCTCGTTGCTTCTCGATTTCCACCATTCCTTCGCCATGACCTCGGCTTTCTTCTGCGCATCACTTTTCACCATGAATCTGGCCTTGCTGGCGAACGGGGAAATGGTGGTAGATTGATTGATGATTTCAGATGTATTAGGGTTGGTGAGAGGAAGAAGAAAGCTGTGGTTGCGAATGGCAATAGGGTTCAGTAAAAAGTAACTTACCTATCCTATACTGTATTTAACCCAAGAGTTATGTTGTTTCGTCTGCCCGAGATTCTTGGGAGATATGCGCATGCGCCGTAGATGGTTGTTTTCATAGCCTCGAGATCTACGCCAATATATGCGCCTCTTCATTGCTAGTGTGGGAGGGCCCACGCTGATGCACCTACTGACAGGTGCCACGCAAACTGTTTGCTTGACAAGACAAAAAGGCAGTATGACATGCTATACCCATTTACTTCTTTGACTAGACGTGTCAGATCAGACTTGTCAGAGCAAATGAATAATTAAATACATGAAATAATAGGCATATGGTTTTTTACTACACTTTTTGTGCTTGGGGATTATCCAGACCACCCTCGAGCTCGGGGACTGTCCAGACCACCATTGTGCTCGGGGACTGCCCAGACCACCATCATGTTTGGGGACTGTCCAGACCACCATCATGCTCGGGGACTGTTCCGACCACTCTCATGCTTAGGATGGTCTCGATCGTCCTCGTTCTCGGGGACTAAACTGACTACGGTTATTCTTGGGGTTTTGTCGTTTACCTATGCTTCGCTTGGGGACTACCCCGACCGCTTTCCTTGGCTACATGTGATCGGTACTCACATACAGTTGAGAGGCATTTATTTTTTCTCACTTAGACCCTGCTACCAGGCTCATACCTCACCTTCCAGCAAGCTTGGGGACTACATCGGTACGATGCACCTGCTGGTGCATCTCGTATCGGCTGTACGACGATTGGATTCTCAACTTAACTTGGAATTCTTTTTAGACCCTGGCACCACGTGCCTATGTCACCTACTACCAGGCTCAGGGACTAAGTGGGCACACTTCACCTTGCGGTGAATGTGCTTGTTTTTTGACCACTATGCCCTGACTATTGGCTATAACTACTACTATACAAGGGTTACTTACATTTCTTTTCAAAAATACAAGTGGGCACACTTGATTAGGAAAGAAATATTTTTATTTTTTCTTTAGAGCACCAAGCATTCTTCGGACAACCGGAATCTTTGGCTATAAACATGGTCTACTGCTCTCTGTTCTGACTAGAATACTGGCACATTCGCTTGGTCAATGTTTCAACCAGTTGGAGATGACATGAAGATGGATCGCATTAGCCGAAGGAGATTGAACGGCGTGTCGCAGCATAATACATGGTGCTCGGGGACTAGCTGTGGGGGTATTAACCCCTATACCCTTATAGCTAGGCTTGGGCTGGCCTAGACCAGGGGGTCTGGCCCACTAGAAGACGACGCGTGGCCCGACCAATCTATTCGGAGTTCCGCGCAAGGAATCAAGGCAGATTTGGAGATCAAGCAAGATCCTGGTCGGTTAGAATAGGAATCCCTATCTGGCCACCTATGGCAATTGTAACTGGTTAGGATTAGTTTCCAGATCTATAACCCTGCCCTAGACTATATAAGGCGAGCAGGGGACCCCTCTCAAAAACATCTCTCAAAAACATCTCTCAATGACATACAGCAATACAATCAGACGCAAGACATAGGTATTATGCCTTCATGGCAGCCAAACCTAGATAAAACCTCGTGTCGGTCTTGCGTTACCATCTTGTTTGTAGCTTGCGCATCTGTCTGCCGATAATCTACTACCTTAGGCATACCCCTAGGTAGACTACCGACCATATTTCGTTGACAGATGCATACGTGATAATGCCAGTGAAGTGTTTCCTGCACAGAAGACCCAGGATGCCATTGACAAGCTGTGCGCTACCACCCAACACAACCACCCAGTTCCTGCACAAGTGATTAAGAAAAATTATTAGTTTTTTTCATAATATCATATGAAGTAGTGGTGATAACATATAAAGTTACTTACTTTTGCCCTTCGGGGCGAATCACTGGGCGTTGGTGAGGAAGCGGAACCTGTGGGAGGCTCGTGGGACCTCGCAAGTAGACACTTGAAGAGGAATCGGAGGAAGCAGAACCCGTGCCTACCGCCTCCCATGGCATGGGAGGAGACTTGTCCTCATGCGGCCCCTCCTCCTCATCCGTCTGCCAAACTAGCTCCTCATCCGACTCGTCCACGAGTGCCACCTCCTCCTCTAGCTCCTCCTCACATGGCGTGGGAGGAGACGGCCCCCTCCTGTGGCTAGCGGTCCTCCTCCTCCTCCTGTCCGATCCCTCCGTCGCCCCTTCCACCTCCTCCTATAGCCGGCGTGGTCTTTGGTAAATTGAGTTCATAGACCTATGACGGTCGCTGCCATCTTTGTTCAATCACCTGCAATAAAAAAGAAAAACAAGACATAATTAGAAATAGGTGCAAAAATGAACAAAACATAATTACAAAAAACATAGTAATACATGTATTAGAAATATATGCAAAATGAACAAAACATAATTACAAAAAACATAGTATTACATGTATTAGAAATAATCTTCATGATTGAGATTAGCTGGATCATAGGTCTCGTCATCACTATCAACATTGTCCAACTCATCAACACTATCTAAAGGAGGAATGTTGTCTTCATTGTCATTGCCTAAATGTAATCGCTCAAGCATTTGTATGTCCTTCAGATTTCACACCTTGTCTCCAGCATCCTCATCATCATCCCTTTCATTGTCTACTTTCATTCCTATCTCTTCAGTTAAGTCTATGTCAAACCTCCCTTGTAGCCCCTCTTCTTGATAGAACTCTACATCATATGTGTTTGGGTTGAAGTTGTAATCTTCATTGTTTGGGACAGGTAGTTTACCATGTGGTGATACCTTGTGCACAATAGACCAACCCTTAAGATGCTTGGTGTCTTTGCACGCGTATGGTGTATAATAAACCTGGATGGCCTATTGAGCCACAATGTAGACATCTTTTCCTGGAAAGATGGAATCCTGTCGAATCTCGACTAGCCCAAGCTTAGGGGTCCATCTTATTACTCCAGGATGAAACCAGTGGCATTTGAATATGATAGGAGTAAGAGGTTTGGAACCATAGAATGATAGTTCATAGATTTCTTCAATTCTTCCATAATAGTTGAGTCCATCAGTGCTGGGCATAACAATTCCGCTGTTTGTGGTTTTTCGATTAGGCCGACTCTGCTCGTAGCTTGCTGTGTGAAAACGATATCCATTCATGTCATAACCGGTAAATGACTTGACCCTAATGGCATAGCTGTTTGCAACCTGTCTCAGCTCGTCACTTATATGCGCATCAGTTTGGGCTTTCTGTTTGAACCAACAAATGAAATCGGGACTCTCTAGTCCCGCACCCTATGAAAGAAGGGTATCATTTTCTTGCGGGGTAGGTTGCCTTGATCCATGTCAGGATTGATGAAGAAATTCCTTGTACCAATGAGAAACAAGGGGGTTGGATGAAGAAACAAGGACATACGGTGAAATGAAACAAGTTCGTTCAGAACTTACCCAATGAATGGCTGCACCTCGACAAGGTTGGTCAACACATATAGCATGATACTGCGCCACTCTTCATTTTTCAATTGCTTAGTGGTCGATGCACTTGCGCTTCCAAGTTGCCCTTGGAAAAGGCTGAGGTTTGATTCATTTTTGCCAGCATTGTAATGAGGGGGTGGATTATAAACGCTAGGAAGGTTCTCAGTGTAGTATTTCTCTGTGAAGTTTGACACCGCCTCTAGAATATATGCCTCTGCAATGGAAGCCTCAATTTTGGCTTTATTTCAACATTTTTTGCGAAGATTCTTCAGACATCTCTCGATTGGATAGCACCAATGGTCCAACATGGCCCCCCATCCGTGCCTCATATGGGAGGTGCACAATCAAATGCTGCATCGGCAAGAAGCCGGGTGGAAAGATCTTCTCCAACTTACAGAGCAACACGGGTGCCGCTTTTTCCAAGTCATCAATGACGGTCCGAGAGAGCTCCTTGGCACAAAGCTGGCAGAATAAGTAGCTCAACTCTGCCAGCACTTGCCAGACATGCTTCGGGACATAGCCTCGAACCATCACCGGAAGAAGCCGCTCAATCCATATGTGGTAGTCATGACTCTTCATCCCGTTGACTCGCAGAGTGCCTAAGTTCACTCCCCTCTTTAGATTCGCTGCATACCCATCAGGGAACATTAGCATCTAGATCCATTCAAGTACTTCCCTCCTTTGGTCCTTTTTCAAGACGAAATCAGCCTTAGGCCTTCTCCCGGTCTTGCCACGACTAGGAGGCTGCATCTCTTGATTTGGTCTATCGCACAACGTTGCTAGGTCCACTCTAGCCTTAGGGTTGTCCTTAGACTTTTTAGTATCCACGAGTGTTGCCCAAAGTGCCTCGACGACATTCTTTTCAGTGTGCATTACATCAATGTTATATGGCAGAAGAAGGTCATCGAAATTAGGGAGCCTCGTCATGCTCGAGATATGAGTCCACATATGTTGCTCACCATATCCCACAAAGCCACCTTCTTCATTGGGCACGAGAGCATCTATCTAAGCATGAACCTCGGCACCATTCATCATCCGCGGTGCAAGGTTTGTCACTTTGACACCTTTTGTAAAGTTCTTGATGTCTTGTCTGAATGGATGGTCAAGAGGTAGGAATTAACGATGTCTGTCGAACGACGAATACTTACCACCCTTCTGCAACCAAATGAACCTCACACCTTCCTTGCATATTGGGCATGGGAACTTCCCGTGAACACACTAGGCGTAGAATATCCCATACGCCAAGAAGTCGTGCAGGGAGTAGTGGTACCAAACGTGCATTTTGAAGGTTGTCTTTGTAGCTTGATCGTATGTCCATACCCCTTCGTCCCAAGCACGGACCAATTCATCAAATACGGGCTCCATGAACACACCCATATTACTCCCTGGGTGTCCAGGAATTATCAACGATAAGAATATGTTATGTCATTGAAAGGAGACACGGGGGGGGGGGAGATTAAGGGGGATAATGAAGACGGGCCAACATGTGTATGGGGCAACCATCATTCCATAAGGATTGAACCCATCTGTTGCCAGCATGACACGTACATTATGAGCCTCATCTGCTTTGTCATGATGTTTGTCATTAAAGTGGATCCAAGCTTCACCATCAGATGGATGTACCATCTTGTTAGGATTGTACCGTTTGCTATTTTTGTGCCATGTCATCTGTTTCGTGGATTCCTCGATCATGTATAGCTGTTGGATCCTTGGTAGGAATGGAAGGTACCGTAGGATTTTCATGGAGATCATAAGTTGCCTCTTCTAGCCATCATCAGAGTCTACCTCTAGGTACCTGGAGGATTTACGAGGATTTACACTTTGGACAGAACTTTTCATGCTCGTGTCCTTTCCTAAATAGGACGCACCCCTTTAGACAAGCATGTATCTGCTCATACGGCATCTTAAGTGCACGAAGGAGTTTCTATGACTCATACATGCTCTTTGGTAGAATGTGGCTCTCCGAAAGCTGGGTGCCAATCACAACCAACATCTTATCGAAGCCTTCTCGACTCAAGTTTAACTCGGACTTCAACCCCATTAAGCGTCCAATGGCATCTAGTTGAGACACCGTTGACCGATCGTGAAGGGGTTTCTATGCCAAGTCCATCATGTCATAGAACACCTATGTGGCTGCCTCCATCTCCTCCTTCTCACGTCCCTCATTGAACTGTCCTTGGTGAAAGTCATCTAACATGTCTGCTACCCTGGCATCAGCATCAAAAGCCTCCACCTGTGGTCTCACCACCTCCTCTCTCATACGATGGGCTTCACCATGGTGGACCCACTGGGTGTAATCCGGCGTAAATCCATTCTTCACAAGATGTTTACCCATTTCCACCTTGTTTACCCTTCTCCTGTTTCCACATTTGCTGCAGGGACACAAAACTAGGCAATGTCCTTTAGCAGCCTTGCCAAATGCACTATTCAAGAAAGCATTGGTCTTGTTCATCCATTTATTGGTGTAATCACTCTGACTTCTCTGGCCCGTGTACATCTACTGATGGTCATCCATCCTCTAACATATGTATCACCGAGCAAAGTAACCATCAATTGCATCTACATGGTGTTCCTACTGTCTAATAGTTGAGGATAGGTCCTAATCCCACCAGCGGATGCATAGATGAGGTTAGTCTCCATGCTCTACTCCTATCCGAGATAGAATTTTGGCAGCACCTCCCCGCTATTCTCCAGATACACGTCCTACCAAAGAAGAGTGCATATCCGGAGAACAACAGGGAGGTGATGCCGAAACTCTATCTCGGATCAGAACAGACCATGAAAACTAACCCATCTACGCATCCGCGGGCTGTCTAAAAAACGTGGACAATCCAAAATAGATACGGTCATAGATATGCAAAGATCTATATACCTCCAACCATATCTCTTTTGAACGGGAGACGCCTAACTGGGTTACGCGATCTACGACCATGATACGAAAAGAGGGGTTATACCTAGGGTGGCGGTGGAGTCAGGCTAGCGGGGCCGTGGTGGGTCGGTGCAGTGGCGAGGCAACGCGGTGCAGGTAGACCCGTAGCGGCGAGAAAGACGATCGGGGTCGCCGAGATACTCCGGCTCGGCTACGATAGCTCTTCTCTGCAAAAAAAGAACAAAATACTATCTCAATTCAAGATTTCGGCAGAACCTCCCCTGCATGGTGAGGTATCCAAAACCTGCAAAAAAACATACGGCATGATGGCCGACAACCACATATACATATGCATTCAATTCAACATATCATTGCCAAGTCACATTCATCCACCACCACCACCGCCGCCGCCGCCACTCTACTCTTCTACTACTACAACCACCACCACCACCGCCACTCTACTCTTCTACTACTACAACCACCACTACCATCACCACCACCACCACCTATTACTACTACTACCACCACAACAACCTACTGTACTACTACTATCACCACCACAACCACCTACTACTACTACTCTACCGAACTCTACTTCTACTAAAACATACTACCACTGCTACTCTACTACTCACCTATGGTGTCAGGGGCTGGGAGGGCGTCGGGATCGGCCGAGGTGCGCCGGGGATGGGGAGAGGATGGCCACGGCGGTTGGGGGCACGTGGAGGACGGCTGGGGTCGCGCCGAGAGGGCCGGGGCGGCGCTGCCATGGGCCGGGGCGCGGGCCGCGAGGTTGGAGCGGCGGCGGGTGCCGACGGGCCGCGGTGTCCGGGGCGGCCGGCGGAGGCGCGCCGGTGTGGGCGGGCCGGCGGGTGAAGGCGGTGGGGGCACGCCGGCGGGGGCGCCTTGGCGGGGTGGGGCGGGCGGGGGCGCATCGACGGGCGTGGGGGGGGGGTGGGGCGAAGGCGGTGGGGGCATGCCGACGGGAGCGGGCCACCGTGCGTGGGCGGGGCATGCGCGGGGCGGGGCGGGACGACAGCGCGCGTGTGTGCGTGTGTGGGAGGGAGGGAGGCCGGTTTGTCTAAGTGGATGGGCCGTTTGCCGAGTGCCCCGATCTGGCACTCGGCAAAGGAGGCCGGTTTGCCGAGTGCCAGATCGGGGCACTCGGCAAACGTGTTTTCTTTTTTTTAAATCTCAACCCTAAACCACATTGCATCATTTTTTAAAAAATACCACTTTGCCGAGTGCCGGCGAAGAGGCACTCGGCAAACATTTTAAAAAAAAATTTGGCACGCTCTTTGCCGAGTGTCCCCACGGACACTCGGCAAAGGGAACACTTTGCCGAGTGCCTGACAGCTGGCACTCGGCAAAGAGCATGTTTGCCGAGTGTTAAAATATGACACTCGGCAAACCAATTTTTTTTTTGTATTTTGACCTCCAAAATTTTTTGGTAGTCCTCTTACAGTACTTGGTACTCCATGTCAAAATTTGGTATATTTCCCGAACTATTTGCTATATTTAGTTAATTTATTTCATTTAATTAAATTTTTTTGGAAAATGTAAATTTGAACTGCACGTGCATCGAATAATGGAATTTAATGATTCAAAAAATGATATTCATGGTATTGAGTGTAGTGTGAGACAATATCGAGGAACGGATCCAAAATTTCGAATATCTTGTTCACGAAACATGACCACGAACTTGCGGACGAAATGTTTTTAAATTCTATAAAATGGAAACGAAGTCTGAAAATCATGAAACTTGTCGAGATATCATGATATCGTATGTGGAGGATGTGATAAAAATTTGAGAAGGCTTGGTGCACGTTATCACGTACGATACTTACAAATCAGGACATCTCCACATGTGATATCTCCACTTAAAACAATGGCTTATTAAATGGCTCACCAGTTGAACCACCAAAGCATAGCTAAAAGGCAAAAACTAAGAAATAACAAATCGCTACGTGTTCGCGGACACCCGATCGACGATCAACTAACAGCAACAATATCCAACGCTGCTGACCGAACAGCAGCATCTGCGGTCAGCAGTTTGGTACGTAGCAGTTCGTGTACAGGCCTGCTGGTGCGATCGGGGGTGCCGCAAACAGGCGGCAGCACTCGTCGATGTCACCATACATCAGGTGGACGAGCACGTCCTCGCCGCCAAGGCGCGCCGCCACCTCCGGCATCCGCCTGGCATTGCGCCGCACGCGCCGGTAGTGATCCATCTGCCTCGCGGGCTTGATCGCCGCGCGGTGCCCGTCATGCGCGGGGAAGGTGAAGCCGCCGGCCCGCGGGGTGAGGCCGACGCTGTCGGCCGGGATGGGCACCGGGACGCCGTCGTCCAAGTACGTCATCCAAAAGCATTCTGGCACCACATTATTGCCGCGGACGTCCATGGCACGCAGTAGCCTGGTTAATTATATTTGCGTTCGCCGGTAGCGGGGCAAAGTCCAATATGGCGTACCCTAAGCTAAGCTAATGATCGCGACGCCCCCACGACCCCACAAATATATGGGCCGTGGCCATGGTGTCGATTGAATTGGCGCTCGGGTCGGCTGGGATCTCGCCATCTCGGAATCGGATACTTCCATGTTCCCTGTAACAACTCAGCCCATGTAAATACTTGCCCAGAAAGCCAAAACTGTTTCCGACTCCCCCAAGCTCACGCTGCATACCCTAAAAAAAACGCACGCTGCAGGCGCTCGCTCTGGAGTCTGGACGGAGTGGCGGACAACGAAAAATGTACACAAAACCTGAACAAAAGAGTAGTTTTATATACAAACACCAATAAAAAATTTAAAATACATTGTGAAAAATAAAGTAATTTATCCTTACCAAAAGGCCAAAGTCACGAGCTCATAGATGGCGCATGATAGTGACGCCCATCATTCGTCCTAAGGAGCAATCTACATAAAAGACATAATAAATTAGTTTCACAACTATAAACTTTAAAATTCTGAAATTAGAAGAGTATGGTACGTACCACTAAACTTTTTTAGGTACTAACATATGACAGTTTTTCCCATACAACTAAAAAAAACAAAGTGTGGATATTTTTTGATGCCACATTTATTTTGGTTCATCCGTCTGTCCACGTCTGCGATCCCACGACATCTTAATTGCTGATTGATCGTGTCATTCTCCTCGATTGAATATTGCTTTTCATGTGATAGAGAAATCACAGCAAAATAGGAAGTAGAAAATTATTATGCTATCCATATACACATTGCATGTTTGCATACACCAGCATACATGGCAACTAGCAAAAGAAAAAAGAATTAAGACAAAAGGAAGCTCTTTGCATTTCTGAAAACCTTGCCAAATCTGTCTACATTTAATTACTTCTCCTCTTTGCATTTGCAAAAGCGACAACTTTTTTCACCTTTTATTAGGTTTCACGCTCAAGTGTTCCATCGCCCTCACTTGCTGTTTCTTACGTGAAACATAGTTGATGCCATCTGTCTTCCATGGCTAGCCTCCCAATCCCAAGAGAAGGTCCCTACTTCTCCCTGACTGGAGATCCGGCCTGCTAGAGGATCTCCTTGAATCCATCGGACAGCGTCTCGCGTCAGACCACGACGTGGCGTCCTTCCAATCCGCTTGCTCCCCATGGCGCGCCGCCGTCCCCTTCGCGCCCTTCGGGCCACACCTGCTGCTCCCGTTCGACCCCGGCTCGAACCACGTCGGCTTCTACTGCGTCCCGAAGAAGAAGGTCTTGTCCAAGACATTGCCCGACGTGCGTGGCAATGTGGCGTGCGGCTCCTCGTGTGGGTGGCTGGCGCTCATGGACGAAGCGGCGTCCATGACGCTGCTGAATCCATTCGCCGGTGCCCATGCCCCCTGTGTTGAGCTCCCGCCAGCAGGCGAATACGTCGTGGCAGCGTCCTCATCGGAACACGTTTCTAGGGTCCACGGCCGGTGGGTCTCCATCCCACCAATGGCTACGGGGACGCGGATGCCGCAGGCAGAGCCATCAAGTTATAAGACATGAGGGACGTGTTCTTCTGTGAGATCGTGCTCTCGGCGCCGCCTGATGCCGCCGGCCACGAGTGCGTGGCCATGGCCATGCTTGGGTGCTCCACGGAGGTCGTGTTCTGCCGGGTTGGAGTCCACGGTGCATGGACGCTGCTTGACATCAAACTAGAGTTCTCTATGGGATCCATCGTCCACTGCCAAGACAAGTTCTTGGTGATCGACTGCACTGGAGAAATCTCTATCTGCAGCAGCAACGTCGTCGGCGTTACTCCATCCGCGACGCTGCTGCCATCGCTGTCGCCACCTGCGGGCTCTACCACCGTAGCTACCTAGAATCAAACAGTGAGCTGCACATTGTGGGTGCCATGGTGAGCACGTTCCACGAGACACCAAGCTTCACCTACAGCAGCGTGATCTATAAGTGCAACCTCCATGACCGTATGCCAGATTGGTCCAGGATGAGGGACATCGGTGATCAGACACTGTTTGTGTCTAAATATTTCAATCAAAGCTTCAGTGGAACAAGTGTATCCAAGTATACGGAGAACAAAATCTACATGTCTGAGCCATTGTATGGGGATCCATACGACTTGGTCCATCAACTGGAGATCGTTGATATTGCTACCGGCGCATCCGAAGTGAAGCCCGTCTAGAAAAAGATGCAAGGTTCCAAGGCTCTGTGTTGGATTCGACCCAATCTCTGAAAGCTCTAGAGTTTGTGAGCCTACGACGCCGCGCACTCCGTGACTGTGTTAAATTCATAAACTTTGCTTTTTGGATTAAATGTTACTTTAACGTTGGTATTTAATTTAACAGTATTGTTATCTTATCATGCGATCCGTGTGTTTTTAGTATAAATTATTAGTTATCCTGTAGCAACGCACGGGCACGCTACCTAGTAACGTAAATTTTCCAATTTTTAAGTGAAACATCCGACACTACAAGAATCCTGCTAATCCATGATGAAAATTTTTCGTCATAGATCACCCAAAAACCGTCACAATGCAATATCTGTGATGGTTTTAGATATCGTCGTGGATTGAGCGTCATGGATTAACCTCTGTGACGGTTTTCCGAAAACCATCATAGTTTAACTGAATCTGTGATGGTCTTAAACCGTCATAGAACAGCCCAAAGCCTAGTTAGCCCAGCCCAAGCCCAATATCTGTGATGTTCTAAACCGTAGGATAAAATGCCACATCATCTTGGAGGCTTACATGGATGATGACATTGATGCTTACATCACCGTCTTGCTCACATATTTTATTTGTTGTAAGAAATGTCGGTGCATTTATTGAATGGCAAGTGTTGACATTGCTTTATAGCATTCGTGATTATGGGTTTACAGCCATTTGGTAGAATAATGTTTATATATACAAAGATACAAAGATGCCATTTACACACAATTTAGAACAACACTAATTCATACAGCCTACATTATCTATCCACCATGCAGCAATAAGCAATGCAGCCAACTGGAATGATGTTCCTTCGTCAAGCGCTTTGCCAATATTATTGTTTATCCACCAATTCTAATTTGCACTGCCCTCAAGCCCTTCCTGCAACCATGAAAAAGAAACGTTCAATCAAATGGAGATTCAAAGAACTTAACAAATAGGACTGCAATGACAAAGCCAATGTAACACTACCGATTGGTGAATTACAAATTACAACACAAAAATCTATTAATTAATTAATGTAAAAAAAACTGATGCTGTCTATTCAATAATCCGGCAGCTATTTCATCAAAAATAGAAATAAATGCAAGTCACATGTACACAGAAATACATTGCAACAGTCATAGTCAGTGCAGCTAGAGAAATATATGATTTGCCAAGGGAGCATCAGTTTTGAATTATGGTAGCAAACAGATACATACCAGTTGAAGTAGAAACTAGCAAACTTTGTACCCTTGCTTTTCTAGATGTTAGCTCAAAATAAGTGCTACTGTTACTGTCTGCTATACTATCAAAAATGTCCAGCACACTTTTAAAATTATTAAACTTGTTTAGCAAACAAGAGGTATGAGCCCTTTTGGGTGCATGCATAATTTTCTTGCAGCTGTTAAGTTTCAACTGAAAATTTCAGAATGCAGCTATAAAGAGGTTAACTACAAGCTGCAAGAAAAAAAACGCATGTAGGACAATGGCACTAATCTTAGTATGCAGAGTCATATTTAATGTATGATTGCAAGGGCCAATTCAGTGTGCAGATTAGCTTCATCCTACAAATATTAGAAGTACATTGGCCCTATGCAAGCACAGATACATATTCAAGCAAATACAAAAATTAAAGAAATGAGTAGCCATAGGTGCCAGAGAACTGCTGCTATGCTACAACTGTTAATCAACACTCGATCAGCAGAGCTAGCTGCTCCATTGGCTGCAGTAACAACTTGATATATTTCTGAACAGCCACAACAATTATCAAGAACTTATTGTTAAGCATCAACAAGTAGCCAGACCTCATTTTTCTTGTCCAGGATATAAAATCAGCACACATTAAAAGACATGAAAATTCTAAAATAATTTTTTTCGAGCTTGAAAAACACAGACCAATGACAACAACATGCTGAACTTTAAAAGTGATACCTTGCGAGTGCAGATAGTTGACACACAGTGATACACATTTTAAACCTGTCCAAAGTAGAGTTAAGTAGTTGATACCTTGCGTGTTCAAATAAACAAGTAGTGACACACAGTAATCCAAACAGTAGCATTACCATTTGTTCTGTGTCTCGTCAAAGGTGAGGAAGTCAATAGCTTGCACTGCAAGATCATCTATCTCAATTCTCAGAGTAGAGTTATCACCTGACTGCATAATTATGGACATTACTAACTAGGTTACTGTACTGAACCAAGGCAAGCAAACAGCTAAGCTAAAGGTTTTAAACTAAACTAACAGCTAAGTTGATGCTAATTCTGAAATAGAAAAGTACGACATGCAGATAGCACACCAAACAGGAACTACAATTGCTGAACTGAACAGGGTACTACTTTGTTGTTACTATATTGCTGAACTGAATAGGAACTACAGGAGCTCAAAATAGCAAGAGAATTAATCAAAACCAACCAAGCCAAATCCAATTGACAAGACGCTGGTACTATATTGCTGTTTTTATTTTGATGAATGAATGAATGAATGAATGTATGAACACACATATATAGTATACTACTCTTAAATTTACTGTATATTATTTACACAATCGAGTCTTGTTAAAATGCAAGGCCGGCAGTTCTGCATCAAAATTAGCAGCCGAGAATAACTCATTCAGCTGTATTGCATGGATATTAATTTATCTTTCACAAAAGTTTCATTAGATTATCCTGAAGGCTATCTAGCTACTACAATGAACCATATTGGCTTGATAGGATGCTAATAGTGGCACGTTCAGGATAAACATATTCTCTTTTCTAGTTTGCAACTAGACTAGTAAATCAATAAATGCAGTAAATAAAACACAGTCCAACTTGCTTGTCCTGAATATACCCCTTTTAGTAATTCACCAATCTAGGATGGTATTAGCTGACTTGGTGTAATCAGATCGTCACACACATTTGTTCGAAAAAGGGTAGTGTTAACACATCAAACAGCATGTTGCTGATGGTAAAAGGAGCTCAGCAGCTCTGTACTACGCCTATGTAAACATACAGCAGGCTGAGGGCATACTAATATGCAGAAATTAAATCACAGGAGCACAGAGGAATGGAAATCGAAATTAAAAGAACAAATGCAATTTTTCCCCTTGTCGCTCTTCTCAGGAAGACCAAAATGACACAAGACATCATGCGGTTGGTAACAGAATGAAACAATAACAAAAGATACAGCCCCCTTTTGGAGCGAACTTGCTCTGATTTGAATAGTGCAAACAACTGATGCTTAGTGCGTAGGATCTAAGGTATACGTACATGTACATATGCATATGCACATGCACAACCTTTTTAATAAAGTGTTCTATTAAATTAAATATGCATGCGCTGAGATTAAGAACTTAAAGAGACCGGTGGCCTTTTTCATCACCTGCTGTTAGCGTACTCGTAGAGGCAACCATGGCTGGAGAAGACGATGAGCACGACCTTGGCATTGCAGAGCACCGAGAGCTCGTAGGCCCTGTTGCGGCGCTTGCAGAAGGTCACCCGCCGGTTCATCGTGTTCTCGATGCGCTTTATCTCGACCTTGCCCCCGCCACAGCCGGTCTGGGTGCCGCCGAACTCTGAGATCCCGTCGCCAGGTCGCGGGCCGCGCCCCGGATCCAGCCGCCTGAGCGCCCCTGCACGCGAGATCCAACCACCGCCGTCGCTTGCGTGCCAAGGTAGAGGAGCCCAAGCAGCACTACATCCGCCACTTGCGCGCCGGAATTCCACCATGTTGAACGTGGCCCCGTCACCCACGCCCCAGAATTCCTTCACCGATGCCACGACCTTGTGCCCGCTGGGAACCCTCAGTAGCTGTCACCGGTTGGGTGGGGGTGAGGGCGATGACTAGGGTGGGGAGCCGCCCCCGGTGTTCGCCGATTGGGTGGGGATGAGGCCGACGACTAGGGTGGGGAGCCACCGCCGGTGTCCTTAGGATAGGGGTGGCGGTGGGTGAGAAGGGAGGCAGCTGGGAGGTGCGGCGGCTAGTGGAGAGGAGGGGGCGAGTGGCCGAGAGAGGTAGCCGGGGTGGTGGGGTTAGGGTTTTGAGCCTGATTTATATATGCGAACAGGTATTGGGCCTGGGTTGGATATCCGCCAGGGTGGACGAGTATTGCTAGTGCTGGTGCATATTTTGTGACGGTCTCTAAATCCGTCATGAAGAATCCGTCATAGATTAAGAGGTTTCTTGTAGTCGAGTTCGACGCCTGCCACAAGAGTGGAACTAAATTGTATATGTCAAAAAAGTTTGGCACCATCTGACAGCCCATTTGAAAACAACATTAGCACTAAAAGTCATATGAAAATTTAATGAAAGACAAACAACATAGAATTAGCATAACTTTAGTTCCAATTAGCTGAATCGAGTATTGACTAAGTAGTAACTCAATTGTGCCTCACATAATAAACTGAGTTTGAGATATGAATTTCAGCTATGCAGGAAACTAACAAAAGAGTGTCACCGACAGGCGGCATGCCGGCATACCACAAAGCCTCTGCTACTCCGTTGGACCAGGCCGGTCACACTGGATTGAGATGTGCTGCGTCACGCTGCCTTTCTCTCGGAATATCTTTTTTACTCCAAAACGGTAGCAGCAAACTTCCACTACGAAAGAAAACAACAATGGGACCTTAATTAATGCACCTTTTCCTCAAGTTGCACATGAGAATTTTATGAGAAATTAATGATTTATTACTGCTCATTTCAATGAAAAAATAAAGCATTGCAATAATTTACCACATATCGTCGACTGACCCTTTACAGGTCTGGTTGACGCACTAGCACAGTGCACACCCTGGCCGGACAGCGGCCACTGCGGGTGAAAACGGTATGGATATTTTCTGACCGTATTCGAGACCGAATCCGTTTAGAGGGTTTAGATGTGTCCGTATTCGAGTCCGGATATTTAACATCCGATAGCATATCCGTATCCGAATATCTAAATCGCATATTTATGATGTCGATATCTAATTGTATCATATCCGACATGATTGATATTATCCGTATTCGAACCCGAATTCGGATAGAAATATGTAAACAAATGTAATATTGGTGATATCCATCCATATCCAATCCATTTTCATCCCTACTGCTAGAGCCTGCCCTAGCCCAAGCTGGAATTTTTTTTATTTTTAATCTTTTTTATTCAATATTTTAATAACAATCGCTCCTAATTTTTTTATGGATCTATCCCTTTTGGTCGCGCCACATGCAATGGCGCGGCAACATCCGTCATGTTAGACGACATTTTCGACGTGGAAAATGCTGTCACATCACTCCTGCTGGCGTGACAGTATGCTTGTGTCGCGCCACCGGGAGTGATAAGACAAGACCAAATCTTTTAAAAACATAAATCTTTGATACGACGTCGGATGGATATAAAATTTATATGAAAATTGTAGCTCTCGATGAGATGTACAACTTTATAGTTTTGAGTTTTTTTATTTGAGGATATGAATATGCTCAAAAAATTAATATAAAATTTTAGGAGCATAATAACCACGTACTAGTACTTGTCGTATTAGAAAAATAATATCGTTTCTGTATGTTGTCAAATGAAGGTACTTTTTATATGAAAGTTGTAGCGCTCAATGAGATCTACAATTTTGTAGTTTTGATTTTTAACATTTGGAGTTGTTAAGATGCTCAAAAAATAATATAAAATTTCAAAAACATAATAATCGCGTACTAGTACTTGTCGCATTAGAAAAATAATATCGTTTCTTTATGTTGTCAAATGAAGATATTTTTTACATGAAAGTTGTAGCTCTCAATGAGATCTACAACTTTGTAGTTTTGAGTTTTAACATTTGGAGTCGTTAAGATGCTCAAAAAATAATATAAAATTTCAGTAGCGTAATAATCGCGTACTAGCGCTTGTCGCATTCGAAAAATAATATCATTTTTGTATTGTGTCAAATAAAGGTACTTTTTATATCATAATTGGAGCCCCTAATGAGATTTACATCTTTTATTTTAAAAATAGTTTAATGTGACATCAAATAAGAAATATACGATTTTTCTAAAAAGATAAGTTTTGATACACAATTAATATGCTGCTAAAACTTTATATTAGTTATTAGAGTATGTTAAGGCCTCATATATGAAAACTCAAAACTATAAACTTGTAGATCTCATGAAAGGCTACAACTTTGATATAAAATGTATCTTCATTTGACACCATACAAAAAAAGATATTATTTTTTAAATACGGCAAGCGTTGGTATGCGATTATTATGGTGCTGAAATTTTATATTATCTTTTTGAACATCTTATCCTCAAACAAAAAAAACTCAAAACTAGAAAGTTGTAGATCTCATCGAGATCTACAATTTTCATATAAAAGTCATCTTCATCTGACATCGTATTGAAGAGTTATGATTTTTTGAAAATTTAGTCTTGTCACGCCACTCCCGGTGGCATGATAAGATATTCACGCCACCGGGAGTGGCGCGACAAACTTTTCCACGTCAGAAAAGCCATCCAACATGGCAGATGTTGCCGCGCCACATGCGTTGGCGCAACAATGTTGTTTTGTCGCGCCAGCGGGACTAGCGTGACCAAAAGGGACAGATAAGAAAATATTTTTTTGGAGCGGTTATTATTAAAATATTGATTAAAAATAATTAAAAAATAAAAATTCTCCCCCAAGCCGCTGGGCTTCCTATACTTCCACCTCTAGCCTTTGCCTCACTTTATTTATATAGAAAAAACTTCATTTTACATCCTCAATTATCATAACTCTAGAACTAGACATCTTACCTCACAAACTCCCAAAATCAAACCATTCAAATTACCTCAGTGGCTTGGTTTGAAGTGGTTTTGTCCTTTTTAAGTTAAAACAAATCAATAAATACTTGAGAAGATTTTTAAACCATAGAAAATGCCCCTAACCTTCTACAAATTTCAACAAAAATCATAGAGATGGATCGGGATAGAAAGAATCCAAGTAAAATATTTAGAGCTCATAAAATATATCTTGAAGCTTAAAAAATTAGATTCATCTCTAGAAAAATGAGAAAATAAGCTCAAAATTCTAGAAAAAAATCCAAAACATTGTAATCAATGTCTAAACATGTTTTAAAAACTTGGCACTACAAAATATAATATTCAACATACTGTAATACTTAATGCATTCATGATATGCATTCGAGTTGGCTACCTCTTATTTCTTTTGTTGTGGAAAATTTTCAAAACATGTTCAAACATAAATTAGAATGGGTTTTGTGAATTTCCTAGATTTTTTGGGATATTTTTCCATTTTCCTAGATCTAAATCTATTTTTAGAAGCTTCTAAGATATTTTCATGAGATCTAAATATTTTATTTGGATTAGTTGTATAACAATCTATTGCTATGTTTTTATGAAATTTTTAGAAGCTTAGAGATATTTTCTGTGGTTTAGTAACCTTATCAAAGTATTTACCAGATTTTAGATAAAAACTGCCTTCAAATCCACTTCAAAACAGGACAGAGAGGTAATTTGAATGTTTTTTAGATCTCAGGGTAAGATATATGGTTTTGGAGTTCAAGGAGGAACATTAGACTACAATGTATGAAAATGGACCTTTTCCATTTATATAATATTATTTTAAGCCCTTGCCTACCTTAGCCTCGCCCTCACTGAATCCACATTGTCAGCCGATGTCACTACTCCAACGTTGCTAGGGTTAGGTTGTCGCACCACTGTACAGACACCAGGTCCTAGGCCAGGAGAGTCAGAGAGAGAGATATATTCGGAGAACAGGTGGCCTGCTCTTTGTGTAGAGGAAGGCCAAGTAACGGGCTTCTTTTTTTAGAGCTAGATTGGATCGACGAAGTAGGGGAGAAATTTAGAAGAAAAAGTGGCCCATTCATTTGCTCTTGGCCCAACTCGTGTGGGGAGGTTTTGTCTTCTACTACCCATATAAAGGCTATGTCTCTCCTTCTCAAGGCATTCAAGAAGGAAATTCTCGGGGTAGGATTGAGGGACTAAGGAGGGTCTCTAAAGGCTGGCGGTGAGAAGGGGGTCCCAAATCCTTCCTCTCCTCACCCCACTTTGTTTTTTAGGCATCCGTTAACTCAACAACATGTCTTCTTCATTTTGATAAATGGATAAATGGGACCTTGCCCTGTTTCTTTTTTTATCAACCGAACATTTACATTTATAAATTGACAAGGAAGCCTAGCTTATACTATTGTGTATTTTGTAGAAATACATGCCGTCATATTTGGGAGAAGCCTACGTGGCTAATACAGTGTTATTTGTCCTTCTCTTCTTAGGAATCGAAATAAGCTTATTTAGACGGTTTGTAATTACTTTGGAAAACACATGTTAATGGGGTCTAATAAATTACATGTTTCCATCTTTCTTAAAATGAGAAATACATGACAGATAAAATAATGTTTTTTCACAAAATATTTTATGTAGCATGCTCAAACAATTACTACTGGTTTATATATACAAATATGCAATCCAATTTAATTAAGTTGGTTTAAACTAATTTTACTACTAAATCAACATTCGAAATGAAATATTAAGAACAACTTTTAAGACTTTTCGTGACATATACAGGCCTAGTATCAAGTCTCCTTTCATTTCTTGAGAAAGCAGTAAACACTATCCATTTGCTCATTGTTGGCGAAAATAAAATAGGAGACCGATGATAATCAACAAAGCACTTCCAAGGTCACACTCACTCATCAGCTCTTATCTCCAGACCGTGGCCTGTCCTTTAGCTGCATAAATTACGATATCCCGGATAAAAAATCCAGATATGAGCATGAGAAAGTGGCATAATGATCTCCATTTCATTCAAGTTGAAGGCAATAAGAAGTTGATAAGGCCATTACTTAGGACAAAGCACATCTATCAATCAACCCCCACCCAGTGAAAAGCTTCACCTTTTGATCCGGACAGAGTTGGGTGTAAGCCCGGACACTGAGAGTGAATAGGATATGAATCTATCTGATGTCTGGAAGACGACATTTCCCCTATTTCAGAGTGCACCCCATTCCGCATTGGATGGTGGTGGGTGATGGATAGACCAGTTTGATCTGCTGTTTCCTTTTCGAGGATTGCAGGGACGTGCTAATGCATGGCGCTTTCCAAAAGCGTGCAACTCTTCTAGTTTTCCTTTGCGTTGCTGGCCTGCACTTTCATTGGTGAATCTTGCTTATAGACTATAGACTACTAACACACAGGGAGTCGTCTCCTTCCACCCTTCTTCGGTAGGGGCAAGAATGTCCGGATCTTCTGGGGCCGTAACTCGATGGACCGTCTCCATTGAAACATTTCAGTTGGACTTTTCTGAATGTTCAGACTTCAGAGAAATGTTTCTATAGATATTTTTGCCATGACAACTTTTCTGCAGGGCATATATGAAAAGTAAGCCTTTAGATTGTGGAGGTGGTAAGAATAACTAAGTCATTGTTGCAAAGAAAAACGTAAGAAGTTAATTTGCTCCACTTTTTTATTCTTTTGGAAAATAGTATGATGATAAGACAAGTAGACGTGAGAAGAGATCCATACTGGTTCACTAATTGCTTACAATAGAACCATACACAGGATATACACCATTTTCCTAAGAAAAAAGAAATGACATAACTTTGGGAGATACACATCAAATAATATTTAGTATATTTGCTAGCCTTGCCTGGCGCCGTCTAGTCAGGGGCCTCTCTTTCTCCATGTGACAACCCAGTTCAGATCTGGAATGAACGATGGTACGGTAGTGCCATTAGTGTTGTGCCCTCCTTGGAGGCAGTGTTTTGGAGGCCCGCCTTGGCCAGTGGTTCCCGTTGCTTCAGAGTTCAGAGTCGGAGCTATTGTGTCTTTGGGCTTGTTGTGCTATGTAGCTTGGCAATGGCAACGATAATGTGCGACGGGCTCTTTCCCACTTGTGACAGGGTGCGCCTACGAGTGTGGGTGCAGCAACTTGTTGCAAAGGTTGTCGCGTCCATTGTAGGAAGTTGGAGGTGCTTGTGCCGAGGTTGGGAACGTAACGAAGACTTATCATGAATTTTGCCTTCGTATTCGTGTTTGACTTACCGAGGTGTTAACAGTTGACACCGCCTTTGCCTGGTTCGAGCTTGCGGTGTCCAAGTCGAAGTTGCTCACTGATGAGGTGTGATGATACTTAGGCAGGAATGACGCTCTGCAGGTTTCTATGTAGGTGTCGGTGTTTCGAGTAAGCACCGGCTAGTGAAAGACAACTGAGAAAGTTAGAGAAAATAAAACAAGGTGGCAAAATACGATTGTATAGGGATTGTCCAATAAGCAAACTGGAAGCCGACATTATGCTGTTAGAGTTCAAATCGACAAACAGATTGAGTGATAAAGGCTTCGATCAGTTGTTAGGTATAATAAGGAAAATGCTCCTAGAAAAAAATGAGTTGCCAGAAAAGACATACTTAGCCAAGCAAATGATCTGTCCCATCGGCCTCGAGGTTGAAAAAATTCACGCGTGTTCCAATGATTGTATATTGTACCGTAGAGAAAAATACAAAGACTTGGACAAGTACCCCAAGTGTGAAGCTCCACAGTACAAGGAAGGGCCATCAGATGAGGGTACCAAGACCAGGGGAGGTCCCGTAAAGATCGTTTGGTATTTCCCTATAGCTCTCTGGGTGCATAGGCTATTTGCATGTGCAAAGTCAGCCAAGCTGTTGCGCTGGCATGGCGAAGAGCGTTAGAAAGATACAATGATGAAGCACCCCACCAATGGGCATGACTGGAGAACTGTCAATACTATATTCTATAAAGACACTGGTGGAGAGGTAAGACACCTTTGGTTTGCTTTGAGCACAGATGGGATGAATCTTTTCGACCAGGTTAGAAGCAATCATAGCACCTGGCCAGTGACGCTCTGTATATACAACCTTCTACCTTGGGTCTGTATGAAGCGGTCGTACATCCAGATGCCACTACTGATCCAAGAGCCAAGACAACCTGGGAATGACATCGATGTGTTTTTAGAACTAGTGATCGATGAACTAGTGGAGATGTTTAAAAAGAGTGTGTCGGATGTTTGGGACGAGTACAAAACAGAACATGTCATGATCAAGGGAGTACTTATCGCTACAATCACCGAGCTACCAGGTCGAGGTTCGTTGTCCGGAGAGAAGACGAAAGGCTATACTAGATGTGTCGAGTGCTTGGACGACACCGATGCGGTAAATCTACCAAATAACTCAAAGATAGTTTATATGGGACACCGTAGGTTCCTACCTAAGGATCACCCTTACCGCAGGAACAGAAAAGATTTCAACGGTACTATTAAGAAACGCTTAGCTCTAAAATATCGAGATAGGCCTACGATACTTCAAAAACTCAAAAAACTGGAGGTTGTCCTTGGGAAGGGGGACAATGTAGTAGCAGCGCCTGATGGGAGCGTTTGGAAGAAAAAATCGATTTTCTGGAAACTACCTTACTGACCATTTTGAGTGTATGTCACTATCTTGATCACATGCACATCACTAAAAATGTGTGCGCTAACACTCTTAACACCTTGATGGACACCGGGATGATATCAAAGGATTCACTAGCCACACGCCTGAACATGCAACACTTAGGAATCAGGAAGGAGCTGCATCCCGTGGAGCTAGAGAATGGACAGTTCATACTTCCGGTTGCGTCATGGACATTGAAGAAGGAAGAAAAGTGTGCGCTTATTTCTTTCTTCAATGAACTCAAAGTCTTGACGGGCTACTGTGCGAACCCAAAGAGGCTAGTGAACATGAGAGAACTCAAGTTCAACTATGGACCTATGAAGACCCTTGACTGTCATGTCATTATGACTCAGCTGCTCTCTATTGCCCTACGTGGTATCCTCCCCCAAAGGTCCGCGCCCTAATTATAAAGCTTTGCTCGTTATTCAACGCGATCTCAAAAAAGGTCATTGATGTGTCCACGCTAGAGCAGCTGTAGCGGGACATAGCCGAAACTCTTATTAGGCTTGAGATTCATTTCCCGCCAACTTACTTTGATATATCATTGCATCTGCTCATTCATCTTGTTGACCAAATTAGAGTCCTTGGCCCAATGTACCTACATCAGATGTTCCTTTTCGAATGATTGATGAAAGTTTTTAGGAGGTATGTTAGGAACAGATTCAGGCCAGAAGGGGGCATGGTTGAAGGATAGTCAATGGAGGAGGCCATTGAGTTCTACACATATTATCTGGACATCAAAAGGGTCGGAGTTCCAGAATCTTATCACGAGGGAAGACTATGTGGCAAAGGAACGATTGGGGAGAAATCTGTTACAATAGATGACCCTGTTTCTTTCAGACAGACACAGTTCACTGTTCTCCAGCAAGTCGAGGGTGTGATGCCATACATTGACGAGCACAGGCAATCGCTGCAAACTCTGTATCTGAACAGGTCACAGGCTTGGCTGGATAAAAAACATAAGGAGGAATTTGTCAACTGGTTACGACGTCGCTTACTTGGAATAAAGTTGGGTAATCAACTGGATGCCTTAGCCAAGGGACCTTTGAGTACATATCTTAAGTACCAAGGGTATGACATCAATGGATTCACATTTTACACAAAAAGCAAGATGGAAAGAGCACATACCAAAATTGTGGTGTTCGTTTTGATGCTCAGGATGAAAACGGCAACGTGCAGGTGACATACTGAAAGGGACCGTGATGCCTAAGAGGGGGGGGTGAATTAGGCGACTTAAAAACTCTAACTCTAAACTATGGCCTCTTGTT
The DNA here is from genome assembly GCF_019320115.1 of Miscanthus floridulus. Lineage (NCBI taxonomy): Eukaryota > Viridiplantae > Streptophyta > Magnoliopsida > Poales > Poaceae > Miscanthus > Miscanthus floridulus. Next base: position 156,238,105 of record NC_089587.1, read on the forward strand.
CTAACCCTAGCAAAACCTATGCAATAGATAAGCTATCTAAATGTGCAACTATGGTTTTACTAGAGTGTTGCTATCTCTACTGCAAACGGAGTAAAGTAATCAATGTAAATGCGGAAGCTAAAGAGCAAGGTAGAGATATGCAAACTCTCGTCGATGACTCCGGTATTTTTACCGAGGTATTGAGAAGCGCGCAAGCTTCCCCCTAGTCCTCGTTGGAGCCCCTCGCAAGGAATCCCTCGCAAGGGCCAAGCTCCCGGTCGGGTAACTCCGTGGATAGCCTCGGGCCTTGCCCACGCACAAGTGGGTCTCTGACGTGCCTTCCGGCAAGCCTCTCCCGGATGCTCCCCGCCGTCTTCACTATCAAGCTTTCGGCCGAAATGCCACGGGCCTTGTTCCCTCTGGTACACGGTGGCGGCCACACCACAAACGCGGTTGGTGTGATCTCGCAAGACTTCAAGCCCCTCCGATGTACAACACTTGTGCTCGCAAGCATGGGGTGGCAAGAGGTATGCAAACCTCACTTAAACACTAGGCAAACACCTAGGGCAAGCGCATAAGCGGTGGTCTAATCAACCTAAGCACTTCGCAAAGCACTTATGCTAATCACCTAATAAAACACTAAGCACTATGCAAGTGGAGATCACTAAAATGGTGTATCAACACCCTTGGTATGTTTCCTCAGCTCCACTCTCCTCAAATGGCCGGTTGGGGGTTGTATTTATAAGCCCCACTGAGAAAGTAGCCGTTGGGGTCGAATTCCTGTGAAACTGCTACTGACCGGACACTGAATCGTCCGGACTGGACGCGTCCGGTCGTCCCGACCGTTATAGCCATGAACCACCGATTGGACGCTGCCAGCGTCTGGTCGCCTACCACTGGACGCGTCCGGTCGTAGTTTCGCACGCCTGGAACCTCTCTGTACTCGATCGGACACTACGTTTCTGCGTTCGATCGGTTGCCGCCAGCGTCCGGTCCTCGCGTCCGGTCGCTTGTCTGTCGAGCCACTGGTCCAGCGTCCGGTCGCGCTTCCAGCGTCCGGTCGCCTCTGCGAGCTCGTTTCTTCGCGATCTTGCGTACGGCTTGGTTCCTATCTTCATGCTTGGACTTTGCTTGATATCTTGGGTCTTTTCTTGTGCTCCTAAGGTCTTGCTTAAGGTGTTGATCATCGGATCATCACGTCGCCTTCGTCCAAGTCACGTCTTGCACCCTATTGGACTACAAAACAAAGACTTGCAAATTCATTAGTCCAAGTTGGTTGTGTTGGTCATCAAACACCAAAATCCAAAGTAAATGGGCCTAGGGTCCATTTTGCTTACAATCTCCCCCTTTTTGGTGATTGATGACAACATGACCAAAGCAAGCAAATAATAAGAATTTAAAATTTAAAAACTATCTACTTGCTAAGATGCAATGCAAAGGACAAGGTTATATAATACTAATTGACAGATACCAATTAAAACTTCACTTAAAAGCTTGTCTTGCCCTTGCTAATGTCCCCATGTGATATTATGGATTAAAGCCTAGCTTTCTAAAAATTCTCCCATTACTTAGACTAATCCATAATTCACTTTCCTCCCTTTCTTGGACCATTACTACTTGTAACTAAATGCTTGTCTTTGGTCCTTCAAAATCTCCCCCTTTGGCATCAAACACCCAAAAAAGAATACATTAGTAGCACAAGGGAGGGTCAAACTTTGTGAACCAAAAGAAGGATTTGATTAGCATGGAATAGGTCACAAATCTTGACTATCACATTATATAGACTAAGCTCCCCCTAAATTTATGCAAACACATGATAAAAAGCAAAACATATGCATAATTAACAATTTATTGCACAAGTGAGGTTAATCTATATAATGCATGGAGAAAGCAAATAAAAATCAAAGTGAGATCAACATGGTGATATCGGTTTAGAAATACCACATGTGAAAATCAATTTGATTTCTACCAATTGAAGTATAATGCTTTCCTCCAGGGACTCCATTTTCCTTGCAATAAGACTACTACAGACAAGATAAGCTTGAAAAGGTGTTAGTCTCAAAGCATCCAACTTGTAGATTAAGCTCCCCCTAAATTTGTGCACACAAGTGTTGAATACTTGTAAAATTTGTGCACATTGATTTAAGTATCAAAATACCACTTGAAATATGATATTTGGGAGAGATTATCTACAACTTGGACTTTGGCACATATTAGATAAATAATTGTAAAACAAGCTATGTGTCGTGCTTGTAAACAATTTTAAACCATGTAGGTTTGCTCCAAGGGTTGATAATGAAACCGAGCAAGCCTACCATATGATATACCTATTGAATGCATGATAAAAGATTTAAGCATGTAAATGCAAACATAGGCATGATAGATAACTAGATGCTTTAAGAGTATATCAATTGAAAAGCAATACCAATTGAAATGAATACTAATTGAAAGTAATGACATCTAGTTACCTAACATGGGAAGGAGAATTTGGGTCCATAGTATTCACTAATCTACTTGGCAATGACTTTGTCCATCATGATGCACCCCATGAAATGCACCCAAACTTTACCAAGTCTCCAAATTCCCCGACGTCCGATGGACTTCTCACTTCCCTTTTGGGATCCAAACCTTCTTGGTGCTCTTCATGTTTGAAATGATTTCCTTTGGCACCCAAAAGCGTTTGACCCCATTGTTGGCTTGCTTGTTCACCTTGATGGCCACCACCTTGTCATTTTTCTTCTTCTTCAAGAGATAAGGTGTGGAGGCTTTCTTGTCCACCTTGTTGGTGTAGGTGTCGGAGAGCTTGCTTGTTTGCCTTTTCTCCTTCTTCTTTGCTCCTCCCCCATTCTTCACCTTGCACTCATAGGACTTGTGGCCTTCTTTGTGGCACACGTAGCAAACCACAGTTTGTCCTTCATCAAGCTTCTTCACTCCCTTGACGGTGTTATCTTGATGAAGTTGAGTTTGCTTTGCCTTGCCTTTCACTTGAATCAAGTCCTTGGTGAGGCGAGCCACTTCTTGCTTGAGTTGCTCATTCTCTTTTGCAACCTCTTGTGTGCCTGTATCTACAATCACTTTTCCAACACAAGCTTGGTTGCACAAAGGTGAGTCTGAACATAAGTCATTGTAAGAGGTAGATGCATCCTTTTTAATTATGTTATTTCTTTTAGATGCCTTGGTGGGGGTATTCTTGACGGCCTCAAGATTAACAACTTTATTTGTTAGCTCATCATAATGTTTGCACATGATTTCCATTTTAGCAAGCAAACTTTGATAATCATTTTGTGAGCTAGCTAACTTTTCTTTTAATTTTTCATTTTTCTTTTCAAGTTCCTTATCATTAATTGTGCATGCACTTGTTGTTGCACTAGCCTCAAGTTGCTCAATTTTAGTAGATAGTTCAACATTGAGATTTGCAAAGTTTTCATATTTTTCAAGCAAATTCTTGTATGCTTCTTGTGAACTACCTAGCTCTTCTTTTAAAGTTTTGAGCTTCTTTTGTTGACTAGTGCAAACTTTAGCATATTTAAGATTTTGTTGTACAATTGTATTGTAAGAAGGCAAATCATCATCACTATCACTCTCACTAGAGGATGAGCTTTTGTTACCTCGTGCCATAAGGCACACACGAGAAGAGCTTGATGATGAGTGCTTGTGACCTCGCCTCTTGTGATGGTTTTCTTCTTCACTTGAAGAATCATCCCATGACCTTATTGTTGTGAGAGCTTTGTTCTTGCACGCCTTCTTCTTTGTCTTGGGTGTGGGCTTATTTGGACAAACTTCCACAAAGTGCCCCAACTCGCCGCATCCCCTCTTTCTTTGCTTGTTTCTTTGATTAGTGAAAATGAGGTCTTGAATTTGGATGGGCACACCCTTGACATTGAGCCTTTGGGTCATCTTCTCCGCCTTGTGGATTAATTTGATTGATTCTTCATCAAGGTCGGAGGTGGAAGAGGAAGATTGATCATCATCACTTGATTCTTCTTCTTCATCATCATCATCCTCATCTTCTTCTTCTTCACTTGAGGAGCTTGAGCTTGAGCTTGATTCAACTTTCTTGCCCTTCATCTTCTTCTTCTCGCTACAAGCGAGGGCTTTGCCTTTGCTCGATGAAGAGGCTTCTTCTTGACCCATCTTGCGTGACATTTCAAATGCCACTATCTTGCCAATGACAATGCCCAGGGTCATGGTGCTCGAGTCCTCCATATTGTGAAGGATGGTGATGATGCTTGAATATTTCTTTTGTGGTAGCACGGAGATGATCTTCCTCATGATGTCCGCATCATCTAGCTTTAATAATCCTATTGAATGGATCTCATTGATAATTAGATTCAAACGATAATACATATCTTGAACAAGCTCATCATCATTCATTGCAAAAGAATCATAATTTTGTTTTGCTAGACAATGTTTTTGCTCACGGACATTACTTGTGCCGTCATGGAGCTCTTGGAGTTTTACCCAAATTTCATGTGCCGTATTTAAAGTGAATACTTGGTTAAAAACATCCATGCTAAAAGATTCAAACAAGCAATTTTTAGCTCTAGCATTAAAATGCAATTCTTTTTCATCACTCTTCGTGGGTTTTTTGGGATTCTTGATGGGTTTCATCCCGTCACGAGTGACTCTCCATACACCTAAATCAACTGCCTCAAGATGGCAAGCCATTCTAGCTTTGTAGTACGAGAAGTTAGTGCCGTCAAAGTGCGGAGGCCTAGCGTATCCATCCCAACCACTCTAAGTAGCGTCGGCTCAACGGCGGTTAAGCCAAAGGTCCAAATATGAGCCAACTGGCTCTGATACCAACTGAAAGGGACCGTGATGCCTAAGAGGGGGGGGGTGAATTAGGCGACTTAAAAACTCTAACTCTAAACTATGGCCTCTTGTTCTAACCCTAGCAAAACCTATGCAATAGATAAGCTATCTAGATGTGCAACTATGGTTTTGCTAGAGTGTTGCTATCTCTACCGCAAACGGAGTAAAGTAATCAATGTAAATGCGGAAGCTAAAGAGCACGGTAGAGATATGCAAACTCTCGTCAATGACTCTGGTATTTTTACTGAGGTATCGAGAAGCACGCAAGCTTCCCCCTAGTCCTCGTTGGAGCCCCTCGTAAGGAATCCCTCGCAAGGGCCAAGCTCCCGGTCGGGTAACTCCGTGGATAGCCTCGGGCCTTCCCCACACGCAAGTGGGTCTCCGACGTGCCTTTCGGCAAGCCTCTCCCAGATGCTCCCCGCCGTCTTCACTATCAAGCTTTCAGCCAAAACGCCGCGGGTCTTGTTCCCTCCGGTACACGGTGGCGGCCACACCACAAACGCGGTTGGTGTGATCTCGCAAGACTTCAAGCCCCTCCGATGTACAACACTTGTGCTCGCAAGCACGGGGTGGCAAGAGGTATGCAAACCTCACTTAAACACTAGGCAAACACCTAGGGCAAGCGCATAAGCGGTGGTCTAATCAACCTAAGCACTTCGCAAAGCACTTATGCTAATCACATAATAAAACACTAAGCACTATGCAAGTGGAGATCACTAAAATGGTGTATCAACACCCTTGGTATGTTTCCTCAGCTCCACTCTCCTCAAATGGCCGGTTGGGGGTTGTATTTATAAGCCCCACTGAGAAAGTAGCCATTGGGGTCGAATTCCCACGAAACTGCTACTGACCGGACGCTGAATCGTCTTGACCGGACGCGTCCGGTCGTCCCTACCGTTACAGCCGCGAACCACCGATCGGACGCTGCCAGCGTCCGATTGCCTGCCATCGGATGCGTCCGGTCGTAGTTTCGCGCGCCTGGAACCTCTTTGTACTCGATCGGATGCTGCGTTTCTGCATCCGATCGATTGCCGCCAGTGTCCGGTCCTCGCGTCCGGTCGCTTGTCTATCGAGCCACTGGTCCAGCGTCTGGTCGCACTTCTAGCGTCTGGTCCAGCGTCCAGTCGCCTCTACGAGCTCGTTTCTTCATGATCATGCGTACGACTTGGTTCCTATCTTCATGCTTGGACTTTGCTTGATATCTTGGGTCTTTTCTTGTGCTCCTAAGGTCTTGCTTAAGGTGTTGATCATCGGATCATCACGTCACCTTCGTCTAAGTCACGTCTTGCACCCTATTGGACTACAAAATAAACACTTGCAAATTCATTAGTCCAATTTGGTTGTGTTGGTCATCAAACACCAAAATCCAAAGTAAATGGGCCTAGGGTCCATTTTCCTTACACATACCATGGTTTCATAGAGGAGATATGGGAGCTAGCCTACGGTCTGTTGAAGACAACTCTTTTTCGCTGCCAGTGGGTCTGGCTCGAGGAAATCAACACTGATAGCGAAGGGTTCACTATCATTGATCTCAATAAGACCACATACAGAGATGACCCCTTCGTCTTTGCAAGAGATGTTATGCAAGTCTTCTATGCAAGGGACAACAAGACAAAAGGAAGGCTAAAAGTAGTCCTAGAAGGGAAAAGGAAGATTATCGGTGTCGATGGAGTGACGGACGAAGAAGACTATAGGGGCTATCAGGAAATGCCTACCTATCCTTCAAGACGGTGACAAACTTGCTTACGTATGGCTTGATCACAATGAGGCCCTCATTGTTGATGCACGTAAAGATAGTTAGATTATTGTTAACTATGTAATCATTATGCACATAACCGTGATAGATGTTTGATCCTGATGAAACTCTCATCTCCTCTCTCCTCCTCGTTAATACTCTGCCGACTCAGCAAATATGTCGACGTATCATAGCAATTAATGAGAATGAAAGTTATTTAAAACTACCATTGAGACTAACCTTATTACTATTCAAACACTCGATTAGACACCGAGCGTAACATTTCAAAACTTTACTCTCTGAATTTAAATACTAGCTAAATATAAATATAAATATATATGTCTAGACTTTCGATAGAAGGACATTGGGGTGGCCATTCTCTTCCGAGCTACTACTAGTAGTGAGAGATCCACAGCTCCTCGGTGCCACTGGTCCCAAACCAGTTTGTAGTCCCTGCTCGTAATACTCGAAGGAGGCTAGCCCATAGTAGGCATTGAGCAAAGGTGTAGTAGCTCCAACCTTCATTGATCATTGATGTATGTGCTCTTGGAGATGTGAATGGGAATACTTGTGGCTTGTGTGTTGACTATTGAGTGATCCATTTACTTGATTCGTGTACTATTCTAGTCTCCAGATTAGGTCAAGATGAAGAGGAATGCAACAAAAATTTTGGGCTGCCTTGGACTCGAACACGGGTCTCGGGGGCTAAGTTGAGGTGTCTTAACCGTTGAGCCAATACAGGGAGTTTGAAAGAAAATGAAAAGTTATCATACTTAACACCTAACTGCTACATTTTCAAAAAAAAAACTGCTACACCACATCACTATCGGTCTGGGGAATGAACCGGCAGTGATGTACCCTCATCACTGTCGGTTTTTAATGAGAACCGACAGTGATGAGCTATTTCACGAATTAATTAAATAATTTATAAAATTGAACAAAAAAAATTGGGCAGCCTGGGACTCGAACATGGGTCTCGGGGGCTAGGTTGAGGGGTCAACCATTCAGCCAGTCGGAGGAGTTAGAAAGAAAATGAAAAGTTGTCCTACTTAACACCTAACTGCTACATTTTTCAAAAAAAAAACTGCTACACCAAATCACTGCCAGTTTTGGTTTTAAAACCGACAGTGATAGCTTCTATCACTGTCGGTTGCTCAAACCGACACAGAAGGCTCCATTCACTGTCAGTTTTTAAACTAAAACTGACATTGATGTGTAGATGCTCCTCACATGCCAACAGTGCTCCCATTGACAACAACAGTTGGAACACTGCTCCCACCTACCTCGACAACTTTAATTTAGAAATAAAAATGTACCACGACTGCTAGCCCCTATAAAATGGCCCTCAACCAGGAGCTAGCCTCTCTATGCATGTTGGTTTCAGCCAGGCCTTATCAGCCATGATACAATATTTTCCTCTCACAACAAACCACATATATTGTTATGTGTCGTAGTCCACCAAAATGGTGCACACAAGAGGTACTAGAAGAATGCTATTAAAGATAGAGTAACGCCTAAGATTGGAGATGCCACGAGGTTTACAGAGCCATCCGTTGCGGTGTGCATCTAGAATAAGGCCATGTACAGACAAGGCGGATTCATCGATGCCACCTTGTCATCTCCAACCGGTATAGCTCGTAGACCACCTCGGTGCTGCTGTTTGACCCTAGTTGTGGTGCTAGAAGAATGCTACTGAGGTGGTTACATTATAATGTGTTGATACACATTGATTGTAACATTGACCTGTATGCAAATAGGTCTTTGTTATCGTATATGGAATTTTAGTGTAAGGTCTTTGTTATCGTATATGTAATTTATTTCTAATATTTTTGTTATTTTTTGATGTATTTCATTACTATCTAAATAAACATATCGTTGTTGTTAAAACTTTCCCACTATACTATCTAAATAAATATATCCTTTATATATATGCACCTTCACTGTTGGTTCTACTTACAAATCGGCAGTGATATTAACTTTCACTATCGGTTCTACATAAAAACCGACAGTGTTGTCCATGCCCCCCTATATAAAATAAACCACTGCCCACATACATCGATCCCACTCATCCACGAACTCTCACAATCTCATTTCTCACGTTTTACTCTCACTTCTCAAGAAATTCACTCTCTCTATACGTGATTTGGTCATGGCTCCTGCATTTTTCAATGGTATTGATATGTTTCTTCTCCAATATTCTATCTATATTTATATTTATGTTTTTTTGCATTCTACATTTATATATATTCTTATTCCTTGCATTCGATCTATATTTAATTATGTTGCCATATTTTACTTTTAAGAATTTTTGTCCATATATTTTATGTTTATATTTTTGACATTTTTTCGATCAAGTGGTATGAACAACAGACCTCCCCCACCACAAGAATCAGGTTTCCACCATGGCGATGAGTCATGATGTATCAAGTGATGTGAACAGCAAGAATATGATTAGGAATAAGGTAGAAATCAGCACACGCAAACACAGCTCAAATGGCTCTCTCTATGTGCTTATCTAGATATTGTTCCTCTTTTGCCCCTCTCTTTTTTTCTCTATTTTTGGGCTATTGTTGTTTTTTGGGAAATTTCAACTTTTTCTTTTTATTTTTTTGATATTTTTGCTTCACTTAGGAGCACAAAAGAAGTAACCATAGAAAATATGAGCTTAAATAAGTGAAAGACGTGGCCTGTGGAATTTCTAGAAGACATGCTCAAAATCGACAAAAACCTTACGACCACGAAAAGAGGATCTTATGACCACTTTTTGACCAAAATAAAAATCTCTGACCCCGACTATGCGGGGGATGGACGGATCCAAAATTTTTTGCTGATCGATTTTGATATATAGAACATCAAAATCTGAGTTCGTATACAAAAACTAGACCAGTTTTACGAACACACTCCGAATTAGAGGACAAAACGGAAACAATGCGCGTAAAATTGGTCATGACAGCAAGGATTTGATGAAAACAATGAAGACAAGTATAACAAATAAAATGGCGTGGACTAGGGTTTGATGAATACAAAGGAAACTCAACAAGACTTGGAGATGTTCACGGATTATGATGAAAAACAAAGGGAAAAACACAAACTAGACTAAAACGATCTAAAACCAGCAACCAGAACTTGACCTAGGGCACAAACTCAACAACGCGAAATAGAGACAAAATTACACGGCACAATGAGGCTATAGGACAGGGAATATGTGATGATATATATATTTTTTTTGGCTTTTTGTGGACTATAGGTAATGCAAAAACAGTAATAAATCTAAAGGGGAAAACAAAGTTATACCTAACGGGCAACAAGGTCTCTGATACCACTTGATGTAGACTAAGCCCGATCTTCCAAAAGGTATGATAGCATCAATTGGTGGGGACTCGACGTTCACGATCTAGGCTTCGAACCAAGATTGATTCAGACCTCCGCAATCGTTACACCACTGCTCCGTTGGTTATCAACCACGTGAACATGATTGACCTCGCCAAGAAGGCTATCCTCCAAGCGAATCGAGAACACAAGCAAAAACAGGATAAACGCAATCTAAAATTGCAAATAAATATGAGGCTTAAGATAACAAGGAGTTCAAGTCTTTATTCGAAAGGACTAATCACCACAGGCGAACAAGATCAAGAACTGGGGCTCTGGTTCACAGCAAGTAGCCTTGGTGGCACAGTTGCAGCAAAACGATGTCTGTTTCACTAGGAAATCAAGAACTAAACAAAACCCAAACCCTAAGGAGAGCGACGGCTGGTATTTATTGAGTCTTGGGCATCACCCCCCTAGACGCGCCCCCTAATGGGCCCAAACACAATACACGGTTCAACAAACCAAAAGACGGTGTCGCAGCACCCTGACAAATTCTATAGGCTAACTTGTTTCGATGATTCCCATTGATTCTGAAGGGCTTTTGATGTGAAACCAATTGGGTTGACTTCCTTATCGAATTAGCTTTCTATCCATATGTGGATCATCGAAAACGGAGTCCAAATGCATCCTGGATGACCAGTTTAAGGCAGACTAGTCCTGGAAGCCGAGGCAGACTCGAACTTGAGTTGCTTTGGGCCTCCACCTCGGGGACTCGAACCGAATTAGCCTCGGACCTTCTTCTTGACTTGGACACCCTTGCTGGCCTCCTATTCCTCCATACCATGTGCCAAACATGGTCATATGTATGGGTGTCATGTCCTCGTCACATTCACTCCTAATGTGGCCATTCCATGATTCCCTGTTCCAGCTATTGTATGAAATATTTTCTAACATCTTTTGTTTTTTGATGCTAACAAATAAGTGTAATTAGTTTAATATCAATGTTGCATACATATATATTGTAGACTATATCCCCAATAGATTGGCTATGAACAACACTTAGCAGATTCTTTATCTCAGACATCATCGAGAACATGACATCTAATGCAAGTGGTCGGTTATGGACGTGTGAAGTCTGTTTTTCCATCCCTTTGAGGGGTGCAAATCATCGGACCATATCCACAAGATGGGAAGACAGAGCTCGGACATGATGAGTGCCCAATTCAGTGTCGTGCGCATCTATTTAGAGGCACTTCGATGTGTTTGCTATGATGTGCCTGATTTCTTGCACTTTAAGGCACTTGCTTTGAATGCTGGTGATATCCTCGGCCCGCAAGCAAGCGAATGGTTTGCGAGCTACAACCGTGCGGATGTGGTAAAATAGTCACTTATACCTGAGTCGTTGTTATTTGTTGTTTATTATTGTAATAACAATCTCTAATTTTTTTCTTTTTGTCCGCATGCAGATTGCACTCTAGGACCTTACCTATGCTGGATGTGGCTTGTGGGCCGTTCTAGACCAAGCTACGGAGCAACTTGGTACGATTGGGACTTCTGCAATGGTAGCCTCGGCCAGCTCACTGTAGAAGGACACCAGTACTACATAAGGATTACTAACAGGGGCAGTGGTCGTTCAGTAGGTTACATCTATGGGCGACCATTCTTTCGGTATGGTGAGGCATGAGAAAGTGCACTCATACGAGCATTGGACTTCATCGATACAAGCGAATACATAATCCGTGACATCAATTACCATATATGGCTACAGAGTCATGTTAGTGTGCATGGCCCGATCGAACCCGGCAGTGATTTCGATAGTAATTGATGTTTATTAGGTTGTTTTCAAGGTCATAGTTTAATTGAGTTCTAATTTTAATTTGTACGGCTTTGTGTGTTTAATTATTGTCATGCATGTAATTCATGTAACATTTGTTGGGCAACTAGAAATATACATTCTGGTGTTGTATTCATCTCAAACTTTTTCTTAGGTTTGCACTGCGATGTGTGAAGGAAACACCAAGTTTGGGATTTTCCAGAGATTGTTTGCTACTTTCTGAGGTTTAATTGAATTTCCACGCGACGACACCGTTTAATTATAGGTTGAACTGAGTCTACCCACGAAAAGATCCGGAATGGTGTCAAACTTTTACACAGGCTCTAATGTGTCCTATGGATTGTTTACACCAGAATTTGGTAGAAGGATCTCAGAAGATCGGGAGCTCCTAAGATCATGACAGGAGGGGATCAGTTGCGTGCAAATCGAAACCAGCTGATTCGGATGCAATGCTAGAATCGGCTTTCTTCAGATAATGCTAGCAGATAACGACAGAGGCTATGATCGGTGCTGAGACGAGACATGATGGACTCTACAAAAAGGGAAAGATTAGAGTCCAAGTTATCTTAAATTAGGAATGCTTTTATTATGCCAAAGATTGTATTAAGTCGTACTCGAGTAGGGTTCGTATTAGGCCCTGGGTATAAATACCGAACCCCAGCTATTGTAAAGATGAACCGATCAATCAAATACAAGTCAATTACTTTTTTTGGCTCTGGCCACCCCTTAGGAGTAGGAGTAGAGTAGATCTCGGCGAGTTCTTCGGCAAGTACGGCTGCATCGATCTGGTCGACCTTCACTACTTGTTGTAAGTACCGTCATGGTTTATACCTCTGTTTGTATGGCTGCATCGATCCGGTCGACCCACACTATGGCTCTAGTATAAGCTAGTTATCGACTCTTGCCTAATTCAAGTATGGTCTGTGTGATTCTACCTCACACCCCACTGCTTGAATTAGATCAAGGTCAAGTTATCGGCTCTATCTTAGAGTGGTAGTCTTTGGTAGATTCATTAAGTTACTGATATTGCTTATTGCTTTCATTGTTTTTCTAATTACAGCAATATTACTCTGCCCGATTGAGATTGATCTGGATTGGCCTTATATCTTGTTTAACTCATCGTTTGCTACTCTAGAACTGATCTAATCTACATCTTAAGCGATGAGTTACGTTTTTATCGGTTGTTTTGCGCCAACCTTAATCGTGCATAGTGTGCGGTTAAGGCATGTTCGATCTTGAGTAGATCTATAGGTTAGCGAGAACCGTTTCATGGCCTGTCATCATGGCCTGTGGGATTCTGCCTCTCACCCCACTGTTGGCACCATGGAGTGGAGATCGTTGGTTGATAGACCCATTCCTGAGAAGACATGTCCTTAACTGTGCGCTATGCCTGAATCGGCTATTTAGCCGATATCGAATACTTTCACGAACAGTTCTCATCATGAGATTGTTGAAGTAGAGATAAGTTGAAAGATGTGTTAGCCCCATGATCTTGTTATTGTACTACGGCCTACATGATTCTACCTCATGCCCCACTGATATTAGTAATGAGTTAGGGTCATCGAGTCTATTGTTGTTTCTATGGCCTACATGATTCTGCCTCATGCCCCACTGGTCATGGCGATAGATGAGATCTAACATATTCATTAGATTTATCTTTATTAAATGATTAAGTGATGTTAAATTGTTTCTTTATATAAAAAGGAGTTCGGTTACTCGTAATCATTGGCTCAGTATGGACCGATCATCATTGATATCCATTGAATAATATTCATTTAAATGATGTTTATCCTGAATGATAACCGATTCTCTTCACACGACCCTATGAGCTCTAACTGACTTATTCTCATGAATATACTGGAATCGGCTATTTAGCCAATTTCCTTTCATATCGGCTCTCACAGCCGTACATTCGGGACTATCTAGCAAACACTGGTAAGTTCCGCCCTTAATTACTGATGAACTTTCTCTCCTTGTCAATTGCAGTGTCAAATTGACTGACACACCTCAGGAGGATTACGTAGGATTGACCACACCTGCGCTAAAGCTGGGTGGATCTGCTCCATTGAGCGGACCCTTTCGGCTTGCTGCATGTGTCCTCGGCATGGGACGAAATTCTATGTCAACACACGTTTCTGGCATGCCCAGTGGGACACCACAATCGTCATGGTGGTTCACAACAATGACAGCATCCTTATGGTACATTATGAAGACCTGCCTGATGAAGATAAGGATACCATCAACAAAGCTACGAAAGAATTTCAGAAGAAGTGTTTGTTGTCCTACACCAAAACACGTGACATCACAATTATTTAGAAATTTCCACTACCAAGAGTTCTACTACATGGGCAGACAAATACGGTCGAAGCTGAAGACAGGCGTTTCCTTACGGAAGCCATAGACAAGTCTATTTGTGATGCTATATCAAGCCGCAATGAAGCTTTCATTGACGCATTTCACAACGCCATGAAAGAGGCGATTCATGGAATTCCAGTTGGTCTAGTTGGATCGACTTGTTATAATATTCCAGATCCATTGACCCAAGGGACTAATCAAGTCAGTACCAGTCATCAACAAGTAGCACCAACTGGTAATGGTGGTGTCCAGACACTTCCAGATTCATCTGAATAAACTCCGGGTATTGCTACAAATCAGATATAGTATAATCCTAGACCGTTAGTACAGCATGTGCAGTAGCCGGCAGGACAAAGTCAAAACCAGATGATCAATTTTGGCACATCAGGCCACATACCATCGTCGGCTCAGAAGATAGCACCATCTATTCAGAGGATCCATAGAGATATAGATCCTTATGTCTATAATCAAAGACTTCAAGCAACAAGCTAGCAAAGGACCCAACAGATTGAGATTCCACAAGGCTATCATTATGGCACAGATTATAACACCCTCCACATGATACCAAATCTAGGATTTCAATCCACAGATGGGTCAGCAAGTACCAAGAAATCCAAATCTATAGGCTGACGAGTTGCTGCTGAAGGTGACTGAGATGATGAAGAATCAGTTCGGTCTGAAGCCAAAGGGGTTGACCTTTTCATACAAACGCCCATATCCAGAATGGTATGATTTGGTCGCCCTTCCTACAAATTACAGACTCCTAGAATTCACCAAGTTCACTAGTCAAGACGGTACAAGCATAATAGAACATGTCAATCGGTATCTTACACAATTGGGCGAAGCGTCAGTTGAGGATGCCCATCGAGTTCGTTTCTTCACCTTGTCCTTGTTAGGGCCAGCCTTCACTTGGTTCTCGTCACTACCAGTCAACTCCATTGCCAATTGGGCTGACCTGGAGAAGAAGTTTCATACATATTTTTACACTGGGACTAGAGAGAAGAAAATAACCAATTTAACAACCATGAGACAGAGGACTAATGAATTAGGCACTAAATTTCTTCAGAGATTCTGAGAGACTAAGAATCTATGTTTCTCATTGAGCATGGCCAATGATCAACTAGATGCTTTAGCTATCCAAGGAATGCTACCAATGTGGAAAGAAAAGCTACTAGGATAAGAGTTTGACAACTTGGGACAATTGGCTCAATGGGTAGCGCTCAATAGCCAATTCCAGAGTATGCGTAGAGATACCCGATTCTAGAAGAACACCACGGTGGCCGAAGCTTATGATCCATATTCAGTCGATGATAGCTATGAAGATGAAGAAGAAGAGGTTGCTGCAGCTGAATGGAATTGGGGCAAGAAGACAGTGATGGTGCCAAATCCTTGGGGAAGAGCAGTTGAGGAGAGTTATGACTTTGATGTTACCAAATCAGACAAGCTCTTCGATTTCTTGCTTGAGAAGGGGCAGATCAAGTTGCCCGATGGTCATGTCATGTTGCCCCTGATCAGTTGAAGAACAAGAAGTTCTGCAAATTCCATAACGCTACTTCTCATAAAACTAATGAATGCAGAATCTTCAAGCAGCATATACAAGGAGCTATTCAGCAAGGGAGGCTCAAATTCGATACACTTTGGAAGATGAAAGTCGATGATAATCCTTTCCTAGGAGATCAGAACATGGTTGATGCTGGGTTGTTCAAAGGAAAAACCAAGATCCTAACATCGACCAAATCAAGAGAAGCTAGGATAGTCAATCCTAAAATGCAAATATCGACTAATGAGTATAGAGAGATTAGAAGATGCCGTGCTGAACAAAAGAGCCAATACAAGCAGAGGAAGACATCGAAAGCAGAGACGTCAAAGCCACGGGTCACATCTCAGATTCTATTGAATAAATGGCAGCAGCAGAAGGAAAAGGATTATCAATGTTGATTAAAAGATCAAGCATACCAGCATCAATTAGAAGAAGAGAAGTATGAAAGGGAACAAGCTGAATTACATTAGAATTGTCCCTTCTTTAGGCATTGCTAGAATAAAGGTTTGAAGTTGCCTACCAGACACAACTATCTAGAATGTAGCAATCAGTATCGGGAGTATAGGCAATCTCGAAATAACCACCGGTCTATCCATGCTCAAGATGCATATCATCATAACAACATGGATCGACGCTTAAAAAATGGAAGTGTTCATGATTCGTTGGGAAAAAGAGTCATCGGACAGGACTGGGCTGATCATGAAGAGGAAGGCATTGAAAGAAGATACACATGGCAGGAAGGCCAGTGGTGCCCAAGAGATTTGACGAGAAGCCAAAAGAGGAGGGTGCAGCGCCTAAGGAACAGAGAGATGGAATAGGCTCAGGCACCTAGTAAAACTCAAGTATGGCGTACCAAGCAGATAGCTGATAAGAGGCAACCATCGGCTAATATCCAAATAGCTTTTTCTGTTACCATCAGAATTTAGAGCTCCAGCACATCAGGAAGTTTATTCAGACTTCGACGAGTCAGAGTATGAAGAGATGGTTGCCAAGTTAATAGTTGTGTAGCAAGCAATATTCGATAAGCCAGTCAAACATCAGCACTTAAAGGCTTTATATATGAAAGGTTTTATTGATGGGAAGCCTATGAACAAGATATTGGTGGATGGAGGTGCTTCTGTCAATATTATGCCATACACCACTTTTCGTAAGCTTGGCAATGGACCAGGAGAATTGCTTGAGACCGACATGATGCTTAGAGACTTCGGAGGAAATACATCCAAGACCCAGGGGGCAATACATGTCGAACTAATAATTGGGAGTAAAACTTTGCTCACCATGTTGTTTGTCATTGATGGGAAAGGATCATATAGTTTACTCCTCGGTCGTGATTGGATTCATGCGAATTGCTGCATACCATCGACCATGCATCAGTGTTTGATTCAATGGCATGGAGAAGATGTTGAACTGGTTCGTGCTGATGAGTCCATAAGCATCGCAATAGCCAATCCAGTCTTTTGGGAACTAGGAGATTTCAAGTGTTTTTTTGGCAAGTCATATGATGGAGACTGTCATTCACAACAAACCTGTAGGCGGATCAGAACTATTCATCATCATGAACAAGAAATGTCAATCTCACCTCATGCGCTAGAAGCACTGATTCATCGGCATATTCTCTTCTAGGATTTCCTCCGCCGCACGTTTGCCTCGGTGGTCTTCGCCGGTGATGAAAAATGATTGGATCTATGAAAGGGAGAAAGAGAACTGCTACAAGGTTTCGATAGGCGGAGAAGAGCGGAGAAACAGTTGCGAGTAAAGATGTATTCGAGGCTGAAACCACCAACCGGTATTTGAAGACCTAAAGCGAAGGGATGGACGCCTCGGGACGTGTAAAAGGCAATAGCAATTAATGGAAGGTGAAGCGCCACTTCACTAATGCTAATGAAAATACAGCACTGAGCAACTGAAAGGCAGAAAATCGAAGGGTTCTCTTAATAAAAGCCATGTTTTTAGACTTGGTTAAACCAAGGGCCTGAATTAGCTATATTAAATCGGCTCTTTAGCCGAAGAAGGAAGCATGTGTAAACAACGGAGAATATGATCGGTTCTACACAAGATCCGCGATGACATGTAGATCTCGCGCCTGGGGCACCATGGGTCGCTCTTGGTATTTCTAGTCAAATGACATCAGGTCCCGTAGGCTATTGACTTCTCCAGCTGATCTAGAAATGCTCTCAAAGGCACACTTATGACGACCAAAAAGCAAGACAGCCGGTATGGTCACCTAATCAGGGGAAACCTTATTGGCTCAGGCATTGCGCGCCTGGTATATTTTGGAGACGTTGGAAGGAGGAGAAGGATTCAGCAGATCAATAGGGAATATTTGAAGGAATATTACCCTAACATTTGGATTAATATTCAACGACCAATTCGCTCGTCTGACAGCTCTAATGGCCGATACCAGAAGGGTATCGCTATTGGTGCGAAAATAGACTCAAGAGTAAAAGCCAGTACAATGCGTATCATCCATGGGGGGAAAAGCAAGCATAAACAAAAGTAATGCGCATGGTGTCAAGATAGGAAGATTATCTACTAAATATCACCTATTACAAACTACAGGGCGAGGAAAACCTTGCCTACTATGTCATCGGATAAGGTATTAAAAGCTACAGAATTAGCGGCACTCATGAAATCCTCAACCAAGTGCTCCTGCTCCCTAGGGTATGCTGCGTCTAGAAAACCATGGGGAAGAAGCTAAAGATTTTGGCCCGAATGGGATTGGGCGGCAGCCAACGCCGTGGCAGTGCCATGACGAACGCCATGGAGAGCAACCTCCCTAACACAATTCGGGATGTCATGCAAACGAACCACCAGAACGGCGCCCCTGGCATTGACAAATCTCGCCGCATGATCCGCAGCTAGTCGAAGGCTCTCCAGTTGGGTAGATAGATCTAAAAGATTCAAAGGGGAGGTGATCAGAGTCTCAGAGACAAAATTGAAAAGAAGCAGAGGTTACGATAAGTATCTCACCCGCAATTCTGGCCTCCACCGAATTGACTGCAGGAGGTGATCGGCATCGAACCATGGCCAGGGCTGACTCTATGAGGGATAAACACTCAGCGAGACTTTGGCCATGTCGATCAATGGAGGCAAGTAGATCATCATTATCAATCCACCTCATCTGATGGCAAGGGGGCTGGCGGCAAGCCATCAATGAGGAAGGCCCTGAAGGCCAAACGGAGTCGGCCCTATTCCCCAAGGCAGTAGAGGCATCATGGGATATACCCTCCTGACGATGAAGGCGCTGACGTGATGATGCAGACCCGATGAAGACCTTCTCAGGAAACCTCTTGCTGTTCTCTATGATCTCTGACCCACGAAAAAGCAGGAACTATGCTAAGGGTGCAGAAGGTTTGAGGCAAAGTGAGTAATCCTTAGATCAACTGCCGAGGCCTGTTTATATAGCCTAGGAAGGTGAGAAGATAGATTTCGCCAGGGGTGTGAGGTTGAATTAGAAACAGAAGCGGAATGGCACTCTAGGAATTTAGGGGATGAATAACGGAAGGGTAACAAATTTGAACTTATCGTTTCCCCAAATTATGAAGCATCGTGAGATACAAAGAATCTACATTGACTAGAAATCTACCCACCAAGGCTCTTTTGGATTGAAGAGAGTCTGGATCCCCATAAGGCCGAGGGTCATCATGAACCAAGTCACATCGGCCCATTGATAAGATTGTGCAAGAGGAAGGGAAGAGCCACCTACCTAACAGATGCCCAGTTAATTCCTCGGTAACTGGGAGACCACTAGAAAGAAGCTTGTGGCTTTCCCGATAGGCATTTGATGGAACAAACAAGGGGAAGGTGTCCACATATTCTAGCCTTCACAAAACACTAAAATGGCTTTGTGAGCATGGAAAGAAGACTTAGATGATATCATAAGAATTCTTCTGACCGCGATGGCTGGTCTTCTTGCTCAACGAAGTGCTAGAATAAGTGACACAATCACCCCATGCACAAGAATTCTTCTAACCGCTCGAGATTATCATGACAAAAGGATAGACCACAGAGGACCCAGCAGGATTGGGGACACCCGAGGAGGCAGATAAAAGCGAAGCATGGCTGAATTGTTGAGTTTGCTCTCACCAGGGTTGGATAGCCATTTTTATAGCCGGCTTAGAAGGATGAATCAAAAACGCTCGTGAAGCAATAATGCTCTGAAAAAGTTTTGAAACATGGGCTCATGGGTTGATATGGATGGTGATGAATAGTAGACCCCAGATCAAGATTCTTTACCTGTGACTACGGGCCTATCGGGAGCACGGACATGGTAATTTTGGAACAAAATTTCTTTTGTCCTAAAATTAGGGGGCATGTGTTTACACCAGAATTTGGTAGAAGGATCTCAGAAGCTTAGGAGCTCCTAGGATCATGACAGCAGGGGATCCGTTGCGTGCAGATCGAAACCAGCTGATTCGGATGCAACGCTAGAATCGGCTTTCTTCATATAGCGCTAGCAGATAATGACGGAGGCTATGATCGGCGCTGAGATGAGACATGCTGGACTCTACAAAAAGGGAAAGATTAGAGTCCAAGTTATCTTAAATTAGGAATATTTTCATTATGCCAAAGATTGTATTAAGTCGTACTCGAGTAGGGTTTGTTTTAGGCCCTGGGTATAAATACCAAACCCCGGCTATTGTAAAGATCAACTAATCAATCAAATATAAGTTAATTACTTTTTCGGCTCCGGTCACCCCTTAGGAGTAGGAGTAGAGTAGATCTCGGCAAGTTCTTCAGCAAGTATGGCTGCATCGATCTAGTTGACCTCCACTCCTTGTTGTAAGTACCGTCATGGTTTATACCTCTGTTCGTATGGCTACATCGATCCGGTCGACCACCACTGTGGCTCTGGTATAAGCTAGTTATCGACTCTTTCCTAATTCAAGTATGGCCTGTGTGATTCTATCTCACACCCCATTGCTTGAATTGGATCAAGGTCAAGTTATCGGCTCTATCTTAGAGTGGCAGTCTTTAGTAGATTCATTAAGTTACCGATATTGCTTATTGCTTTCATTGTTTATCTAATTACAACAATATTACTCTGCCCGATTGAGATTGATCTAGATCGGCCTTATATCTTGTTTAATTCATCGTTTGCTAATTTAGAACTGATCTAATCTACATCTTAAGCGATGAGTTACGTTTTATCGGTTATTTTGCATCAATCTTAATCATGCATAGCGTGCGGTTAAGGCATGTTCGATCTTGAGTAGATCTATAGATTAGCGAGAACCGTTTCATGGCCCGTCATCATGGCCTGTGGGATTCTGCCTCTCACCCCACTGTTGGCACCGTGGAGTGGGGATTGTTGGTTGATAGACCCATTCCTGAGAAGACATGACCTTAACTGTGCGTTATGCCTGAATCGGCTGTTTAGCCGATATCGAATGCTTTCCCGAACAGTTCCCATCACGAGATTATTGAAGTAGAGATAAGTTAAAAGATGTGTTAGCCCCATGATCTTGTTATTGTATTACGGCCTACATGATTCTGCCTCATGTCCCACTGATATTAGTAATGAGTTAGGGTCGTTAAGTCTATTGTTGTTTCTACGGCTTGCATGATTCTGCCTCATGCCCCACTGGTCATGCGATAGATGAGATCTAACATGTTCATTAGATTTATCTTTATTAAATGATTAAGTGATGTTGAATTATTTTTTATATAAAAAGGAGTTTGGCTACTCGTAATCATTGGCTTAGTATGGACCGATCACCATTAATATCTTATTATCATTGAATAATATTCGTTTAAATGATGTTTATCCTGAATGATAACTGGTTCTCTTCACATGACCCCATGAGCTCTAACTAACTTATTCTCATGAATATATTAGAATCGGCTATTTAGCCAATTTCCTTTCATATCGGCTCTCACAGCTGTATATTTGGGACTGTCTGGCAAACACCGGCAAGTTCTGCCCTTAATTACTGATGAACTTTCTCTCCTTATCAATTGTAGGGTCAAATTGACTAGCACGCCTCGAGAGGATTGCGCAGGATCGACCACCCCTACGCTGAAGTTAGGCGGATCTACTCCATTGAGCGGACCCTTTCAGCTTGCTGCGTGTGTCCTCGGCGCGGGACAAAATTCTGTGACGACATGGATAAGAATTTTGTGGAGGTGGATGACAAAATCTATTGGGTCCAAAATAAAATTCACCCTCTTTTGTCTTATTCGGCACAGAGAAAAATATAATAAATAAAAAAATAATTAGAAAAACCTCTGATCCTGTGTGGAGTCTTAATTTGGGTGTACATACTTGCCAAAAAAATTTCAAGCCATTTCGACATAGGCGGGGTATACATGCTTCATAGCAGTACATGTGCCTTTTCATCGAACCATGACTATACACAAAAGGTTATAAAGGTTTTTGTGATTCATTGGCATTCCGATGTCATATTTGTCTCAAACTTTTTCTTAGGCTTGCACGTGCCACGTGTGAAGGAAACTGCAAGTTTGGGATTTTTCGGAGATGTTTTGCTACTTTCTGAGGTTTAGTTGAATTTCTACGTGACGCCACCGTTTAATTATAGGTTGAACTGGGTCTACCCACGAAAAGATCTGGAATGGTGCCAAATTTTTACATAGGCTCTAATGTGCCCTAGGGATAAGAATTTTGTGAAGGTGGATGATAATCTATTGGGTCCAAGATGAAATTCACACTCTTTTGTCTTATTCGGCACAGAGAAAAATATAATAAATAAAAAAATGAACTGAAAAATCTCAGATCCTGTGTGGGGTCTTAATTTGGGTGTACATGCTTGCCAAAAAAATTTGAGCCATTTCGACAGGGGAATACATATGCTTTTATTTATTCAGTATATAAAAAAACACAGTACAATGCTACATTTTTCAAAAAAAACTGCTACACAACATCACTGTCGGTTTGGGGAATGAACCGATAGTGATGTACCCTCATCACTGTCAGTTTATAATGAGAACTGGCAGTGATGAGCTATTTCCTGAATTAATTAAATAATTTATAAAATTGAACAAAAAAAATTTGAACAGCCTGGGACTCAAACATGGGTCTTGAGGGCTAGGTTGAAGGGTCTTAACCGTTGAGCCAGTCGGAGGAGTTCGAAAAAATGAAAAATTGTCCTACTTAACACCTAACTGCTACATTTTAAAAAAAAGAAAAACTGCTACACCACATCACTGCTGGTTTAGGGAATGACTGGCAGTGATATATCCTCATCACTATCGGTTTATAATGCGAACCATTAGTGATGAGCTATTTCCTAAATTAATTAAATAATTTATAAAATTGAACAAAAAATATGGTCCACCTAGGACTCGAACACGGGTCTGGGGGGCTAGGTTGAGTGGTGTTAACCGTTGAGCCAGTCGGAGGAATTCAAAAAAAAATAAAAAGTTATCCTACTTAACACCTAACTGCTAAACCACATCACTGCCGGTTTGGGGAATGAGCCAGCAGTGATGTACACCCATCACTATCAGTTTGGGGAGTGACCCAGCAGTAATGTACCCCCATCACTGTCGGTTTCGACATAGAACCGGTAGTGATGAACTACTGGTATAAAAGAGGGGTGGATCACAATTATCCAAATTCATTTCAACCCCGCGCCAACCCCTCCCCCCGCGCCACCGGAGCACCACCCCACGCCGGAGCACCGCCCCACACTCTCCACCGCCCCAAGCCAGAGCATCGCCCCAAGACGGAGCACCGCACTGTCTGTGCCCTCGTTTGCCGTCCATGACACCGACCGTGCCCCTCCTCCTTCCCAATGAGTGCATTCTGGAGCACTCCAACTACCGAGGCCTTCAGGAGCGCGCGGACAGCTGCTTTCCCTCCCCCATGGCGAGTGCATGACTCACTGCCCGCTATGTGTTTTATGAAATGCCCCATGGTGTTAGTGCCTCATAGTAGCACTTCTCCCTCCTAGTTCCCACCATCATAGTAGAGCCTCATTGTAGCTTACAGAAGAAGTGGGCGCCTCACCTGACAAATCGTAGAAACACA
The DNA here is from genome assembly GCF_019320115.1 of Miscanthus floridulus. Classification (NCBI taxonomy): domain Eukaryota; kingdom Viridiplantae; phylum Streptophyta; class Magnoliopsida; order Poales; family Poaceae; genus Miscanthus; species Miscanthus floridulus. Next base: position 156,261,662 of record NC_089587.1, read on the forward strand.
TATGGAGCTATATGTTGTGGGTTAGCATGCATTTTCTCGAGAGCATGGGATGAGTAAAGTGACCGAGTCACAAGATGGCATAACATGGAGTAGTTGGGACAAGAAGAAAGTGACAAATATACACTATGTTATGAAAAAATAGTTCTAATACATCCACTCCTATGTGTATTATAGTTTTTTAAGACAGTTGATAGTGTATGCCCACATTGATGATGTTGTTAGGGTATGTTTGTTTGTTCAGGCAAGAATCCTAGGCATCCGATTTTAAATGTGTGGGACTAGATTAAGCTATCTGGCCAGGGCTCGGACGTCTTGTGACTTCGGAGAGCATTTGCTGGTTTTTATGAGCTTTCTAGCATGCTTACTAGGATAGTCTTTTCTAGCAGATTTTAGATGATTACTGATGATGATGTATTGTGTGATCTTGATCAATCACTATAGCTACGTATTTGATGTTCAAGTACAAATTTGTGTGCTCTCGCCTCTCTGTTCGTCTGGAGAAGAAATGATACATTTCAATGGCATAGACATGCACCAACATCCCAAAAATGCATCTAGTTGATTTTTTAATTTCCTGGAAGATGTGGTTTTCTATTATTTGTTCATCAACCCTTTTATAGCAAAAGCCGCATTGACATACCTACAAATATTGTTCATTAGAGTAGTGGTATCCATAGCCTCATGTTTCATATAGATTTCGATATAACAGTATGTGGATTACCAATGCATCAATGAGAGGTTTTTTTAGATACTAATGGCAATGTAAAACATGACAAAGATAGGTGACACCTGAATAAGTGGATTTTATTAAGATATGACTATATAAGTCAATTTCAGCTTCCTCCAAAATTCATAAACCAATTGGTATAATATGACTATTGGGAGCAATGATGAATTTGGTTATTCATCTTGCACATGAACAATACTGACAATGTATTGCCGAACAATGTTCTTACTCTTAAGCTTCCCTAGTTCAGTGAGTTACTATTACCACTTACCACATGCCTAATTTAGTTAAATGTATAGGCAACCATGGCATGGTATGTAGTGCATGTTGGTCACATGCATGGGATTTATCGAACCTAGGAAGATTGCTATGCTCAAGTCAATCGCTACCATAGTAATTTGCACAAAAAGTACAACACAGAAGCTAAAGCTTTGAGGGCCTACTATAGTCATCCGGCCTACCTTGCAAACCATGGGCAACTAGCCTACTATGATCCAATGAATGCAAACTATGGCCATCTGCTAGCACTGGAGATTGAAGAGAAGGCACCCACCGGAGATGTGAAGATTAGGAGAATCGCTCCTTGGTCTTGGAAAGATGTCATACTTTTATTTATGGCTATAGTCATTGCTTTTCTTATTTGGAAGTTGATGTAGGCTTAGTTTCGTAGAATAGTAGGTGAACTTTGTTGTATGTGGACTTATTATTAGACTTTGCATTAAACATATTATATATATGAACATATGCTATTAGTAGTTGTCTGTAGTCAAAACTAACCACGATCATGTCACAGCCATGACTCATCATCACCTATTACCCTCTTGCCAAAGAACAGATCGGCAATAAGAAGCGGCTGATATCGCTAGGACATGAGAGC